>NC_138781.1:159873070-160395975 GCF_965178545.1 Coloeus monedula
AGAATCAGGGAGCAATTCCAAAGAATCAGGGAGCAATTCCCACCCCAGACTTTGGGTTTGGGGTCCAGAATCCATCGGGAATCAGGGAACAATTCCCAGGGATCAGAGAACAATCCCAAGGAATCAGGGAACAATTCCCACCCCAGACTTTGGGTTTGGGGTCCGGAATCCATCAGGAATCAGGGAATAATCCATCGGGAATCAGGGAGCAATTCCCAGGGATGGGGGAGCAATTCCCACCCCAGACTTTGGGTTTGGGGCCCAGAATCCATCGGGAATCAGGGAGCAATTCCAAGGAATCAGGGAGCAATTCCCACCCCAGACTTTGGGTTTAGGGTCTGGAAACCCTCAGGTACCAGGGAATAATTCCAAAGGAATCAGGGAGCAATTCCCAGGAATCAGGGAGCAATTCCAAAGAATCAGGGAGCAATTCCCACCCCACGCTTTGGGTTTGGGGTCCGGAATCCATCGGGAAATCCGGGAATAATCCCAAGGAATCAGGGAACAATTCCCACCCCACGCTTTGGGTTTGGGGTCTGGAATCCATCGGGAATCAGGGAACAATTCCCAGGGATCAGGGAGCAATTCCCACCCCAGACTTTGGGTTTGGGGCCCAGAATCCATCAGGAAATCAGGGAATAATTCCCAAGGAATCAGGGAACAATTCCAGGGAATCAGGGAACAGTTCCCACCCCACGCTTTGGGTTTGGGGCCCAGAATCCATCAGGAAATCCGGGAATAATCCCAAGGAATCAGGGAGCAATTCCCAGGGATGGGGGAGCAATTCCCACCCCAGACTTTGGGTTTGGGGCCCAGAATCCATCAGGAAATCCGGGAATAACCCCAAGGAATCAGGGATCAATCCCCCCCTCCCCCCTCCCAGTTTATCCCGGGTAATTCCACCCCTGGAACCCCTCCGCCCCCAGAATCCACCTCCTTCCCCAACCCTAGAAAACCCCAAATCCCTGGAAGTTGCGGCAGGGGTTAAACTCCGGCAGTCGGCAGCGGGCGGAAGAAGCGGAAAAATCCTTTTCCGAGCTCTTTTCCCGGGAGATTCCCGCAATTCCCGCTGCCTTCGCAGGCCACGTGCGCCTTGGATGAGCTCATGTCTGTGCCGGAGGCGGCGGCCGCGGTCCTGGAGCGATTCCCGAACCTTTTCCAGAGCCTCCTGCTGCGCCTCGGCTGCTCCGTGGGGGTCCAGCTCCCGAAATTCCTGCAGGGCCGGGAAAAGCGGAGCCGGCACGGCTCGGCCCCGCGCAGCCTCCAGCCCTGCAGGTGTGGGGGGAAAGGGTGGGAATTCCTTGGGAAAAGGGGGTGTGGGGGTTTTTGGGGAGAAGGGGGAATGGGATTGATGGGATCCGTGGGATGGGATGGGAATGAGACAGGGATGGGATTTGTGGGATAATGGGATGGGATTGAGGAGATGGGGTGGGGTGGGATGGGATCCATGGGATGGGATGGGATCCATGGGATGGGATGGGATGGGATGGGATTGATGGGATGGGATGGGATAGGATGGGAGGGGATGGGATGGGATCCATGGGATGGGATGGGATGGGATGGGATGGGATTGATGGGATGGGATGGGATAGGATGGGAGGGGATGGGATCCATGGGATTTATGGGATGGGATGGGATGGGATTTATGGGATGGGATGGGATAGGATGGGATGAGATGGGATTGATGGGATGGGATTGATGGGATGGGATGGGATGGGATCCATGGGATGGGATGGGATTTATGGGATGGGATTGATGGGATGGGATTTATGGGATTTATAGGATGGGATGGGAATGAGACATGGGATGGGATGGGATGGGATGGGATGGGATGGGATGGGATGGGATGGGATTGATGGGATGGGATGGGATGGGATGGGATTGATGGGATGGGATGGGATGGGATGGGATGGGATGGAATGGGATGGGAATGGGATGGGATGGGATGGGATGGGATGGGATGGGATGGGATGGGATCCATGGGATGGGATCCATGGGATGGGATGGGATTTGTGGGATTTGTAGGATGGGATGGGATAGGATGGGATTTATGGGATGGGATTTATGGGATGGGATTGATGGGATGGGATTTGTGGGATTTATAGGATGGGATGGGAATGAGACAGGGATGGGATGGGATGGGATGGGATGGGATGGGATGGGATGGGATGGGATGGGATAGGATGGGATGGGACGGGAATGAGACAGGGACGGGAATGGGATGGGATTTGTGGGATTTGTAGGATGGGATAGGATGGGATTGATGGGATGGGATTTTTGGGATGGGATGGGATGGGATCCATGGGATGGGATGGGATTTATGGGATGGGGTGGGATTTATGGGATGGAATGGGATGGGATTTGTGGGATTTATAGAATGGGATGGGAATGAGACAGGGATGGGATGGGATGGGAATGGGACTTCCGGGATAATGGGATGGGATGGGATTGATGGGATCCGTGGGATTTGTGGGATTTATAGGATGAGACGGGATGGGAATGGGAATGGGATGGGATTTTGTGGATAATGGGATGGGATCGATGGGATGGGATGGGATTTATGGGATTTATAGAATGGGATGGGAATGGGAATGAGAATGGGATGGGATTTATGGGATTTACAGAATGGGATGGGATGGGAATGGGTTGGGATGGGATTTCGTGGATAATGGGATGGGATCCATGGGATAGGATGGGATTTGTGGGATTTATGGGATGGGATTTGTAGGATTTATGGGATGGGATGGGATTTCTGGGATAATGGGATGGGATTTATGGGATGGAATGGGATGGGATGAGATTTATAGGATGGGATGGAAATGAGACAGGGATGGGATGGGAATGGGATGGGATGGGATTTATGGCATGGGATTTATGAGATTTATAGGATGGGATGGAATGGGAATGGGATGGGATGGGATGGGATTTCTGGGATAATGGGATGGGATTGATGGGATGGGATCCATGGGATGGGATTTGTGGGATTTATGGGATGGAATGGGATGGGATTGATGGGATGGGATGGGAATGAGACAGGGACGGGAATGGGATGGGATTTCTAGGATAATGGGATGGGATCCATGGGATGGGATTTGTGGGATTTACGGGATGGGATTTATGGGATGGGATGGGAATGAGACAGGGATGGGAACGGGATGGGATGGGATTTATGAGATAATGGGATGGGATTGATGGGATGGGATGGGATCCATGGGATGGGATGGGATGGGATTTATTGGATGGGATCCATGGGATGGGATGGGATGGGATTGATGGGATTTATAGAATGGGATGGGATGGGATTTCTGGGATCTATCGGATGGGATGGGATTTCTGGGATGATGGGATGGGATTTCTGGGATCTATCGGATGAGATGGGATCCATGGGATGGGATGGGATGGAAACCAAGGCTTGGGATGCGACGTTGGGATTGGCAAGTTGAGAAGCAGGAATGGGATGGAGCCTCCGGAGTGGGGTCGGGATCGTTGGAGCAGATTCCCAAAAAAAAAGGAGTGAGGGTGGGAATTCCAGGGAAACAATGGATGCCCCATCCCTGGAATTGTCCCAGGCCGGGCTGGAGCATCCCGGGATAGCGGGAGCTGCCCCGTGGCAATGGGATCATCCCGAAATCCCACCCATCCCACCCCATTCCCGGATTCCAGGATTTCCCGACCCCGGCAGGCAGCTGCACCCTGAGCTTTCCCTCATTAATTAGTCCTTAATGAATTCCGGGAAAGCCCCGGATGCTCCCGGGATGCTCCGAGGCCTCTCGGGCGCTCCAGGGGTTTTTTTTCCCTCCGGAATTTCGCAGTTCCCGTTCCTTGTCCTGCTTTTCCCGTGGCCATCCACAGCAGGGAAAGCTCCACCGGGATCTTCCCAGCTCCTCTGGGGGAATTTTTGGGGAAAACTCAGGGAGTTTTCCATCGGGAATTCTGCTTTGGGCCTCTTCCTTGACTCCTTTCCCATTCCTTGGGTTTTTCCCACGGGCTCCTGGATCCTTTGGTTCTTAGGGAATCACGGAATGGCAGAGGTTGGAAAACCTCTGGGATCATCCCATCCCGGCCAGCCGTGAATCCGAGGATTCTCCAGAGGCCCGGGAAGGATTTTCAGGTCCCTTCCCGTGTTTGGGATCAATTTTCCATCGTTATTCCCAAATTTCCAGCATTCCAGAGGCATCCCTGGGTGTCCCTGCCCCTGCTGGAATCCTTGGGGTTCTCCCACCCCCCCAAATTCCAGAGGCTCCCGGGGGAAAGGGAACAAATCCCAGTGGGAATATCTGGGGCAGCAGCTCCAAAGGCCGATCCCGAATCCCAGATTTCCTTCGTGTGTGGGATCCCCGCTCCCACAGCCGGGATTTATCCCTGGCTGCTCTTCCCGGTGTTTTGACGGGATAATGGATCTTTTCCAGATGTTGCTCCGTGGCAGAGCGATCCCAGCCCCGTAAAATGCTCATTCCATGAAAAAAAAATTCCTTCAAGTAGCTCCGGAGTTTTTCCCTTCCCAGTCTTTTGTCTTGGTTCCCGTTGCTGCCGTGCTGGGAAGGAGCTGGGATCGCTCCAGCTCCGGCATTCCCCGGGCACGGAATTCCCTCGGGACATCCCAGATGGAGCCGGATTCAATCCCAAATCCAATCCCGGCTCCAGTTCCGGCTCCAATCCCAGATCCAATCCCAAATCTAATCCCAAACCCAGTCCCAAACTCAGTCTCAAACCCAGTCCCAGATCCAATCCTGAATCCAATCCCGAATCCAATCCTAGATCCAATCCCAAATCCAATCCCGGATCCAATTTCGGCTCCAATCCCGAATCCAATCCCGAATCCAATCCCGAATCCAATCCTGGATCCAATCCTGAATCCAATCCTGGATCCAATTCCAGTTCCAATCCCAAATCCAATCCCAGATCCAATTCTGCTTCCAATCCCGAATCCAGTTCCGGCTCCAATCCCAGATCCAATCCCAAATTCAATCCCAAACCCAGTCCCAAACCCAATCTCAAACCCAATCCCAAATCCAATCCCAAATCCAATCCCAGATCCAATTCCGGCTCCAATCCTGGATCCAATCCCAAATCCAATCCCAAATCCAATCCGAAACCCAGTCCCAAACCCAATCCCAGATCCAATCCTGAATCCAATCCCGAATCCAATTCCAGTTCCAATTCTGGCTCCAATCCCAAACCCAGTCCCAAACCCAATCTCAAACCCAGTCCCAGATCCAATCTTGAATCCAATCCCGGATCCAATACCGGCTCCAATCCCAAATCCAATCCTGCATCCAATCCCAAATTCAATCCCAAATCCAGTCCCAAACCCAATTTCAAACCCAGTCCCAGATCCAATCCTGAATCCAATCCCGGATCCAATTCCAGCTCCAATCCCGAATCCAATCCCGGATCCAATCCTGGATCCAATCCCAAATCCAATCCCAGATCCAATTCCAATCCAATCCCAGATCCAATCCCAAACCCAGTCCCAAACCCAATCTCAAACCCAGTCTCTGATCCAATCCTGAATCCAATCCTGGATCCAATTCCGGCTCCAATCCCAAATCCAATCCCGGATCCAAATCCAATCCCAAACCCAGTCCCAGATCCAATCCTGTATCCAATCCCAAACCCAATCCCGAATCCAATCCCGGATCCAATCCTGGATCCAATCCCAAATCCAATCCCAGATCCAATTCCAGCTCCAATCCCAAACCCAGATCCCAGGCCCCATCCCAAACTCCATCCTAAACTCAGTCCCAAACTCAATCCCAGATCCCAGATCCAATCCCAAACCCAATCCCAGATCCCAGATCCAATCCCAAACCCCATCCCAATCCCAATCCCAGATCCAATCCCAAACCCAATCCCGAATCCCTGATCCAATCCCAAACCCCGTCCCAATCCCAGATCCAATCCCAAACCCAATCCCAAACCCAATCCCAGATCCCGGATCCAATCCCAAACCCAATCCCAGATCCCATTCCCTTTTCCAGCTGCGCCCTGGAGACGCTGAAGGCGATGCTGGAGCGTGCCGGGAACGACGACGTCGTCCGGGATGTGGGAAGCGCCGGAGGCTGGGAATTGATGGGAATTCCTGAGCGGCACCACGACGGAATCGCCCTCCTGGCTGGGTAGGGAATTCCAGGGGGCGGGGAGCGGAGCTGGATGGGATTTAGGGGAATTCCGGGATTTTTTGGGATGGGGTGGGATCGTCCTGCTCCCGGGAATGCGGAGGGGTGGATGGAGCTGGAGCCGGATGTTGGTCCCGCTGCGGAATTCCCGGTGTTGTCAATCCCAGTGTGGAATTCCCGTTGTCCCCAATCCCAGTGTGGGATTCCCAGTGGCACTGTTCCCACTCTGCAATTCCAGTGCCATTGATCCCACTCTGGAATTCCCAATGCCATTGATCCCAATATGGAATTCCAGTGCCACTGATCCCAGTATGGAATTCCAGTGCCATTGATCCCACTCTGGAATTCCCAATGCCATTGATCCCAACATGGAATTCCAGTGCCACTGATCCCAGTATGGAATTCCCAGTGCCACTGATCCCACTCTGCAATTCCAGTGCCATTGATCCCACTCTGGAATTCCCAATGCCATTGATCCCAGTATGGAATTCCAGTGCCACTGATCCCAGTATGGAATCCCAATGCCATTGATCCCAGTATGGAATTCCAGTGCCATTGATCCCACTCTGGAATTCCCAGTGCCACTGGTCCCAGTATGGAATTCCAGTGCCATTGATCCCACTCTGGAATTCCCAATGCCATTGATCCCAATATGGAATTCCAGTGCCATTGATCCCAGTATGGAATTCCCAGTGCGATTGATCCCACTCTGGAATTCCAGTGCCATTGATCCCACTCTGGAATTCCCAATGCCATTGATCCCAATATGGAATTCCAGTGCCATTGATCCCAATATGGAATTCCCAGTGCCATTGATCCCAGTATGGATTTCCCAGTGCCATTGATCCCAGTATGGAATTCCAGTGCCATTGATCCCACTCTGGAATTCCCAATGCCATTGATCCCAATATGGAATTCCCAGTGCCATTGATCCCAGTATGGATTTCCCAGTGCCATTGATCCCAATATGGAATTCCAGTGCCATTGATCCCAATATGGAATTCCAGTGCCATTCATCCCAGTATGGAATTCCAGTGCCATTCATCCCACTCTGGAATTCCCAATGCCATTGATCCCACTCTGCAATTCCAGTGCCATTGATCCCAGTATGGAATTCCAGTGCCATTGATCCCACTCTGCAATTCCAGTGCCATTGATCCCAGTATGGAATTCCCAGTGCCATTGATCCCACTCTGGAATTCCCAATGCCATTGATCCCAGTATGGAATTCCCAGTGCCATTGATCCCAATATGGAATTCCCAGTGCCATTGATCCCAGTATGGAATTCCAGTGCCATTGATCCCACTCTGGAATTCCCAATGCCATTGATCCCAGTATGGAATTCCAGTACCATTGATCCCAGTATGGAATTCCCAGTGCCATTGATCCCAGTATGGAATTCCAGTACCATTGATCCCAGTATGGAATTCCAGTGCCATTGATCCCACTCTGGAATTCCCAATGCCATTGATCCCAATATGGAATTCCAGTGCCATTGATCCCAATATGGAATTCCCAGTGCCATTGATCCCAGTATGGAATTCCAGTGCCATTGATCCCACTCTGGAATTCCCAATGCCATTGATCCCAATATGGAATTCCAGTGCCATTGATCCTGCTCTGAAATTCCCAGTGCCACTGATCCCACTCTGGAATTCCCAATATGGGATTCCCGCTGTCTCCGATCCCGTTTTCCATCATTCCCATGGCTGGGCTCCTTCCCTTCCCTGTTCCCACTTCCATGGGATCAACACCCGAAGCACCCCATGGAAAACTTCTCCCTTTTCCCGCTGCTGCCTCCCTGGGATTCCTGGACTATCCCATCCCGTCATTCCCGGTGAAATTCCCGGTGCCAGAGGGGGCAAGACCCCATCCCGGTTCATCCGGGAATAACCCCTGGCTTGGGATTGGGATTTTCCAGCCTTAGGGAACCTCCCAAACATTCCCGAGGGACTCATCCCAAAGAAAACCCGGATGGGGTGTCCGGGATGCTCCAGATCCTTCTCTGTAGATCAATCCCGGTTTCCATGCCGGGCGTTGTCCTGCCCGGGCGCAGGAATTCCCGGGATTCCCGGGATTCCCAGGATTCCGAGTGCCGTTCCCACACAGGGCGATGGCTCGGCTCTGCGGGCCCCGGCTCCCACGGATCGTCCGGAGCCTCATCCCGGTCCTGGGAAGCGTCTTCGAGTGCCAGAGGGTCACCAGCACCGCGTTCCTGGCCGAGGTGAGGCGGGAAAAACGGGGAATATCCGGCTGTTCATCCATCCATGGATCCATGGATCCATCCATCCCTCCATCCATGGATCCATCCATCCCTCCATCCATGGATCCATCCATCATCCATCCATCCATCCCTCCATTAATCCATCCATCCATCCCTCCATCCATGGATCCACCCATCCATCCATGGATCCATCCCTCCATCCATCCATCCATCCATCCATCCATCCATCCATCCATGGATCCATCCATCATCCATCCATCCATCCCTCCATTAATCCATCCATCCATCCCTCCATCCATGGATCCACCCATCCATCCATGGATCCATCCATCATCCATCCCTCCATCCATGGATCCATCCATCCCTCCATCCATGGATCCACCCATCCCTCCTTCCATGGATCCATCCATCATCCATCCATGGATCCATCCATGGATCCATCCATCCATCCGTGGATCCATGGATCCCTCCATCCATCCCTCCGTCCATGGATTCATCCATCCCTCCATCCATGGATCCATCCATCCCTCCATCCATGGATCCATCCCTCCATCCATGGATCCATCAATCCCTTCGTCCCTCTTCATCCATGGATCCATCCCTCCATCCATGGATCCATCCCTCCATCCATGGATCCATCGATCCCTCCATCCATGGATCCATCCATCCATCCCTCCATCCATCCATGGATCCATTGATCCCTCCACCCATGGATCCATCCATCATCCATCCCTTCATCCATCCATCCATCCATGGATCCATCCATCCATCCATGGATCCATCCCTCCATCCATGGATCCATCAATCCCTTCGTCCCTCTTCATCCATGGATCCATCCATCCATCCATGGATCCATCCCTCCATCCATGGATCCATCCCTCCATCCATGGATCCATCGATCCCTCCATCCATGGATCCATCCATCCATCCCTCCATCCATCCATGGATCCATTGATCCCTCCACCCATGGATCCATCCATCATCCATCCCTTCATCCATCCATCCATCCATGGATCCATCCATCCATCCATGGATCCATCCCTCCATCCATGGATCCATCCATCCCTCCATCCATGGATCCATTGATCTCTCCACCCATGGATCCATCATCCATCCATGGATCCATCAATCCCTTCGTCCCTCTTCATCCATGGATCCATCCCTCCATCCATGGATCCATCCCTCCATCCATGGATCCATCGATCCCTCCATCCATGGATCCATCCATCCATCCCTCCATCCATCCATCCATGGATCCATTGATCCCTCCACCCATGGATCCATCCATCATCCATCTCTTCATCCATCCATCCATCCATGGATCCATCCCTCAATCCATGGATCCATCCCTCCATCCATGGATCCATCGATCCCTCCATCCATGGATCCATCCATCCATCCCTCCATCCATCCATGGATCCATTGATCCCTCCACCCATCATCCATCCCTTCATCCATCCATCCATCCATCCATGGATCCATCCCTCCTTCCCTCCCTCCATTTTTGGCTCCACCTTTTCCCAGCTCCATCTTTCCATCCCACCCCATCCCATCCCATCCCACCGCATCCCAAGGAACGAAGTGACTCCATCCCATTCCCAACCCCACATCCATCGGATCCGGTTCCACGGAGCAGCTCCGAGCTCCATCCCCACCAAAATCTCCATCCCGAATTCCCAATCCCGGGCCCTGCTTGGAGCCCATCCCGGAATCTGGAGCGCGATTGGATCCCGGAGGTTGGAAAATTCCAACGGGAGCTGAGGGCAAGGAAAAGAGAATTCCAGCAGATCCGGGGGATGAGGATGAGGGGAAATTCCAGGCTCGGCATGGAGGGGATAGATGGGAAAGGAGGATCGGGATGGGACCGGAGCATCGGATCCGTAGGGTGGCCGCCACCATCCCAAGGTCTCCATCGCTCCCTCCCAAATTCCCAACTTTTCCCAATCCCCGCATCCCACCCGGGGCTGAGTTCACCCTGGGAATTCCGGCTCCTCCCTCCTGGATCCGGGGGTTTTTCCCAGTGTATCCCGAGGTTTTTTTCCCTTCTCCAGCTCCTCAACCACAACGTGGTGAACGACCTGATCCTGCTGGAGCCGCTCCTGGATGCGCTGACGGCTCTGGAAAAGGATTCCTGCCTCCTGGTGCGGATCCTGGCGCTCCGGGGGCTTGGGAATGTCGCCTCGGGATGCCCGGAAAAGGTGGGAGCAGCTCCTGGGATCCGGGATCTGGAGGGGCAGGACACAGGGAATGAATTCCTGCTGCCGCAGGAAAGGGCTGGGTGGATGTTGGAATTCCCTCAAAAACATTGGGATGAGGTTCTGTGGGATGGGGAGGAAGCTCCCAGGACTGGGATGCGCTGGGAGGTTCCGAATCCTAAAAATGCTTCAGCTGCTGCCGGGAATTTCTCCGGAGCCATTCCCGGCAATCCCGGAGCCTTTCCCAGGGGGTGGGGGAGGGGGATTCTCCCCAGCCCCACATTCCGGGGATCCCCGGGAACATTTCCCGGCTCCTCGGAGCCGCCGGAATTCCAGCTGGGATCGGCCCCTTTTCCCAGCTTTTCCCGGGAATCCCCGGCCTCCGGCCCTGCCCTGCTTCCCGAGGCCGCCCATCCCCGTTTGCCTGCAATTCCAGGGGGATATTCCCGAAAATCCCAGCCCGAGGCCGCTCCCTCTGCTCCTGTCCCTGTTCCCTGCCAGCAGATCCCGCCCTGGATCCCTCCTGGATCCCTTCGATCCCACTTTTCTCCCGGGAATTCCCCATTCCCTTCTTCCCATTCCCAAAACCCCTGGAAAAGGCCCTGCAAGGGGCTCCGAGATTTCCCTTTCTTTCCCCCCTTTCCCACCAATTCCAGCACTTTCCAGGGGGAACATTCCTGAAAATCCCACCTAAACCTCCCCTGGCACCACTTCCCTCCCCACTGGATCCCTCCTGGGATCCCTTCAATCCCGCTTTTCTCCGGGATCAGCCCTCCCCAGCTCCCCCCCTGGGGGGGGTTCCACGTCCCTTTTCCCGGCCGTGATCCCGCTTTTCCGGCAGATCCGGAGGCACGGCTCGCAGCTGCTGGCCTCCATGGTCAACGGCATGGACGACAAGGACGATCCCAACAATCTGGTGGCCCTGGAGGCCATGTCCAGCCTCTCCAAGCTCCTGGATCACCTGGAAGAGCGGGATGTGCAATCCATGCTGCTCCACATCGCCATCCGCATCCGGCCCTTCTTCGACAGCGTAAGGAGCCATCCCGGGAATTCCCGGAGTTGTTGGGAGTTGGGCCGTGGTCGGCACGGCCAGGGGTCCATCCCGTGGGATTTTTCCGTTCCCAAGTCTCTCCCTCATCCTGGGATTCCTCCTGGATGTTCATCCGTGCTCTTGTCATTGGGATCTTCCCATTGGAATTGTCCCACCAGGATCGTCCCACCGGAATTGTCCCACTGGAATTGTCCCACTGGGATCGTCCCACCGGAATTGTCCCACTGGGATTATCCCATTGGAATTGTCCCACTGGGATCTTCCCATTGGAATTGTCCCACTGGAATTGTCTCACTGGGATTATCCCATTGGAATTGTCCCACTGGGATCGTCCCATTCGGATCTTCCCATTGGAACTGTCCCATTGGAATTGTCCCACTGGGATCTTCCCATTGGAATTGTCCCACTGGGATTATCCCACTGGAATTGTCCCACTGGGATCGTCCCACCGGGATTGTCCCACTGGGATCTTCCCATTGGAATTGTCCCACTGGAATTGTCTCACTGGGATTATCCCATTGGAATTGTCCTGCTGGGATCGTCCCATTGGAATCATCCCATTGGAATTGTCCCCCTGGAATTGTCCCACTGGGATCTTCCCATTGGAATTGTCCCACTGGGATTGTCCCATTGGAATTGTCCCACTGGGATCTTCCCATTGGAATTGTCCCTCTGGAATTGTCCCATTGGAATTGTCCCACTGGGATCTTCCCATTGGAATTGTCCCTCTGGAATTGTCCCATTGGAATTGTCCCACTGGGATCTTCCCATTGGAATTGTCCCATTGGAATTGTCCCACTGGGATCTTCCCATTGGAATTGTCCCCCTGGAATTGTCTCACTGGGATCGTCCCATTGGGATCTTCCCATTGGAATTGTCCCTCTGGAATTGTCCCATTGGAATTGTCCCACCGGGATCGTCCCCTGGGCATTGGACAATGGGGATGGTGGGAACGGGGGGGGCAGGGATGGTGGGAAAAATGGGATGGGAATGGTGGGAAAAATGGGAAAAGTGGGATGGGGATGGTGGGAAAAGCGGGATGGGAGTGCTGGGAATGGTGGGATGGGAATGGTGGGAAAAGCAGGATGGGAACGGTGGGAAAATGGGAATACTGGGATGGGAATGATGGGAAAAGTGGGATGGGAATAGTGGGAATGGTGGGAACAATGGGATGGGAATGGTGGGAATAATGGGAAAAGTGGGATGGGGATGGTGGGAAAAGCGGGATGGGAGTGGTGGGAAAAGTGGGATGGGAAGAGTGGGAAAAGTGGGATGAGGATGGTGGGAATAACGGGATGGGAATGGTGGGATCTCAGGCTGGGAATTTTGGGATCACAAGATGGGAATTTTGGGATCTCAGGCTGGGGAATTTGGGATCACAGGGCTGGAGATTTTGGGATCTCAGGCTGGGGAATTTGGGATTTCAGGCTGGGGAATTTGGGATCAGAAGATGGGATTTTGGGATTTCAGGCTGGGGATTTTGGGATCTCAGGCTGGGGATTTTGGGATCTCAGGCTGGGGATTTTCTGGATCTCAGGCTGGGGATTTTGGGATCACGGGGCTGGGAATTTTGGGATCTCAGGCTGGGGATTTTGGGATCTCAGGCTGCAGATTTTGGGATCACAGGGCTGGAGATTTTGGGATCTCAGGCTGGGGAATTTGGGATCTCAGGCTGGGGATTTTGGGATCACGGGGCTGGGGATTTTGGGATCTCAGGCTGGGGATTTTGGGATCACGGGGCTGGGGATTTTGGGATCTCAGGCTGGGGATTTTGGGATCACAAGATGGGGATTTTGGGATCTCGGGGCTGGGGATTTGCTGGATCTCAGGATGGGGATTTTGGGATCTCAGGCTGGAGATTTTGGGATCACAAGCTGGGGATTTTGGGATCACGGGGCTGGGGATTTTGGGATTTCAGGCTGGAGATTTTGGGATTTCAGGCTGGGAATTTTGGGATCACGGGCTGGGGAATTTGGGATCATGGGCTGGGGATTTTGGGATCTCGGGGCTGGGGATTTGCTGGATCTCAGGATGGGGATTTTTGGGATCACAAGACGGGGATTTTGGGATCTCAGGCTGGAGATTTTGGGATTTCAGGCTGGGAATTTTGGGATCACGGGCTGGGGATTTTGGGATCTCAGGCTGGGGATTTTGGGATTCGCTCCCGCTGACGCCGCTTTTCCTCCTTTTCCCAGGAGCAGCCGGATCTGCGGCGCTCCTCCATCGTCCTCTTCGGGAACCTGTCCCGCTTCGGCCGCACCGACTCCGAGGTTTTCTCGGAGCAGGTCCTGAACGGGCTCGTGACGCTCCTGCTGCACCTGCAGGATCCCTGCCCCGACGTCGTCAAGGTCTGGCCCCGACCCCGTTGCCGCCGAATCCCGGGAATGCCGGGAATTGCCCCCGCGCCCACGAACGCCCCCGGAATTCCCGGTTTTTTTTTTCCAGGCCTGCAAGTTCGCGCTGCGGATGTGCGGGCCCTGCCTGGGCTGCGAGGGGCTCCGGGAAATGTTCGGGAATCACCTGCGGGAAGAGCGGGGGCTGCACTACGGGGAGTTCATCAACGACGTCTGCAAGTTCCTGGTGCGCGCCGGGAGCGGGAGCGGGAGCGGGAATGGGATGTTGGGAATGGGAAATTGGGATCGGGAATGGGATGTTGGGATTGGGATTGGGGCGTTGGGATAGGGAATGGGACATTGGGAGTGGGAATGAGACATTGGGAGTGGGAATGGGATTGGGACGTTGGGAGCGGGAATGGGACATTGGGAGTGGGAATGGGAATGGGACATTGGGAGCGGGAATGGGACATTGGGAGTGGGAATGGGACATTGGGAGCGGGAATGGGACATTGGGAGTGGGAATGGGACATTGGGATCGGGAATGGGACATTGGGATTGGGAATGGGGGATTGGGATTGGGAATGGGGGATTGGGATCGGGAATGGGGGATTGGGATCGGGAGTGGGACATTGGGAGTGGGATTGGGACATCGGGATCAGGATCGGGACGTTGGGAGCGGGATCAGGAATGGAACGTTGGGAGCAATATTGGGATGTTGGGATTGGGAATGGGAATGTCCCCTCTGACCCCTCTGTCCCCTCTGTCCCCTCTGTCCCTCTGTCCCTCTGTCCCTCTGTCCCTCTGTCCCTCTGTCCCCTCTGTCCCTCTGTCCCTCTGTCCCTCTGTCCCTCTGTCCCCTGTCCCTCTGTCCCCTCTGTCCCTCTGTCCCCTCTGTCCCCCTGTCCCTCTGTCCCCCTGTCCCTCTGTCCCTCTGTCCCCTGTCCCTCTGTCCCCTGTCCCCTCTGTCCCCTCTGTCCCTCTGTCCCTCTGTCCCCAATGTCCCTCTGTCCCTCTGTCCCTCTGTCCCTCTATCCCTCCGTCTGTCCCCTGTCCCTCTGTCCCTCTGTCCCTCGGTCCCTCTGTCCCTCTGTCCCTCTGTCCCCTCTGTCCCCTCTGTCCCTCTGTCCCCTCTGTCCCCAATGTCCCTCTGTCCCCTCTGTCCCTCTGTCCCTCTGTCCCTCTGTCCCTCTCTCCCTCTGTCCCTCTGTCCCTCTCTCCCTCTGTCCCTCTGTCCCTCTGTCCCTCTGTCCCTCTGTCCCCTGTCCCTCTGTCCCTCTGTCCCTCTGTCCCTCTGTCCGTCTGTCCCCTGTCCCTCTGTCCCCTCTGTCCCCTCTCTCCCTCTGTCCCTCTGTCCCCTGTCCCTCTGTCCCTCTGTCCGTCTGTCCCTCTGTCCCTCTGTCCCCTGTCCCTCTGTCCCCTGTCCATCTGTCCCTCTCTCCCTCTGTCCCTCTCTCCCTCTGTCCCTCTGTCCCTCTGTCCCCTGTCCCTCTGTCCCCTGTCCATCTGTCCCTCTGTCCCTCTGTCCCTCTGTCCCCTCTGTCCATCTGTCCCTCTGTCCCCTGTCCATCTGTCCCTCTGTCCGTCTGTCCCTCTGTCCCTCTGACCCCACAGATGCGCACCCACCCGGCGCTCCTGAGCCGCCTCATCTCCACCAACCTCTTCTACTTCAAGAGCCCCTGGCGGGAGCTGCGGGCGGCGGCGCCCATGTTCATCGGTGAGGGACGGGGTGGCCGTGCCCACCAAGGGGTGACACCAACCCTGTCCAAAGACAATCTGGGCTCATTCGGGGTATTTTTGGGGCTTTTGAGGTGCTTTTGGATGTTTTGGTATCTCTGGTGGCCCCCATGTTGTCCCCAGGTGGTGCCTGGTCCTGTCACCTCTTGGGGTCACGGTGGTGGCCTTGGGCACCAAGGGGTGATGTCACTCCTGGGGGGCTCCAGTTTTGGGTGGTTTTGGGGTAATTTTGGATGTTTTGGGGTCCCTGGTGACCCCGGTCTTGTCCCCAGGTGGTGCCTGGTCCTGTCACCTCTTGGGGTCACAGTGGTGGCCTTGGGCACCAAGGGGTGATGTCGCTCCTGGGGGGCCCCAGGGGAGTTTTGGGTGGTTTTGGGGTAATTTTGGATGGATTTTGGGGTAATTTTGGATGTTTTGGGGTCCCTGGTGACCCCGGTCTTGTCCCCAGGTGGTGCCTGGTCCTGTCACCTCTTGGGGTCATGGTGGTGGCCTTGGGCACCAAGGGGTGATGTCGCTCCTGGGGGGCTCCAGTTTTGGGTGGTTTTGGGGTAATTTTGGATGGATTTTGGGGTAATTTTGGATATTTTGGGGTCCCTGGTGACCCCGATTTTGTCCCCAGGTGGTGCCTGGTCCTGTCACCTCTTGGGGTCACGGTGGTGGCCTTGGGCACCAAGGGGTGATGTCACTCCTGGGGGGCTCCAGTTTTGGGTGGTTTTGGGGTAATTTTGGATGTTTTGGGGTCCCTGGTGACCCCGATTTTGTCCCCAGGTGGTCCCTGGTCCTGTCACCTCTTGGGGTCACGGTGGTGGCCTCTGTCACCGAGGGGTGACGTCACTCCTGGGGGGCTCCAGTTTTGGGTGGTTTTGGGGTAATTTTGGATGGATTTTGGGGTAATTTTGGATATTTTGGGGTCCCTGGTGACCCCGATTTTGTCCCCAGGTGGTGCCTGGTCCTGTCACCTCTTGGGGTCACGGTGGTGGCCTTGGGCACCAAGGGGTGATGTCGCTCCTGGGGGGCTCCAGTTTTGGGTGGTTTTGGGGTAATTTTGGATGTTTTGGGGTCCCTGGTGACCCCCATGTTGTCCCCAGGTGGTGCCTGGTCCTGTCACCTCTTGGGGTCACGGTGGTGGCCTTGGGAACTGAGGGGTGACGTCACTCCTGGGGGGCTCCAGGGGAATTTTGGGTGGTTTTGGGGTAATTTTGGATGTTTTGGGGTCCCTGGTGACCCTGATGTTGTCCCCAGGTGGTCCCTGGTCCTGTCACCTCTTGGGGTCACAGTGGTGGCCTTGGGCACCAAGGGGTGACGTCACTCCTGGGGGGCTCCAGGGGAGTTTTGGGTGGTTTTGGGGTAATTTTGGATGTTTTGGGGTCCCTGGTGGCCCCGATTTTGTCCCCAGGTGGTGCCTGGTCCTGTCACCTCTTGGGGTCACGGTGGTGGCCTCTGTCACCGAGGGGTGACGTCGCTCCTGGGGGGCTCCAGTTTTGGGTGGTTTTGGGATTATTTTGGGGGTGTTTTTGGGGTAATTTTGGATGTTTTGGGGTCCCTGGTGGCCCCGATCTTGTCCCCAGGTGGTGCCTGGTCCTGTCACCTCTTGGGGTCACGGTGGTGGCCTTGGGCACCGAGGGGTGACGTCACTCCTGGGGGTCCCCAAGGGGATTTTGGGTTGATTTTGGTCGGTTTTGGGGCTGGTTTTGGATGGGGTTTTTGGGGGTAATTTTGAAGTTTTTAGGGAATTCTCCCCCAGAAAACGCTGGCCGAGGGCTGGAGCTGCCATTCCCGGCGGGATTTCCCCTCCCTGTGGATGTGGTGTTGGGGACACGGAATTCCGAGGGCTTTTCCAACCTCCCCCGCTTCCCTGTGGGGCTCCATCCCAGTCCCTGATCCCAAAATTCCCTCAGGATTCCTGGTGCTCCACGTGGACGAAGAGCAGGGCCAGCAGGTGGACCTGGACCAGCTCATCTCCGGTGAGTGGGAATTCCCAAATTCCCGACGGATCCGGAGCCCGATCCCACAGGATGGGGATCTCAGGGATTGGGGTTTCCCAGAGGGACGACGCTCCAAGGGGATCCTGCTCCCTCCGGAAACTCCGGAGCTCTGGGAGCACTGGGAATATCCCCCCCCCCCAAAAAAAACCCGCAAATTAAAAAAAAATCCCCAAAAATCCCGGGGAGACGTGGCTGGGATGAGCCTGGAATGTGCGGATTTGGGATGTTGGGATTTTGGGATCGGCCTGGGGACAGCACCGGGGTCGTTCCATGGGGGGAATTCCCGGGACAGCCGCTCTCCGTGGGGATCCGGGCAGATCCTACCCTGGGGTCGGAATTCCGGGGTCTGGGAGCCCCCGCGGTGTCCAGAGGGATCCGAAACTCCCGGGAAGGGCCCTCACCGCCCTCCCCTTGGATCCACCGGAGCCGGGAGCGGGGTGAAGTCACTTTCCTGGATTTCAGGGATTTTTTCCCTGTCACCGCTGACCTCATCCGATGGATCCGAGCCCGGAAACTTCCCGAGCCTTCCAAGGGAGCCGCAAAAACTCTAAAAAAGGGAAAAAGTCTCTTTCCGTTGGCTCCGAGACCCTTCCAGGAGCACGGGGCCGCTTGGAGCCACGGGCAGCCGGAATTCGCCTGGCTCAGGAATCCTTGGGATTCAGCAGGATCCGGGGGAGGCTCCGATTCCCCCGGAGCAGCCCCGGGATGCCCCAGGAATGAGGGAAAATCCCGAGGGATGCGGAGGCCGGGGTAAACAAGCTACTGGAAAAAGCTTGGAAAAAAGACCTGGATGCGTTCCCGGCTCCCGGGAGCCGCTCCAGGCGTCGGGAATGGGGGGATGGGGAGAGGTTTGGCCGGGAGAATCCCATGGGATTCACTCCCAATCCGGCCTCGGATTCCCAGGATCAAAGGGGCCCCATCCCGGTGCTCCCAGGAGCTTCCCAGTCCCCCCATCCCAGGAATCCCAGTCGGGCCGGATTTGCCAGATCCGGGGGAATTTTTTGCGGATTGAGGATTTTATTGCCGTGGTCACCGAGGATTTGGGGATTGACCGGGAAAGGTTCCGGTGGGAGAACAGGGGGATGAAAAAAGAGGAAAATCCGGGATGAGCCGAGGGATGTTCCCGGCTTGGCTCCTGCTTCCTCCCTGTTTGTCCCGGGATTTTTTTGGGGATGGGAAGAGCGAGAATTGAAATGAAATGGGATTTAAATGAAAGGCTCGGGATGATCCCAAAGAGATGAAAACCACAGGATGTTCCGGATGATCCCAAAGAAATTGAAATTAGCAGCGAAGGCGTGGGATGATCCCAAAAAACTGAAATGAAAAGCTCGGGATGAAAGTTTTGGGGATTGGGAAGCTCCTGGGAACACCGGGATGGAGCCCCTTTGATCCCGGGAATCTGGGCCTGGATGGGGAGCGGATCCCATGGGATCATCCTGGCCAAAGGTGTCCCCCCCCCCCCCCCCCCCGCATTCCCAACACCTGGAGCGGCTCCCGGGAGCCGGGAATGAATCCAGGGGGAATGCAGCGGGAATTCAGTGGGAATACAGCAGGAATCCAATGGGAATCCAGCGGGAGTGGGAATATGGTGGGAATAGGATGGGAATAGTGGGAATGCAGCAGGAAGAAAGTGGGAATGTGATGGGAATATGGTGGGAATCCCTGGGAATTCCTGGAGTTTCCATGGATGTATCCTGGGATGGGGGATCCCAATCCTGATCCTGATCCTGATCCCAATCCTGATCCTGATCCCAATCCTGATCCTGACCTTGATCCTGATTTTGGCCCTGATCCTTATCCTGATATTCTGATCGTAATCCTGACCCTGATCCCGATCCCAATCCCAATCCTGACCCTGATCCTGATCCTGACCCTGATCCTGATCCCAATCCTGATCCTGATCCTGATCCCAATCCTGATCCTGACCTTGATCCTGATTCTGGCCCTGATCCTTATCCTGATATTCTGATTGTAATCCTGACCCTGATCCCGATCCCGATCCCAATCCTGACCCTGATCCTGATCCTGACCCTGATCCCGATCCCAATCCTGATCCCAATCCTGGCCCTGATCCCGATCCCAATCCTGACCCTGATCCTGATCCTGATCCCAATCCTGATCCTTATCCTGACTTCAATCCTGATCCTGATCCCGATCCCAATCCTGACCCTGATCCTGATCCTGATCCTGATCCTGATCCCAATCCTGATCCTGATCCTGATCCCAATCCTGATCCTGATCCCGATCCTGACCCTGATCCTGATTCTGGCGCTGGCCCTGACCCTGACTCTGATCCTGATCCTGATCCTGGTTGTGATCCCAATCCTGATCCCGATCCTGACCCTGATCCCAATCCTGATCCCGATCCCGATCCTGACCCTGATCCCGATCCTGATCCCGATCCCCATCCTGACTCCAATCCTGATTCCAATCCTGATCCCAATCCCGATCCTAATCCTGACCCTGATACTGATCCCGATCCCAATCCCAATCCCAATCCTGACCCTGATCCCGATCCCAATCCCAATCCTGATCCTGATCCTGATCCCAATCCTGATCCTGATTCTGGTTCTGGTCCCGATCCCGATCCCGATCCCGATCCCGACGCCATCCCTGCTGTGCAATTCCAGCCCTGAAGCTGCTCCTGAAGGATCCCGTTCCGGCCGTGCGGATCAAGGTGGCCGAGACCCTGGGACGCCTCGTCCGCCTCCTGTGAATCCCGGCATTCCCGGAATTCCTGGGAATTCCCGGCTCCGCTCAGCAATACCCCGGGGGACTCCCATTCCACGGGAAAAGTCTTCCTGCACTTTCTTCCTCTGCTTCCCACGGGGGGGGCGAAAAAGTGGGAAAACGGACGGAATTTGGGATGGGATCCAGGTGGGAGCGTCCTGGGATCCGGATGGAGCCCGATCCCACCCATCCACATCCCCCCGCTGCTGCTGCTTCCCGATGGATCCGGGATCCGTTCCCACCCCGGCAGCCCCCCCCCCCCCATCCCACTCTGCTGCTTCCCGGTGGGTTTTGGGATCCATTCCCAGAATTCCCACCCTGTACAGAGACCTATTTTTAAATAAAGCTTTTGGCTCCTGATCCCACTCTGGAATTCTGGGATTCCTTGGGATTTGGGGGATGGGAGGGGGTGACTCCCCCTGTGTCTCCATGGGGATGATCCAGGGGTTCTTCCTGGCCTCTCATCCGTAGGAAAAACCTTGGAATTCCGTAGCTGGTCCTGCCTCGTTTCTGTCCCACCTCCGGCTTTTCCTTTGGGATCCTGCTCCTGCTCCTGCTCCATTCCCTGACCTCTTTTCCTGGGATAAATCAGATCCAGGGAATCCCGTCCTCTGTTTTGGTCACTTCCAGTTTTTCCTTTGGGATCCTGGTCCAGATCCTTTCCCAGGTCCCATTCCAGATCCCATTCCAGGTCCAATTCCAGGTCCCATTCCAGGTCCAATTCCAGATCCTATTCCAGGTCCAATTCCAGATCTCATTCCAGGTCCTTTTCCAGGTCCCATTCCAGGTCCCATTCCAGATCCCATTCCAGGTCCCATTCCAGATCTCATTCCAGGTCCAATTCCAGGTCCCATTCCAGATCCCATTCCAGCTCCCATTCCAGGTCCAATTCCAGGTCCCATTCCAGATCCCATTCCAGGTCCCATTCCAGATCCTATTCCAGGTCCCATTCCAGGTCCCATTCCAGATCTTTTCCCAGATCCTATTCCAGGTCCCATTCCAGGTCCAATTCCAGATCTCATTCCAGGTCCTTTTCCAGGTCCTTTTCCAGGTCCCATTCCAGGTCCCATTCCAGGTCCAATTCCAGATCTCATTCCAGATCTTATTCCAGGTCCCATTCCAGCTCCCATTCCAGGTCCAATTCCAGATCTCATTCCAGGTCCTTTTCCAGGTCCCATTCCAGGTCCCATTCCAGATCCTATTCCAGGTCCAATTCCAGATCCTATTCCAGGTCCCATTCCCAGATCCTATTCCAGGTCCCATTCCAGCTCCCATTCCAGGTCCAATTCCAGATCTCATTCCAGGTCCTTTTCCAGGTCCCATTCCAGGTCCCATTCCAGGTCCAATTCCAGATCTCATTCCAGGTCCTTTTCCAGGTCCCATTCCAGATCTCATTCCAGGTCCCATTCCAGGTCCAATTCCAGATCTCATTCCAGGTCCCATTCCAGGTCCCATTCCAGGTCCAATTCCAGATCTCATTCCAGATCTTATTCCAGGTCCCATTCCAGATCCCATTCCAGGTCCAATTCCAGATCTCATTCCAGGTCCTTTTCCAGGTCCCATTCCAGATCCCATTCCAGGTCCCATTCCAGATCCTTTTCCAGGTCCTTTCCCAGGTCCAATTCCAGGTCCTATTCCAGATCCAATTTGAGGTCCAATTCCAGGTCCTATTCCAGGTCCCATTCCAGATCCTATTCCAGGTCCTTTCCCAGGTCCAATTCCAGATCCCATTCCAGGTCCCATTCCAGGTCCAATTCCAGATCCTTTTCCAGGTCCCATTCCAGATCTTTTCCCAGATCCTATTCCAGGTCCCATTCCAGATCCTATTCCAGATCCTTTCCCAGATCCTATTCCAGGTCCCATTCCAGATCCTATTCCAGGTCCCATTCCCAGTCCCATTCCAGATCCCATTCCAGATCCTTTTCCAGGTCCTCCTCCCTCCCAGAGCTCCTTTCCTGGGACATCCCAGATCCAGGGAATTCCATTTCCATCCTTCCACCATCCTTCCACCACCCCTTCCCTCTGCCCAGGGTGGCTCTGGATATCCCAGAATATCCCTGGGAAAGCCCGGGAAGCTCCCGGGAATGCCGCTGGGAGCATCCAGCGGGATCGGTGGGGATCCCACCCCTTCCCAGCGAGGCCGAGTTGGGAATTCAGGACACGAAGAGCCTGGAATTGTATCCAAAAAAAGCTTTCCATGAGCCCTGGGAATTCTGATGCCGGCAGATCCCAGGAATGCTGCGTGTAGGGAATGCGGGGATGGGATTGGGATGGGGACACCCAGGGAATGTGGGAATGGGATTGGAGCTGCTGAGGGATGTGGGAATTTGGGAATGAGAATGGGACTGGGGACACTGGGAATGTGGGAATTTGGGAATGGGGACATCGGGGAATTGAGGACACGAGGAGGCCGGGATTGTATCCATGAAAAGCCTTTGCTGAACGCTGGGAATTCTGATCCCGGTGGATCCTGGGGGATCCCAGGAATGCTGCGTGTAGGGAATGTGGGAACGGGATTGGGGTGGGGACACCCAGGGAATGTGGGAATGGGGATGGGGACATGGCGGGACATGGGAATGGGGACACCCAGGGGATGTGGGAATGTGGGAATGGGATTGGGATGGGGACACCTGGGGGATGTGGGAATGGGAATGGGATGGGGACAGTTGGGAATGTGGGAATTTGGGAATGGGAACATCGGGGAATTGAGGACACGAGGAGGCCGGGATTGTATCCATGAAAAGCCTTTGCTGCGCGCTGGGAATTCTGATCCCAGTGGATCCTGGGGGATCCCAGGAATGCTGCGTGTAGGGAATGTGGGA
Organism: Coloeus monedula; assembly: GCF_965178545.1. Lineage (NCBI taxonomy): Eukaryota > Metazoa > Chordata > Aves > Passeriformes > Corvidae > Coloeus > Coloeus monedula. Next base: position 159,896,268 of record NC_138781.1, read on the forward strand.
ATGGGATTGGGGTGGGGACACCAGGGAATGTGGGAATGGGATTGGGATGGGGACACCTGGGGGATGTGGGAATGGGAATGGGATTGGGATTGGGACACTTGGGAATGTGGGAATGGGATCGGGATGGGGACACCTGGGGGATGTGGGAATGGGATTGGGATTGGGACACTTGGGAATGTGGGAATGGGATCGGGATGGGGACACCTGGGGGATGTGGGAATGGGATTGGGAGGGGGACACTGGGGGAATGTGGAAAAGTGGGAATGGGATTGGGATGGGGACACCCAGGGGATGTGGGAATGTGGGAATGGGATTGGGATGGGGACACCTGGGGGATGTGGGAATGGGATCGGGATGGGGACACCTGGGGATGTGGGAATGGGGATGGGGGCCCATCGGGGAATTCAGGAGACAAAGAGCCCAGGATTGTATCCAGAAAAAGCCTTTATTGAACACTGTGGGCGGGAATTCCGATCCCACAGGAATGCTGCGTGTAGGGAATGTGGGAATGGGATTGGGATGGGGATGGGGACACCTGGGAATGGGGGAATGGGGACATCAGGGGACGTGGGAATGGGGACAGCTGGGGGATGTAGGAATGGGATGGGGATGGGGACACTTGGGAATGTGGGAATGGGATTGGAGCTGCTGAGGGATGTGGGAATTTGGGAATGAGAATGGGACTGGGGACACTTGGGAATGTGGGAATTTGGGAATGGGGACATCGGGGAATTGAGGACACGAGGAGGCCGGGATTGTATCCATGAAAAGCCTTTGCTGAACGCTGGGAATTCTGATCCCGGTGGATCCTGGGGGATCCCAGGAATGCTGCGTGTAGGGAATGTGGGAATGGGATTGGGGTGGGGACACCCAGGGAATGTGGGAATGGGGATGGGGACATGGCGGGACATGGGAATGGGGACACCCAGGGGATGTGGGAATGTGGGAATGGGATTGGGATGGGGACACCTGGGGGATGTGGGAATGGGAATGGGATTGGGATTGGGACACTTGGGAATGTGGGAATGGGATCGGGATGGGGACACCTGGGGGATGTGGGAATGGGAATGGGATTGGGATGGGGACACTTGGGAATGTGGGAATGGGATCAGGATGGGGACACCTGGGGATGTGGGAATGGGAATGGGATCGGGATGGGGACACTTGGGAATGTGGGAATGGGGACATGGGGGGATGTGGGAATGGGGACACCCGGGGAATGTGGGAATGGGATCGGGATGGGGACACCCAGGGGATGTGGGAATGGGGATGGGGGCCCATCGGGGAATTCAGGAGACAAAGAGCCCGGGATTGTATCCAGAAAAAGCCTTTATTGAACACTGTGGGCGGGAATTCCGGCCGCATCGGATCCCGGTGGATCCCGGTGGATCCCGGCGAGGAGGGTCAGGTGTAGAGGCGCACGGTGCCGTCGGCGCCGGCGGAGAAGAGCCAGGGCTGCTGGGGGTGGAAGGCGACGTCGAGGACGCCGAGGTCGAGCGTGGGCGCGTGGCCCTTGAGCACCTTGAGCGGCACCAGCAGCGCGTTCTGCAGCAGGTCACTGCCGGGAGGAGCAGCCGGAGTCAGCCAGCGCCGCCGGAACCGGGATTATCCCAGCGGGAACGGGGATGAGGGGAGCGGGGATGGGGATTATGGGAGCGGGGATGGGGATGATGGGAGTGGGAACGGGAATTACCACAGCGGGAATCCGCCACCGCCGCCGGAAGGGGGATTATCCGAGCGGGAATGGGGATTATGGGAGTGAGGATGGGAATTGTGGGAGTGGGGATGGGAATTGTGGGAGTGGGAATGGGGATTGTGGGAGTGGGAATGGGGATTATGGGAGTGGGAATGGGGATTATGGGAGTGGGAATGGGGATTATGGGAGTGGGAATGGGGATTGTGGGAGTGGGGATGGGGATTATGGGAGTGGGAATGGGAATTATGGGAGTGGGAATGGGGATGATGGGAGTGGGGATGGGGATGATGGGAGTGGGAATGGGAATTGTGGGAGTGGGGATGGGGATTATGGGAGTGGGAATGGGGATTATGGGAGTGGGAATGGGAATTGTGGGAGTGAGGATGGGAATTGTGGGAGTGGGAATGGGAATGATGGGAGTGGGGGTGGGAATTATGGGAGTGGGGATGGGGATTATGGGAGTGGGAATGGGGATTGTGGGAGTGGGAATGGGAATTATGGGAGTGGGAATGGGAATTATGGGAGTGGGGATGGGGATGATGGGAGTGGGAACGGGAATGATGGGAGTGGGAATGGGAATTACCACAGCGGGAATCCGCCACCGCCGCCAGAACGGGGATTATCCGAGCGGGAATGGGGATTATGGGAGTGAGGATGGGAATTGTGGGAGTGGGAATGGGAATGATGGGAGTGGGAATGGGAATTGTGGGAGTGGGGATGGGAATTGTGGGAGTGGGGATGGGGATTGTGGGAGTGAGGATGGGAATTATGGGAGTGGGGATGGGGATTGTGGGAGTGGGAATGGGAATGATGGGAGTGGGAATGGGGATTATGGGAGCGGGAATGGGAATGATGGGAGTGGGAACGGGAATTACCACAGCGGGAATCCGCCACCGCCGCCGGAACGGGGATTATCCGAGCGGGAATGGGGATTATGGGAGTGAGGATGGGAATTGTGGGAGTGGGAATGGGAATTATGGGAGTGGGGATGGGGATTGTGGGAGTGAGGATGGGAATTGTGGGAGTGGGAATGGGAATGATGGGAGTGGGGATGGGAATTATGGGAGTGGGGATGGGGATTGTGGGAGTGGGGATGGGAATTATGGGAGTGGGAATGGGAATTACCACAGCGGGAATCCACCACCGCCGCCGGAACGGGGATTATCCGAGCGGGAATGGGAATTATGGGAGTGGGGATGGGAATTGTGGGAGTGGGAATGGGAATTGTGGGAGTGGGAATGGGGATTGTGGGAGTGGGGATGGGGATTGTGGGAGTGGGGATGGGAATTGTGGGAGTGGGGATGGGAATTATGGGAGTGGGAACGGGAATTACCACAGCGGGAATCCGCCACCGCTGCTGGAACGGGGAGTATCCGAGCGGGAATGGGGATTATGGGAGTGGGGATGGGAATTGTGGGAGTGGGAATGGGAATTATGGGAGTGGGAATGGGGATTGTGGGAGTGGGGATGGGAATTATGGGAGTGGGGATGGGGATTGTGGGAGTGAGGATGGGGATGATGGGAGTGGGAATGGGGATGATGGGAGTGGGAATGGGAATTATGGGAGTGGGGATGGGAATTGTGGGAGTGGGAATGGGAATTATGGGAGTGGGAATGGGGATGATGGGAGCGGGGATGGGAATTGTGGGAGTGGGAATGGGGATTGTGGGAGTGGGGATGGGGATTATGGGAGTGGGAATGGGGATTATGGGAGTGGGAATGGGGATGATGGGAGTGGGGATGGGGATTATGGGAGTGGGAATGGGAATGATGGGAGTGGGAATGGGAATTACCACAGCGGGAATCCACCACCGCCGCCGGAACGGGGATTATCCGAGCGGGAATGGGGATTATGGGAGTGAGGATGGGGATGATGGGAGTGGGAATGGGAATTATGGGAGTGGGAATGGGGATTGTGGGAGTGGGAATGGGGATGATGGGAGTGGGAGTGGGGATGATGGGAGTGGGAACGGGAATGATGGGAGCGGGAATGGGAATGATGGGAGTGGGAATGGGGATTGTGGGAGTGGGGATGGGAATTGTGGGAGTGGGGATGGGAATTGTGGGAGTGGGAATGGGGATTGTGGGAGTGGGGATGGGAATTATGGGAGTGGGGATGGGGATTGTGGGAGTGGGAATGGGGATGATGGGAGCGGGGATGGGGGATTATGGGAGTGAGGATGGGAATTGTGGGAGTGGGAATGGGGATTGTGGGAGTGGGGATGGGGATTATGGGAGTGGGAATGGGGATGATGGGAGTGGGAATGGGAATTGTGGGAGTGGGAATGGGAATTCCTGGAGTTCCGCCCACCATGGGGGTCCCAAAACGCTGCTCCCACCCCAGAGCCCAACGGGAGGGACCCGATCCCGGAGATCTTTGGGATCCAATCCCGGGTAACTCCAGGATCCCCCAAACCACCCCAAGGAGCCCAAAAAGAGGGATCGGATCCCGGATATCTTTTGGATCCATTCCCGGATAATCTTTGGGATCCAATCCCGGATATCTTTGGGATCCAATCCCGGATATCATTGGGATCCAATCCCGGGTAATTCCGGGATCCCCCAAACCACCCCAAGGAGCCCAAAAAAAGGGGTCCAATCCCAGATATTTTTGGGATCCAATCCCGGGTAATTCCGGGATCCCCCAAACCACCCCGAGGAGCCCAAAAAGAGGGATCGGATCCCGGCGATCCCGGCGATCCCGGCGATCCGTACTTGTAGACCATGCCGTGGCAGACGATGACGGTGCCGTCGTCGGAGCCGGAGGCGAAGAGCGGATAGCGGCGGTGGAACGCCACGGAGCGCAGGGCGCGGCGGTGGTGCCTGGAAAGCGGGAAATCAGCGGGGAACGCCGGGATAACGGCCCGGGAAAAACCGGGAAAACGGCCTGGGATAACGGGGATAATGGCCCAGGGAAAACCGGGATAATGGCCTGGGATAACAGGGTTAACGGCCAAGGAAAACCGGGATAACGGCCTGGGATAATGGGGATAATGGCCTGGGGAAACTGGGATAATGGCCTGGGATAACGGCCATGGATAAGAGGGATAACGGCCTGGGGAAAACCGGGATAACAGCCTGGGATAATGGGGATAATGGCACAGGGAAAACCAGGATAATGGCCTGGGATAACGGGGATAACAGCCCAGGAAAACCGGGATAACAGCCTGGGATAACAGGGATAATGGCCCAGGGAAACTGGGATAACAGCCTGGGATAACAGGGATAATGGCCCAGGGAAAACCAGGATAATGGCCAGGGATAACGGCCCAGGAAAACCGGGATAATGGCCTGGGATAACGGCCCAGGAAAACCGGGATAACGGCCTGGGATAACAGGGTTAACGGTCGGGGAAAACCGGGATAACGGCCTGGGATAACAGGGATAACAGCCCAGGAAAACCGGGATAATGGCCTGGGATAATGGGGATAATGGCCCAGGGAAAACCAGGATAATGGCCTGGGATAACGGCCCAGGAAAACCGGGATAATGGCCTGGGATAACGGGGATAATGGCCCAGGGAAAACCAGGATAATGGCCTGGGAAAATGGGGATAACGGCCAGGGAAAACCAGGAGAATGGCCTGGGATAATGGGGATAACGGCCCAGGAAAACTGGGATAACGGCCTGGGATAATGGGGATAACAGCCCAGGAAAACCGGGATAACGGCCTGGGATAACAACCCTGGATAATTCGGGATAACAACCCCGGATAATTCGGGATAACAACCTGGGATAATTCGGGATAAAAACCCCAGATAACTTGGGATAACAACCCCGGATAATTCGGGATAACAACCCCAGATAATTCGGGATAACAACCCCGGATAATTCGGGATAACAACCCCAGATTACTTGGGATAACAACCCCGGATAATTCGGGATAACAACCTGGGATAATTCGGGATAACAACCCCGGATAACTTGGGATAACAACCCCGGATAATTCGGGATAACAACCCTGGATAACTTGGGATAACAACCCCAGATAATTCGGGATAAAAACCCCGGATAATTCGGGATAACAACCCTGGAAAACTTGGGATAACAACCCCGGATAATTCGGGATAACAACCTGGGATAATTCGGGATAACAACCCCGGATAATTCGGGATAACAACCCTGGAAAATTCGGGATAACAACCCTGGATAACTTGGGATAACAACCCCAGATAATTCGGGATAACAACCCCGGATAATTCGGGATAACAACCCCAGATAATTCGGGATAACAACCTGGGATAATTCGGGATAACAACCTGGGATAATTCGGGATAACAACCCCAGATAACTTGGGATAACAACCCCAGATAATTCAGGATAACAACCCCGGATAACTTGGGATAACAACCCTGGAAAACTTGGGATAACAACCCCGGATAATTTGGGATAACAACCTGGGATAATTCGGGATAACAACCCCAGATAATTCGGGATAACAACCCTGGAAAATTCGGGATAACAACCCTGGATAACTTGGGATAACAACCCCAGATAATTCGGGATAACAACCCCGGATAATTCGGGATAACAACCCTGGATAACTTGGGATAACAACCCCGGATAATTCGGGATAACAACCCCAGATAATTCGGGATAACAACCGAGATAATTCGGGATAACAACCCCAGATAATTCGGGATAACAACCCTGGATAATTCGGGATAACAACCTGGGATAATTCGGGATAACAACCCCAGATAATTCGGGATAACAACCCTGGAAAATTCGGGATAACAACCCTGGATAACTTGGGATAACAACCCTGGATAATTCGGGATAACAACCCCGGATAATTCGGGATAACAACCCTGGATAACTTGGGATAACAACCCCGGATAATTCGGGATAACAACCCCGGATAATTCGGGATAACAACCCCGGATAACTTGGGATAACAACCCCGGATAATTCGGGATAACAACCCCGGATAACTTGGGATAACAACCCCGGATAACTCGGGATAACAACCCCGGATAATTCGGGATAACAACCCCGGATAACTTGGGATAACAACCCCGGATAATTCGGGATAACAACCCTGGATTACTCGGGATAACAACCCCAGATAATTCGGGATAACAACCCCGGATTACTTGGGATAACAGACCAACCCAGGCCTCCCATCCCCACAGAAACCCGGCCCAAACCGGGATTTCCGGCTACCACCGAGCGCCGGGACGCTCCCGGCATAACCCCAGCGGATCCCAGCCGATCCCAACAGATCCCAGCACCTCCACAGACTCGGGAACCCAGCGGGAATTCCGGGACTCACCGGAGCACCCGGTAGGGCCGCGTGGACAGGTCCAGGTCAAACCAGGCCAGTTTGCTGTCGTAGCTGCCGCAGATGACGTTGTCCCCTACGGAAGAGCGCCGGGCTCAGCGGGACTCGGCTCCGGCCATCCCTCGGGAACGGCGGCATTCCCGGGAATCCCGGCGCCCCCCCGTTCGTACCTCCGGGATGCACGGCCATGCTGGAGATCCACTGGCAGTTGCTCTGGAGCTTCTTGGTGAGCTCCTGGCGGAGCAGGTTGTAGACGCGCACGGAGCGCTGCGAGGCCACCAGGAAATAGGGCCGGAGCGGGTGGAAACGCACGCACTGGATCATTCCCGGGCTTTTCCGGAAGGGATCCTGGCTCCAGCGGCGGCTGCTCTGGTGGATCAGCACCTGGCGGCTGCCGGGATTGCGGAGCACCGAGGCCCAGTAATCGCCCTTGGCGTGCCACGTCACCTGCGTCACCGGCTGCCGGAGGGATACGGGGTGTGGGAATGGGATATGGGATGTGGGATACGGGGTGTGGGATGTGGGATACGGGGTGTGGGAATGGGATATGGGATGTGGGATGTGGGATGTGGGATATGGGATGTGGGATGTGGGAATGGGATATGGGATGTGGGATGTGGGAATGGGATATGGGATGTGGGATACGGGGTGTGGGATATGGGATACGGGGTGTGGGAATGGGATATGGGATACGGGGTGTGGGATGTGGGATACGGGGTGTGGGATGTGGGAATGGGATATGGGATGTGGGATGTGGGATATGGGATATGGGATGTGGGATATGGGATATGGGATGTGGGATATGGGATGTGGGATACAGGATGTGGGATACAGGATGTGGGATATGGGATATGGGATGTGGGATATGGGATACGTGAATGGGATATGGGAATGGGATATGGGATACAGGTGAGATCCCGACCCTCCGGATCATCCCAGAGCTCCCCAGGGCGGGAATGGGGATGGGATGCGGGATATGGGATAGGGGTGAGATCCCGTGATCCCGATCTTCTGGATCATCCCGGGGCTCCCCAGAGCGGGAATGGAGGGATTTGGGAAGGGGTGAGAGCGGGGTTCGGTCGGAGGGTCCAGGGATGGGAATGGGAAGGGAATGGGATGGGAATGGGGATGGGAATGGGAATGGGATGGGAACGGGATGGGAATGGGATGGGAATGGGAATGGGATGGGAATGGGATGGGAATGGGAATGGGATTGGGATGGGAATGGGATTGGATGGGATTGGGAATGGGATTGGGATGGGAATGGGAATGGGATGGGATGGGATTGGGAATGGGATTGGGATGGGAATGGGAATGGGATGGGATTGGGAATGGGATTGGGATGGGAATGGGATGGGAATTGGATTGGGATGGGAATGGGATGAGATGGGATGGGATGGGAATGGGGATGGGGATGGGGATGGGAATGGGAACGGGAATGGGATGGGATGGGAATGGGAATGGGAATGGGAATGGGATGGGATGGGATGGGATGGGAATGGGGATGGGAATTGGATTGGGATGGGAATGGGATGAGATGGGATGGGATGGGATGGAATTGGAATGGGGATGGGGATGGGAATGGGGATGGGACGGGTAAAATCCCAACCCTCCGGATCATCCCGGAGCTCCCTGGAGCGGGAACGGAGGGATTTGGGAAGGGCTGAGAGCGGGGTTTGGTTGGTGGGAATGGGAAGAAGGGAATGGGGAATTCCCGGGAGAAAAGTGGGATCGAAGGGATCCAGGAGGGATCCAGGGCGGGATCTGCTGGCAGGGAACAGGGACAGGAGCAGAGGGAGCGGCCTCGGGCTGGGATTTTCGGGAATATCCCCCTGGAATTGCGGGCAAACGGGGATGGGCGGCCTCGGGAAGCAGGGCAGGGCCGGAGGCCGGGGATTCCCGGGAAAAGCTGGGAAAAGGGGCCAATCCCAGCTGGAATTCCGGCGGCTCCGAGGAGCCGGGAAATGTTCCCGGGGATCCCCGGAATGTGGGGCTGGGGAGAATCCCCCTCCCCCACCCCCTGGGAAAGGCTCCGGGATTGCCGGGAATGGGAAGGGATTCGGGGATGGACAAGGAGCCTCCGGACTGCGGGGATCCCTCCCTTGGGATGCGGAGCAGGGACCAAGGATCCCCTGGGAATTCTGTCCCTCGGGATGCAACACGGGAACGAGGATCCTGCCAGGATCCCGGGCTGGGATTGATCCCACAACCTCCCAGATCCTGGGAATGCCGATCCCACACAGATCCTGGGAATTCCGATCCCACCCAGATCCCGGGAATGCCGATCCCCCCCAGATTCTGGGAATGCCGATCCCCCCAAGATCCCGGGAATGCCGATCCCCCCAAATCCTGGGAATGCCGATCCCACCAGATCCTGGGAATGCCGATCCCACCCAGATCCTGGGAATGCTGATCCCACCCCGATCCTGGGAATGCCGATCCCCCCAAATCCTGGGAATGCCGATCCCACCCGGATCCTGGGAATGCCGATCCCACCCGGATCCTGGGAATGCTGATCCCACCCAGATCCCGGGAATGCCGATCCCCCCCAGATTCTGGGAATGCTGATCCCCCCCAGATCCCGGGAATGCCGATCCCCCCAAATCCTGGGAATGCCGATCCCACCAGATCCTGGGAATGCCGATCCCACCCAGATCCTGGGAATGCTGATCCCACCCCGATCCTGGGAATGCCGATCCCCCCAAATCCTGGGAATGCCGATCCCACCCGGATCCTGGGAATGCCGATCCCACCCGGATCCTGGGAATGCTGATCCCACCCAGATCCCGGGAATGCCGATCCCACCCCAGATCCTGGGAATTCCGATCCCACCCAGATCCCGGGAATGCTGATCCCACCCAGATCCTGGGAATCCCGATCCCACCCAGATCCCGGGAATTCCGATCCCACCCAGATCCCGGGAATGCCGATCCCACCCAGATCCTGGGAATCCCGATCCCACCCAGATCCCGGGAATGCCGATCCCCCCAAATCCTGGGAATGCTGATCCTGCCCAAATCCTGGGAATGCCGATCCCCCCAGATCCCGGGAATCCCAATCTCTCCCCAAATCCTGGGAATGCCGATCCCACCACCCCTGAATCCCGGGAATGCCAATCCCACCCAAATCCCGGGAATGCCGATCCCACCCAAATCCCGGCAATGCCAATCCCACCCAAATCCCGGGAATGCCGATCCCACCCAAATCCCGGCAATGCCAATCCCACCCAAATCCCGGGAATGCCGATCCCACCCAAATCCCGGCAATGCCGATCCCCCCACCCCTGAATCCCGGGAATGCCGATCCCACCTTGCCGTGCTGCACCAGCAGCCGGATCCCCTTCCCGCGCTCCTCGGGGCCGGCCGGGATCCAGCGGACGGGCTGGATCCGCTCCTCCTCCGGAGCCTCCCAGGAATCCAGGAGCTGATCCGTGGCCGCCACCAGCAGCCGGTCCCCGAGGCCCGGATTCACCAGGAGCACCTGCTCATCCCTAGGGAATGGGATTGGGATCGGGATCAGGGGGAATCCGGGATCAGGGAAGCCTCCCCTGGAGCTCCTGCTCATCCCTAGGGAATGGGATTGGGCAAAATCCGGGATCAGGGGGAAATCGGGGATCAGGGAACCCTTCCTGGAGCTCCTGCTCATCCCTGGGGAATGGGATTGGGATCAGGGGAATCTGGGATCAGGGGGAAATCAGGGATCAAGGAATCCTCTGGGATCAGGGAACCCTCCCTGGAGCTCCTGCTCATCCCTGGGGAATGGGATTGGGATCAGAGGGAAATCTGGGATCAGGGGAAATCTGGGATCAGGGAACCCTCCCCTGGAGCAGCTGCTCATCCCTAGGGAACGGGATTGGGATTGGGATCGGGATCAGGGGAAATCCGGGATCAGGGGGAAATCCAGGATCAGGGAACACTCCCTTGGAGCTCCTGCTCATCCCTAGGGAATGGGATCGGGGAAAATCTGGGATCAGGGGGAAATCAGGGATCAAGGAATCCTCTGCGATCAGTGAACCCTCCCTGGAGCTCCTGCTCATCCCTGGGGAATGGGATCAGGGGAAATCTGGGATCAGGGGGAAATCCAGGATCAAGGAATCCTCTGGGATCAGGGAACCCTCCCTGGAGCAGCTGCTCATCCCTGGGGAATGGGATTGGGATCGGGATCAGGGGGAAATCTGGGATCAGGGGGAAACCTGGGATCAAGGAATCCTCTTGTGGGATCGGGATTGGGACGCAGGGAGGGATTTGTGGGATCTGCCAGGTGCCAGGACATTCAACGGGGAGGGATTGAGGAGGGAAGTGGGAGGGAAAAAGGAGGGAATAAGTTGGGAATAGGGAGGGGAAAAAAAAGAGGGAATAAAGAGGGATAAGGATGGAAAAAGGAGGGGATTAGGGAGTTAGGAGGGGATTAAGGAGTTAGGAGGGGATTAGGGAATTAGGAGGGGTTTAGGAGGGGAAAAACCAGGAATTAGGAAGAAATTGGGAGGGAATTGGGGGAGATGAAAGGAGTTAGGAGGGGATTAGGGAATTAGGAGAGAATTAGGGAGTTAGGAGGGGATTAAGGAGTTAGGAGGGGATTAGGGAGTTAGAAGGGGTTTAGGAGGGAATAAGAAGAGGGAAAAGGAGGATCCAGCACCATTCCCGAGGCAGGGAATGATGGCTGCGGCCCCGGAGGAGCCCCCGGGCTGGGAAATGGGAACACCGGGATGGATTCGGCCGATCCCGACTGAACTGCGGATCCGGGATCCCTGATCCCGAGGGAATCCGGGAAGGATCCCGGGGAACTCACACAGCCACGGCCACCAGGGAGATGCTGGGATTGGGATTCCAGGCCACGCTCTTGACCACGGATCCGACGGGAAGGGTGCGGAGGCAGCGGGCGCTGCTCACCTCCCAGAAACGCAGCGTGCCGTCGTCGGAGCCTGGGACGGGATGGGATTGGGATTGGGATGGGATTGGGATGGGATTGGGATGGGGATGGGTTCGGGATTGGGATGGGGATGGGATGGGATTGGGATTGGAATGGGATGGGATGGGATGGGAGAGGGATGGGAATGAGAATGGGAATGGGAATGGGATTGGATAGGATTGGGATTGGGGATGGGATGGGACGGGATTGGGATGGGATGGCGGATGGGATTGGGATTGGGATTGGGTTCGGAATGGGATGGGATGGGAATGGGATTGGGTTTGGAATGGGATGGGATTGGGATTGGGAATGGGGATGGGAATAGGGATTGGGGATGCGAATGGGAATGGGATTGGGAGTGCCATGGGATTGGAGTGGGATGGGGATTGGGATGGGAGTGGAATGGGAATTGGGATTGGATCGGATTGGGATTAGGGTGGGGATGGGATGGAAATGGGATTGGGATTGGGATGGGAATGGGATGGGATTGGGAATGGGATGGGATTGGGATTGGGATGGGAATGGGAATGGAAATGGGGATGGGATGGGAGTGGGATGGGAATGGGATTGAGATTGGATTGGATTGGGATTAGGATGGGGAAGGGATGGGAATGAGAATAGGGATTGGGGATGCGAATGGGATTAGGAATGGGATTGGGAAAGGGATGGGATTGGGATGATTGGGATTGGATTGGGTTTGGGATGGGAGTGAGATTGGGATTGGGAATGGGGATGGGAATAGGGATTGGTGATGGGAATGGGAATGGGATTGGTAGTGGGATGGGATGGGAGTGGGATGGGAATGGGATGGGATTGGGATGGGATTGGATCGGATTGGGATTAGGGTGGGGATGGGATGGAAATGGGATTGGGATGGGAATGGGATGTAAATGGGAATGGGATGGGATTGGGATTGGGATTGGGATGGGATGGGAATGGGAATAGGGATTGGGGATGCGAATGGGATTAGGAATGGGATTGGGAAAGGGATGGGATTGGGATGATTGGGATTGGATTGGGTTTGGGATGGGAGTGGGATTGGGATTGGGAATGGGGATGGGAATAGGGATTGGTGATGGGAATGGGAATGGGATTGGTAGTGGGATGGGATGGGAGTGGGATGGGAATGGGATGGGATTGGGATGGGATTGGATCGGATTGGGATTAGGGTGGGGATGGGATGGGAATGGGATGTAAATGGGAATGGGATGGGATTGGGATTGGGATTGGGATGGGATGGGAATGGGAATAGGGATTGGGGATGCGAATGGGATTAGGAATGGGATTGGGAAAGGGATGGGATTGGGATGATTGGGATTGGATTGGGTTTGGGATGGGAGTGGGATTGGGATTGGGAATGGGGATGGGAATAGGGATTGGTGATGGGAATGGGAATGGGATTGGTAGTGGGATGGGATGGGAGTGGGATGGGAATGGGATGGGATTGGGATGGGATTGGATCGGATTGGGATTAGGGTGGGGATGGGATGGGAATGGGATGTAATTGGGAATGGGATGGGATTGGGATTGGGATTGGGATGGGATGGGAATGGGAATAGGGATTGGGGATGGGAATGGGATTAGGAATGGGATTGGGAATTGGATGGGATTGGGATTGGAATTGGGGTTGGGATGGGATGGGATCAGGATTGGGAAGGGATGGGGATGGGATGGAATGGGATTGGGATTTGGAATGGGATTGGGATTGGGAATGGGGATGGGATTGGGAGTGCGATGGGATGGGATGGGATGGGAATAGGAATGGGAATGGGATTGGGATGGGATTTGGATTGGGATTGAGAACGGGAATGGGAACGGGATTGGGAATGGGAACAGGAATGGGATGGGAACGGGAATGGGAACAGGAACGGGAATGGGAACGGGAATGGGAACGGGTATGGGAAGGGGAATGGGAGCAGGAACGGGAACGGGAACGGGAACGGGAATGGGAACGGGAATGGGAACGGGAACGGGAATGGGAACGGGAAGGGGAATGGGAACGGGAACGGGAATGGGAATGGGAACAGGAATGGGAATGGGAATGGGAATGGGAACGGGAATGGGAACGGGAATGGGAATGGGAACGGGAATGGGAATGGAAACCCGAATGGGAACGGGAATGGGATGGGAATGGGAATGGAAACCCGAATGGGAACGGGAATGGGATGGGAATGGGAACAGGAGGAGCCATTCCCTGGCAGCCGCCATTCCCTTCCCAGCGCCTGAGATTCCCTGGCACTCCCAATTCCCAGTGGCCGCGATTCCCTGAGGTTCCCTGAGATTCCCTGAGATTCCCTGAGGTTCCCTGAGATCCCCCAGAATTCCCTGTCTGCCCCAATTCCCAATCCCTCTCCTGCCCCATCACACCATCCCCATCCCATTCCCAGAATTCCCTTCCCATTCCCATCCCATTCCCATCCCAATCCCAATCCCAATCCCATCCCATTCCCATCCATCCCATTGCCATCCCATTCCCAGAATTCCCATTCCCATCCCCATTCCCATCCCATTCCCATCCCATCCCATCCCATCCCATCCCATCCCATCCCATTCCCAGAATTCCCATCCCATTCCCATCCCATCCCATCCCATTCCCATCCCATTCCATCCCATCCCATTCCATCCCATTCCCAGAATTCCCATCCCATCCCATCCCATTCCCATCCCCATTCCCATCCCATCCCATTCGCAGAATTCCCAGAATTCCCATTCCCATCCCATTCCCATCCCATTCCCAATCTCATCCCATCCCATTCCCAGAATTCCCATCCCCATCCCTCCCATTCCCAGAGTTCCCATTCCCATCCCATTCCCAATCCCATCCCATTCCCAGAATTCCCATCCCATTCCCAGAATTCCCATCCCATTCCCATTCCCATTCCCACCCCATTCCCATTCCCATCCCATCCCATCCCATCCCATTCCATTCCCAGAATTCCCATTCCATTCCCACCCCATTCCCATCCCATCCCATCCCATCCCATCCCCAGAATTCCCATTCCCATCCCATCCCACCCCACCCCATTCCCATTCCCAGAATTCCCATTCCCATTCCCAGAATTCCCATTCCCAGAATTCCCATTCCCAGAATTCCCAGAATTCCCATTCCCATCCCAGCAGCTCTCCTGCTCTCCCACCCATGGCTGTTCCAGGGGCAGGAACCCCAGGATCGGGATCGGGATCGGGATCACGCCATCGTTTTTCCCGCCTGATCTCCGCCCCATTCCCAAACCAGAGCCAGGAATTCCAGGTGGAGCAGCCCGAGCTGGAAAACGGCTCCGTGGGCCGGGAATTGCAGCCGTTCCCAAATTCCAACCGCTCCCATTCCCCGTTCCCGAATTCCCAGTACCTCCCATTCCCCGTTCCCAGTTCCCAGCCGCTCCCATTCCCGGGAATTCCCGATCCGGGGGCGGATCCGTACCTGACACCAACCACTGCCCAGTGGGGGACACGCTCAGGGTCCGGACCAGGCTGGAATGGCCGCGGTAAATCTGGGAAAAAAACAGGGAATGAGGGAGAATCCCGAATCCTCGGAGTTCCGGGGCTCCTCCCTGGGAGCCTCCGGAATCCTCGGGAAGGGAGGAGGGATTTGGGATCTGGAGGGAGCACGGGATTTGGGATCTGGCAGCCCTGAACCCAAATCCCACAGGGATGGGAAATCCTGGGAATGGGGATCCCCAAATCCCGGCCCCGAGCCCATCCCACACCCCCAGCGATGGGAAATCCCAAAAAAATCCCCAAAAATCCCCAAAAATCCCAAATCCTGGCCCTGATCCCATCCCAAATCCACAGGGATGGGAAATCCTGGGAATGGGGATCCCAAATCCCGGCCCTGAGCCCATCCCACCCCCCCAGCGATGGCGATTCCAGCCGGGAATGGCCGCTCCAGCCCGGAATTCCAGCCCGTGCAGCCCTTTCCAGGGCGATATTCCCGAAAATCCCAGCCCAAGGCCGCTCCCTCTGCTCCTGTCCCTGTTCCCTGCCAGCAGATCCCGCCCTGGATCCCTCCTGGATCCCTTCGATCCCACTTTTCTCCCGGGAATCCCCGGCCTCACTCCCTTCCCTGCTTCCCGAGGCCGCCCATCCCCGCGATTCCGGGGCGATATTCCCGGAAAAAAATCCCCGTCCCCAGCTCCGCTCCTCCCTCACCAGGGCCTGCGTGGTCGGGAAGGGCTGCAGATCCCGCGGCCTCGGAAGTTTGGGAATGAGATCCTCGGGATCCACGTTGACCTGCGGGATGACACCAATCCCGGCTGCTCCAACCCTCCGGAGCTTCCCGGGAAACCATTCCCAGCTCCGTTCTCCAGCCGGGAATCTCCCCCCCCCCCCGCCCGCATTCCCGGCGTTCCCAGCCCCTCATTCCCGGTTTTTTTTTATTTTTCCCGGGATGATCCGGGATTTCCCCACCCGCATCTTGCGCTGCCGGGGGCACAGGTAGAGGTCGAGGCAGCGCTCGAAGCGCTCGTGGATGAAGCGGGAATAGGCGGGAACGGCGCGGAGGCTCCGGAATTTCTGCGGGATGAAGTTCAGGCGCCGCTCGGCCGGCTCCTGCTGCTCCCAGGCCAGTTTCTGCGGGAATGGGAATTCTGGGAATTCTGGGAATGGGGATGGGGATGGGGGATGGGATGGGATGGGATGGGGGAAGGGATGGGATTGGGATGCGGGAAGGGATGGGATTGGGATTGGGAATGGAATTGGATGGGATGGGAATGGGATGAGAATGGGATGGGAATTCTGGGAATAGGATGGGAATGGGAATGGGGGATGGAATGGGATGGGGACGGGGATGGGATGGGATGGGATGGGAATGGGGGATGGGATGGGATTGGGATTAGAATTGGGATGGGATTGGGATTGGGAATGGGAATGGGATGGGATGGGATGGGGGAAGGGATGGGATTGGGATTGGGAATGGAATTGGATGGGATGGGATGGGATGGGATGAGAATGGGATGGGAATTCTGGGGATAGGATGGGAATGGGATGGGGATGGGAACGGGAGGGGAATGGGAATGGGAATGGGGGATGGGATGGGAATTCTGGGAATGGGAAAGTAATGGGAATGGGATGGGAATGGGATGGGAATGGGGATGGGGATGGGGATGGGAATGGGATGGGGATGGGATGGGAATGGGAATTCTGGGAACGGGGATGGGATGTGAATGGGATGGGATGGGATGGGATGGGAATGGGATTGGGGATGGGAATGGGATTGGGGATGGGAATGGGAATGGGGATGGGAATGGGAATTCTGGGAACGGGGATGGGATGGGATGGGATGAGAATGGGAAAGGGAGTGGAATGGGATAGAAGGGGATGGGATGGATAGGGAATGGGAATAGGAATGGGATTGGGAATGGGATGGGGATGGGAATGGGATGGGGATGGGATGGGAATTCTGGGAATAGGGATGGGAATTCTGGGAATGGAATGGGTATGGGGATGTGAATGGGATTGGGATTGGGAATAGGAACGGGATGGGAATGGGATGGGATGGGGATTGGAATTGGGGATGGGATAGGAATGGGATGGGATGGGATGGGAATTCTTGGAATGGGAAGGGAATGGGAATGGGAATGGGATGGGAATGGGATGGGAATGGGGATGGGAATGGGGATGGGAATGGGGATGGGAATGGGGATGGGATGGGAATGGGATGGGAATGGGAATGGGAATGGAATGGAATGGGATGGGATGGGAATGGGATGGGAATGGGATGGGAATGGGATGGGAATGGGATGGGAATGGGATGGGAATGGGGATGGGAATGGGACACGCTGCGCTCGGGAGGAGCCATTCCCGAGGGTCGGGATCGCTCCCATCGGCAGCTCCTTGGCCGGGATTTTCCACCCTCCTCATCCCACCGGGATCTTTTCCATCCTCATCCCATTGGATCTTTTCCATCCTCATCCCACCGGGATCTTTTCCATCCTCCTCATCCCACCGGGATCTTTTCCATCCTCATCCCACCAGGATTTTTCCATCCTCATCCCACCGGGATCTTTTCCATCCTCATCCCATTGGATCTTTTCCATCCTCATCCCATTGGATCTTTTCCATCCTCATCCCACCGGGATCTTTTCCATCCTCCTCATCCCACCGGGATCTTTTCCATCCTCATCCCACCAGGATTTTTCCATCCTCATCCCACCAGGATCTTTCCCGTCCTCCTCATCCCCCTGGGATTTCTCTGCCCCCTTTTCCCCCCCGTCCCCTCTGGCTTCATCCCACCAGGACAAATCCCGCTCCAGAACCTTCTCCCAGTTATCCCAGGGCTCCATCACGACCACCCCAATTCCTGGGAACCGATCCCAAACCTCCCCCTTCCTTCCACGGGATCCTGGAACGGGTTCGGGTGGGAACTCGGAGCCGACCCCATTCCGCAGGCAGCCACAATTCCCACTATCCCGGGACGCCTGGGACACTTCCAGGCACGAAACATCCCACAAATTCCCTGGGAAAACACTTCCAGCCTCCACGGGATCCCCCCAGATCCCCTCCCAATCCCTGGGGATCTCCTCGGCATTCCCGGCGTTCCCGTTCCGTCACCTCCTCGGGGCTGAGCAGGAATTCCGGGGGGGGGTTGTAGGACTCGGCGTGTCCCGGCAGCGGGATTTTGGGAGCGGGGACGTGCATCTTGTGCCGGCCCAGGATGGAGTCGGGATCCTCCCGCGCCCACAGGTCGTAAAACGTGGGAATGTTTTCCTTGGGTTTCCGGGGTTGGATCCAGCCCATCTTGATGGCGTGGACCAGCTTGGACACCTGCAGGGGTGTGGAATTCCCGGGATTTGGGATGGGGAGGGGAAGGGAGGGGTTTCCTCCCATCTTCATCCCACCGGGATTTTTCCAGCCTCATCCCACCGGAGCTTTTCCATTCTCCCAATCCCACCGGGATCTTCCCAATCTCCTCATCCCATTGGGATCTTCCCACTTTCCTCAGCTTTTCCACCTTCATCCCACCGGGATTTTTCCAACCTCATCCCACCGGAGCTTTTCCATTCTCCCAATCCCACCGGGATCTTCCCAATCTCCTCATCCCGTTGGGATCTTCCCACTCTCCTCAGCTTTTCCAACCTCCCAATCCCACTGGGATCTCTCCACCCTCCTCATCCCACCGGGATCTTTCCAACCTCATCCCACCGGAGCTTTTCTATTCTCCCAATCCCACCGGGATCTTCTCACTCTCCTCATCCCACCGGGACCTTTCCACCCTTCCCAGCCCCACTGGGATCTTCCCGGTCTCTGCATCCCGTTGGGATCTTCCCACTCTCCTCAGCTTTTCCACCTTCATCCAACTGGGATTTTTCCAACCTCATCCCACCGGAGCTTTTCCACCCTCACAATCCCACCAGGATCTTCCCAATCTCCTCATCCCATTGGGATCTTCCCACTTTCCTCAGCTTTTCCACCTTCATCCCACCGGGATTTTTCCAACCTCATCCCACCGGAGCTTTTCCATTCTCCCAATCCCACCGGGATCTTCTCACTCTCCTCATCCCACCGGGACCTTTCCACCCTTCCCAGCCCCACTGGGATCTTCCCGGTCTCTGCATCCCGTTGGGATCTTCCCAATCTCTGCATCCCGTTGGGATCTTCCCAGTCTCCTCATCCCATTGGGATCTTCCCACTCTCCTCAGCTTTTCCACCTTCATCCCACCGGGATTTTTCCAACCTCATCCCACCAGAGCTTTTCCACCCTCACAATCCCACCAGGATCTTCCCAATCTCCTCATCCCGTTGGGATCTTCCCACTCTCCTCAGCTTTTCCAACCTCCCAATCCCACTGGGATCTCTCCACCCTCCTCATCCCACCGGGATCTTTCCAACCTCATCCCACCGGAGCTTTTCCATTCTCCCAATCCCACCAGGATCTTCTCACTCTCCTCATCCCACCGGGACCTTTCCACCCTTCCCAGCCCCACTGGGATCTTCCCGGTCTCTGCATCCCGTTGGGATCTTCCCAGTCTCCTCATCTCGTTGGGATCTTCCCACTTTCCTCAGCTTTTCCACCTTCATCCAACTGGGATTTTTCCAACCTCATCCCACCGGAGCTTTTCCACCCTCACAATCCCACCGGGATCTTCCCAATCTCCTCATCCCATTGGGATCTTCCCACTCTCCTCAGCTTTTCCAACCTCCCAATCCCACTGGGATCTCTCCACCCTCCTCATCCCACCGGGATCTTTCCAACCTCATCCCACCGGAGCTTTTCCATTCTCCCAATCCCACCGGGATCTTCTCACTCTCCTCATCCCACCGGGACCTTTCCACCCTTCCCAGCCCCACTGGGATCTTCCCGGTCTCCGCATCCCGTTGGGATCTTCCCAATCTCCGCATCCCGTTGGGATCTTCCCACTCTCCTCAGCTTTTCCACCTTCATCCCACCGGGATTTTTCCAACCTCATCCCACCGGGATCTTCTCACTCTCCTCATCCCACCGGGACCTTTCCACCCTTCCCAGCCCCACTGGGATCTTCCCGGTCTCCGCATCCCGTTGGGATCTTCCCAGTCTCCTCATCCCGTTGGGATCTTCCCACCCTCCTCAGCTTTCCCACCTTCATCCCACCGGGATTTTTCCAACCTCATCCCACCGGAGCTTTTCCACCCTCACAATCCCACCGGGATCTTCCCACCGGGATCCCACCCAACCTCATCCCACCGGGATCTTCCCACCCTCCTCATCCCACCAGGATCTTCCCAATCTCCCATCTCCCAATCTTCTCACTCTCCTCATCCCACCGGGACCTTTCCACCCTTCCCAGCCCCACTGGGATCTTCCCAATCTCCGCATCCCGTTGGGATCTTCCCACTCTCCTCAGCTTTTCCACCTTCATCCAACTGGGATTTTTCCAACCTCATCCCACCGGAGTTTCTCCACCCTCCTCATCCCACCAGGATCTTCCCATCCTCCCCATCCCATCGGGATCTTCCCACTGTTCTCAGCTTTCCCACCCTCCTTTCCATCCCACCGGAGCTTTTCCAACCCTTTCCTTCCCATTGGGATCTTCCCACCCTCCTCAGCTTTCCCACTTTCATCCCACCGGGATTTTTCCAACCTCATCCCACCGGGATCTTCCCAATCTCCTCATCCCATCAGGATCTTCCCACTTTCCTCAGCTTTCCCACCCTCCTCATCCCACTGGGATTTTCCCACTGGGACTTTTCCCATCCTCCCACATCCCACTGGGATCTTCCCACCCTCCTCAGCTTTTCCACCCTCCCCATCCCACCAGGATCTTCCCAATCCCTTCAATCCACTGGGATCTTTCCATTGTCCTTGACTCTTCCATCCTCTTTGACTTTTCCATCCTCTTCATCCCACCGGGATCTTCCCACCCTCCCCATCCCATTGGGATCTTCCCACCCTTCCTCATCCCACCGGGATCTTCCCACCCCCATCCCACTGGGATCTTCCCACCCCCATCCCATCGGGATCTTCCCACCCTCCTCATCCCATTGGGATCTTCCCACCCCCATCCCATTGGGATCTTCCCACCCCCATCCCATCGGGATCTTCCCACCCTCCTCATCCCACTGGGATCTTCCCACCCCCATCCCATTGGGATCTTCCCACCCTTCCTCATCCCACCGGGATCTTCCCACCCTCCTCATCCCACCGGGATCTTCCCACCCCCATCCCATCGGGATCTTCCCACCCTCCTCATCCCACTGGGATCTTCCCACCCCCATCCCATTGGGATCTTCCCACCCTTCCTCATCCCACCGGGATCTTCCCACCCTCCTCATCCCACCGGGATCTTCCCACCCCCATCCCATCGGGATCTTCCCACCCTCCTCATCCCACTGGGATCTTCCCACCCCCATCCCATCGGGATCTTCCCACTCTCCTCATCCCACCGGGATCTTCCCACTCTCCTCATCCCACCGGGATCTTCCCACCCCCATCCCATTGGGATCTTCCCACCCTTCCTCATCCCATTGGGATCTTCCCACTCTCCTCATCCCATCGGGATCTTCCCACCCTTCCTCATCCCATTGGGATCTTCCCACCCCCATCCCATTGGGATCTTCCCACCCTCCTCATCCCACCGGGATCTTCCCACCCCCATCCCATTGGGATCTTCCCACCCTCCTCATCCCACCGGGATCTTCCCGCCCCCATCCCATTGGGATCTTCCCACCCTTCCTCATCCCATTGGGATCTTCCCACTCTCCTCATCCCATTGGGATCTTCCCACCCTCCCCCGCCGGCGTTCCGGTCTCTCCCGCCCGTGTCCCACCTTCTCCTTCTCCACGAGGGAGGGGATGAAGCTCCGTTTGTCCGCGGGCCGGTTGGTCACGGGATGGATCCGAACCTCGTGGCTGAAGAAATCCACGGCCGGCTGGAAAACCGGGAATGCTGAGCCCCCAGACCACATTCCCGGCGGGAATTCCACCCCCAGGGCCTCCCCTCTCACATTCCCAATGGGAATTCCATCCTCAGGGCCTCCCCTCCCACATTCTCAGTTGGAATTCCACCCCTGGGGCCTCCCCTCTCACAATTCCCAGTGGGAATTCCATCCCTGGGCCTCCCCTCCCCCATTCCCAGTGGGAATTGATCCCGTTCCCGGTGGGAATTGATCTTGTTCCCAGCAGGAATTGTGCTCATTTCCAGTGGGAATTGCCCTCCTTCCCAGCAGGAATTGATCTCGTTCCCGGCAGGAATTGATCCCGTTCCCAGCAGGAATTGCGCTCATTCCCAGTGGGAATTGATCCCATTCCTGGTGGGAATTGCTCTCCTTCCCAGCAGGAATTGATCCCGCTCTCAGAGGGAATTGATCTCGTTCCCGGTGGGAACTGCACTCATTCCCATTGGGAATTGCCCCCCTTCCTGGTGGGAATTGATCTCATTCCCAGCAGGAATTACGCCCATTCCCAGTGGGAATTGCGCCCGTTCCCGGCGGGAATTGATCTCCTTCCCATTGGGAATTGATCTCGTTCCTAGCAGGAACTGATCTCATTCCCAGCAGGAATTGATCTCGTTCCCAGTGGGAATTGCGCCCATTCCCAGTGGGAATTGTGCCCATTCCCAGCGGGAACTGCCCTCCTTCCCATTGGGAATTGATCCCGTTCCCGGCGGGAATTGTGCTCATTCCCAGCAGGAATTGATCTCGTACCCAGCGGGAATTGATCCCGTTCCCGGCGGGAATTGACCCCGTTCCCAGCGGGAATTGATCCCGTTCCCGTCAGGAATTGCGCTCGCTCCCAGCGGGAATTGTGCCTGTTCCCGGCGGGAATTGATCCCGTTCCTGGCGGGAATTGACCCCGTTCCCGGTGGGAATTGACCCCGTTCCCGGCGGGAATTGACCCCGTTCCCGGCGGGAATTGATCCCGTTCCCGGCGGGAATTGACCCCGTTCCCGGCGGGAATTGATCCCGTTCCTGGCGGGAATCGCTCCCTCACCTCATAGGGATCGAAGTTGACGTCCCCGAATTGTCCCCTCTGGAGGCGCTGGATCAGCTCCAGCTGCTCGTCCGACAGCGGCACCTCGGCCCCCGTCAGCCGCTCCTGCACCGTCCGCCTGCCGGGATGGACACGGATCCCAGGGATGGACACGGATCCCAGGGATGGACAGGGATGGACACGGATGGACACGGGATCGCAGGGATGGACACGGATGGACAGGGATGGACACGGATGGACACGGATCCCAGGGATGGACACGGATCCCAGGGATGGACACGGATCATACGGATGGGGGACGGGATCGGAGGGATGGACAGGGATCACCAGGATGGACACAGATCCCAGGGATGGACACGGATGGACAGGGATGGACACGGATCCCAGGGATGGACACGGATCCCAGGGATGGGGGACGGGATCGGAGGGATGGACAGGGATCACCAGGATGGACACGGATGGACAGGGATGGACACGGATGGACAGGGATGGACAGGGATGGACAGGGATGGACACGGATCCCAGGGATGGACATGGATGGACAGGGATGGGGGACGGGATCGCAGGGATGGACAGGGATCACCAGGATGGACACGGATCCCAGGGATGGACATGGATCCCAGGGATGGGGGACGGGATCGCAGGGATGGACAGGGATCACCAGGATGGACACGGATGGACAGGGATGGACAGGGATGGACACGGATCCCAGGGATGGACACGGATGGACAGGGATGGACACGGATCACAGGGATGGACAGGGATGGACACGGATGGACAGGGATCCCAGGGATGGACACGGATCATACGGATGGGGGACGGGATCGCAGGGATGGGCAGGGATCACCAGGATGGACACGGATCCCAGGGATGGACACGGATGGACAGGGATGGACACAGATGGACATGGATCCCAGGGATGGACACGGATCATAGGGATGGGGGACGGGATCGCAGGGATGGACAGGGATCACCAGGATGGACACGGATCGTAGGGATGGACAGGGATGGGATCGCCGGGATGGACAGGGATGGACACAGATCACCGGGATGGACACGGACCACCAGGATGGACACGGATCACAGGGATGGACACGGATCACAGGGATGGGGGACGGGATCGCAGGGATGGACAGGGATCACCAGGATGGACACGGATCCCAGGGATGGACAGGGATGGACAGGGATGGACACGGATCACAGGGATGGACACAGATCACAGGGATGGACAGGGATCCCATGGATGGACACGGATCGTAGGGATGGACACGGATCACAGGGATGGACAGGGATGGACAGGGATGGACACGGATCACAGGGATGGACACGGATCACAGGGATGGACAGGGATGGACAGGGATGGACAGGGATGGACACGGATCACAGGGATGGACAGGGATGGACACGGATGGACAGGGATGGACAGGGATGGACAGGGATCACTGGGATGGACAGGGACGGGATGGACTGGGATCATAGGGATGGACACAGATCATAGGGATGGGGGACGGGATCGCAGGGATGGACAGGGATCACCAGGATGGACAGGGATGGACAGGGATGGACACGGATCCCAGGGATGGACACGGATGGACAGGGATGGACACGGATCCCAGGGATGGACACGGATGGACAGGGATGGACACGGATGGACACGGATGGACAGGGATGGACAGGGATGGACAGGGATGGACACGGATGGACATGGATCCCAGGGATGGACACGGATCATAGGGATGGGGGACGGGATCGCAGGGATGGACAGGGATCACCAGGATGGACACGGATTGTAGGGATGGACAGGGATGGGATCGCCGGGATGGACAGGGATGGACACGGATCACCGGGATGGACACGGACCACCAGGATGGACACGGATCCCAGGGATGGACACGGATCACCAGGATGGGGGACGGGATCGCAGGGATGGACAGGGATCACCAGGATGGACACGGATCATAGGGATGGACAGGGATGGACAGGGATGGACACGGATCACAGGGATGGACACAGATCACAGGGATGGACAGGGATCCCATGGATGGACACGGATCGTAGGGATGGACACGGATCCCAGGGATGGACACGGATGGACACGGATCCCATGGATGGACACGGATCGCAGGGATGGACACGGATGGACACGGATCGCAGGGATGGACACAGATGGACAGGGATGGACAGGGATGGACACGGATGGACAGGGATCACCAGGATGGACACGGATCGTAGGGATGGACAGGGATGGACACGGATCACAGGGATGGACAGGGATGGACAGGGATGGACAGGGATCACTGGGATGGACAGGGACGGGATGGACTGGGATGGACACGGATTGCCGGGATGGACAGGGATGGGATGGACACGGATCCCAGGGATGGACAGGGATGGACACGGATCACCGGGATGGATGGGGACGGACAGGGATCACTGGGATGGGGGGTGGAATCACAGGGATGGACAGGGATCACCGGGATGGACAGGGATGGACACGGATCACAGGGATGGACAGGGATGGGATGGACAGGGACGGACACGGATCGCCGGGATGGGGGATGGGATTGCTGGAATGGACACGGATCGCCGGAATGGACAGGGATGGACAGGGATGGACAGGGACAGGATCACTGGGATGGACAGGGATCGCTGGGATGGACAGGGATGGACACGGATCACCGGGATGGACAGGGATCACTGGGATCACCGGGATGGACAGGGATTCCCGGGATGGACAGGGATGGGATCACCAGGATGGGGAAGGGGATCGCTGGGATGGACAGGGATTCCTGGGATTGGGATATGGATACAGGGATGCAGAGGATTCCCGGGATGCAGAGGGATTCCCGGGATGCAGAGGATTCCCGGGATGAGGACAGGGATGCAGAGGGATTCCCAGGATGCAGAGGGATTCCCGGGATGAGGACAGGGATGCAGAGGATTCCCAGGGTGCAGAGGATTCCCGGGATGCAGAAGGATTCCCGGGACACAACCAAGGATGGATGGGAGGGAGGGCGGCTCCGTGCCAGATCCCAAATCCTCACATCCGGAATCACCCCGGGAGACCCCAGGGAGGCTCCAGAACCCTGAATCCCGGGAATTTGGGCAATTCCAAGCCCCAAGTTTGTGGCCACACAAACTCCCCCTGCGGAGCAGATCCGTGAGGTCCCGGGATGCTTCGGGATCCTGCCATCCCAAGGTTTTCCAAGCCCTTTCCCGCCCGGCCTGGGCCTCTCTCCCGGGATTTCTCACCAGTATTCCGGGTTTTCCATCTTCTCCAGGAACAGGTCCAGCTCGTCCTTGCTCCGGAGGGGTTTGTAGATCCTCCTCCCATCCAGGTCGTAGCCGACGTGCGGGAATTCCTGGTACCATTCCATGGGAATGTTCCCCACCGTGTTCCGGATGTCCTGCGGGACAAACCCAGGGAACGGCGTGAGGGGAGGGCACGGAATTCCGGGGGAAACCCCGGAGATGCTTCCAGAGGCTGAAGGGAGAGCAGGGGGAGGGAGCCGGGATAAGGGAGGAGGGATGGGAATTCTGTCCCTCCTTGGGAATGGGGAGCTGGGGAAAGGATCCTGTCGGGATCCTGTTCTTTGGGATGTGGAGTTGGGGGGGAGGATCCCGTTGGGATCCCATCCCTGGGGATGTGCAGAGAGGTCCCAGATCCCATTGGGATCCCATCCCTGGGGATGTGCAGAGAGGTCCCAGATCCCATTGGGATCCCATCCCTGGGGATGTGGAACGGGCCCCAGATCCCATTGGGATCCCATCCCTGGAGATGCGCAGAGAGATCCCAGATCCTGGATTTTGACTCTGATTCCCTGGATTTGGGCTGTGATTCCCTGGATTTCAGCTGCGATTCCCTGGATTTTGGGCTCCGATTCCCTGGATTTTGGGCTCCGATTCTCTGGATTCTGGCTGCGGTTCCCTGGATTTCGGCTGTGATTCCCTGGATTTTGACTCTGATTCCCTGGATTTGGGCTGCGATTCCCTGGATTTTGACTGATTCCCTGGATTTGAGCTCCGAATCCCTGGATTTGGGCTGCGATTCCCTGGATTTTGACTACCTGAACTTTGACTCTGATTCCCTGGATTTGGGCTGCGATTCCCTGGATTTTGACTCTGATTCCCTGGATTTCAGCTGCGATTCCCTGAATTTCAGGCATCCCTGTGCCCCCAGCCTCTGACCGGGATCATCTCCGTGTCCCTGGCTGCAATTCCCTGGATTTTGGCCGCGACTCCCTGGATTTTGGCCGCGACTCCCTGGATTTTGGCTGCAATTCCCTGGATTCTGGCCGCGACTCCCTGGATTCTGGCCGCGATCCCACAGATTCTGGGACTCCCCGTGCCCCCCACTCCCCTCCGAGCTCAACCTCGACCCCCACCTGCCCCGGGGCTCATTCCCAAACCCCATCCTGGAGCGGAACCCCCACCGATCCGGCCTTTTCCCGGGGAAATCTCCCGGCTGGAAGCTGCCGGAGTCGAGCCGGGATCGTTCCCGGCTCTAAACGAAAGCAGATGGCTCCGGGAGCTTCCAGAGGGCCGGGAAGGGGATGACAGAGGTTGGATTTCGGAAGCTGCCGAGACAGGGATTAAGTGCGGGAGCGCACGGAAGGTGCCGCGCTCCGGCCGGGAACGAACCTCCCGTGCCGAGCTCCTGGGAGGCGCCGCTGGAAAAGCGGGGGGGGAGAGCTGCGGATTCCCGGGAAAGCCGCCATTCCCGGGGGTTGTTATCCCTGGCTGTCCGCAGGGATGGGGTGAACTGGGGGGGGGGGGGGAAGGAAACCAGGGAATGGCTTCCCAATGGAGTTTTGGGATGTTGGGAAGCGATTCCTGCCCGCCAAGGGAATTCCCAGAGAATCCCTGGAGCAATCCTGGGATAGCGGGAGGCGCCCCGTGGGAATGGGGTGATCCCTAAAATCCCTTGGCGCCCTGAACTGTGCAGAATTCCAGGATTTTGGGGTGCCAGGAGCTGTGTCCAGCTCAATCCCGGCTCCTGCGGCTCCTTCCTCCCAGGGCTGCGTTTGGGATGGATCCCGGAGCTCTGGGGGACGGGAAGATCCCTTGGGACACGCGGGGATCAGGGATCCCATGGAGCTGGGAATGTGCAGGGGGAGCCGGGGAATTCCAGGAGAGCCCCGAGCCCCTTCCAGGGCCTTTTCCAGAGGTTTTTCCAGCACAGCTGGAGAGAGCCTTGGCATAAAGGCTGCAGGGACAGGAGCCAGGGAATGGCTTCCCCATGGAATTTTGGGATTTTGGGAAGCCATTCCTGCCCGCCAGGGAATTCCAAGAGAATCCCTGGAACAATCCCGGCACAGCGGGAGCCGCCCCTGCCCATGGAAGGGGATGGGAATGACACCTGGCACCTCTGGAATTCCCGTGCCCCAATTCCATCCTCGCTGCCCCGGGCAGGGAATTCCAGCAAATCCCAACTGCGGCTCCTCAAGGGTTAATTCCTCCCTCCTGCCGCAGGAGCAGCGGGAATGGGAAGGGGCCGCGATTAATCCCAATTCCCAGCCGGAATTCCCAGCGGGAATGGGGGGGGAGGAGGGGGGCACAGAGATGGGGACAACGCCGGCGGTGCCACCCCGCGATTGGAATTCCCGGCAGGGAAAATCCTCCGGGAATCCTCCGGGAGCCCGGGATGGGATCAAGCGGGACACCGGGAATGTCGTGGGGAGCGAATTCCCTCGGTTCCGGTGGGGAGAATTCCAGAGGGATCCCAGAGATCCCCCCCCCCCGGCTGATCCGCCGGGACACAGGACCGGGATAAGGGAATTTCTCGGGAGAACAGGTTGGGGGGGACGGGACGAAAGGAAAACCGGGAAAGAAGCGGCGAAATTTCCCGGGAATGTCGTGGGGAGCGAACTCCCTCGACTCCAGGCGGTCCCGATTGGGGAAGGGGTGAAAATTCCAGAGGGATCCCAGAGATCCCTCCTCCGTGGGACACCCAGGACCGGGATAAGGGAATTTCTCGGTAGAACAGGTTGGAAAAGGAAGGAAAACCGGGAAAGAAGCGGCGAATTGGCGCGGGGAATGCGGCGAAGGGGTTAAAGCCGAGCCTGGAGGGTGAGCTCAGGTAGGCCGGGCCTGGGGCTCCCCTTTCCAAAGGCTCCTTTTCCAAGGAGCCGGGCACGGAGGAGGGGCCGGGCCGCCCATCCCCGCCGCTATAAAAAACCCCGCAATTCCAGCGGCGGCTCCCGGAGGACGCGCACGTGCGCCGGGAGCGGCGGCGGCGAGCCCGAAAACCGGGAATTAAAACACCCCACCCCCCCCAAAAGCGCCGGGATAAAAAACCCGGGATAAAAAACCCGCGATAGAAGCGGGATAAAAAAGCGGGAGAAAAGAGGGAGAAAAGCGGGAGAAAAGAGGGAGAAAAGAGGGAGAAAAGAGAGAGAAAAGAGAGAGAAAAGAGAGAGAAAAGAGAGAGAAAAGCCCCCCCCCCCAAAAAAAAAACCGGGCTAAAACCACCGCGACCAAAGCCCCAGAGCCCCGCAGCGCAGCCCAGAGAGCCATGAGCGCCCGGAGCAGCTGAACATTCCCGCGGCATTCCCGGTTTTTCTTTCCCCCAAGCATGTCCTTCGCCATGCTGCGCCCGGCTCCCAGCCGCTTCCTGTACCCCGACATCAGCGCGCTGTCGGAGGACGAGGAGAACAGCGAGAGCTCGGGCTCGGAGGAGAAGCCGTTCCACGTGGATGCCGAAGGCTTCGGGATGAAGGGAGGCAAGCGGCGCAGCGGTGGCAACAAGAGCCGCGGGAGGCTGGCCCGGGAGCCCCGGCAGCGGCACACGGCGAACGCCCGGGAGCGCGACCGCACCAACTCGGTGAACACGGCGTTCACGGCGCTGCGCACCCTCATCCCCACCGAGCCGGCCGACAGGAAACTGTCCAAGATCGAGACGCTGCGCTTGGCTTCCAGCTACATTTCCCACCTCGGGAATGTGCTGCTGCTGGGAGAAGGTGGTGGTGGTGGTGGTGGTGGTGGTGGAGGTGGAGGTGGCGCGGGGCAGCCGTGCCACGGGACTGGTGCGGGGTTCTACCCCGGAGCCGCGTCCCCGCCGCCCGGCCGGGAGCCCGAGGGGTCGCAGCCCAGACAGATCTGCACCTTCTGCCTCAGCAACCAGAGGAAGCTGGTGAGGGATGAAGGGAAAGGGGGGGGATGAGGTGGGAATGGGGTGGGAATGGGGAGTGGGGTGAGGGAAGGGATCCTGGAGGGAATGGGGAGTGAGGTGAGGGGGGTGAGCTGGGAATGAGCTGGGAATGGGGAGTGAGGTGAGGGGAGGGATCCTGGAGGGAATGGGGAGAGAGATGAGGGGAATGAGCCGGGAATGGGGAGTGGGGTGAGGGAAGGGATCCTGGAGGGAATGGGGAGAGAGATGAGGGGAATGAGCCGGGAATGGGGAGAGGGGTGAGGGAAGGGATCCTGTAGGGAATGGGGAGAGAGATGAGGGGAATGAGCCGGGAATGGGGAGTGAGGTGAGGGAAGGGATCCTGTAGGGAATGGGGAGAGGGATGAGGGAAGGGATTCTGGAGGGAATGGGGAGAGGGATGAGGGGAATGAGCCGGGAATGAGCTGGGAATGGGGAGTGGGGTGAGGGAAGGGATCCTGGAGGGAATGGGGACCTGGGAGCCGGGAGTGAATCCCGTAGGGAATGGGGAGAGAGATGCAGGGAATGAGCTGGGAATGGGGAGAGGGGTGAGGGAAGGGATCCTGTAGGGAATGGGGAGAGGGATGAGGGGAATGAGCCGGGAATGGGGAGAGAGGTGAGGGAAGGGATCCTGTAGGGAATGGGGAGAGGGATGAGGGGAATGAGCCGGGAATGGGGAGAGAGGTGAGGGAAGGGATCCTGTAGGGAATGGGGAGAGGGATGAGGGGAATGAGCCGGGAATGGGGAGAGAGGTGAGGGAAGGGATCCTGTAGGGAATGGGGAGAGGGATGAGGGGAATGAGCCGGGAATGGGGAGAGGGGTGAGGGAAGGGATCCTGTAGGGAATGGGGAGAGGGATGAGGGGGATGACTCGGGAATGAGCCGGGAATGGGGAGTGAGGTGAGGGAAGGGATCCTGTAGGGAATGGGGAGAGAGATGCAGGGAATGAGCCGGGAATGGGGAGAGGGGTGAGGGAAGGGATCCTGGAGGGAATGGGGACCTGGGAGCCGGGAGTGAATCCCATAGGGAATGGGGAGAGGGATGAGGGGGATGACTCGGGAATGAGCTGGGAATGGGGAGTGGGGTGAGGGAAGGGATCCTGGAGGGAATGGGGACCTGGGAGCTGGGAGTGAATCCCGTAGGGAATGGGGAGAGAGATGCAGGGAATGAGCCGGGAATGGGGAGAGGGGTGAGGGAAGGGATCCTGTAGGGAATGGGGAGAGAGATGAGGGGAATGAGCCGGGAATGGGGAGAGGGGTGAGGGAAGGGATCCTGGAGGAAATGGGGAGAGAGATGAGGGGAATGAGCCGGGAATGAGATGGGAATGGGGAGTGAGGTGAGGGGAGGGATCCTGGAGGGAAGGGGGTGAGGGAAGGGATCCTGGAGGGAATGGGGACCGGGATGAGGGAAGGGATCCTGTAGGGAATGGGGAGTGAGGTGAGGGGAGGGAGCTGGGAATGAGATGGGAATGGGGAGTGAGGTGCGGGAAGGGATCCTGGAGGGAATGGGGAGTGAGGTGAGGGGAGGGATCCTGGAGAGAATGGGGAGTGAGGTGAGGGAAGGGATCCTGGAGGGAGTGGGGAGAGGGATGCAGGGAATGAGCCAGGAATGGGGAGTGGGGTAAGGGAAGGGATCCTGGAGGGAATGGGGAGTGAGGTGCGGGAAGGGATCCTGGAGGGAATGGGGAGTGAGGTGAGGGGAATGAGCCGGGAATGAGATGGGAATGGGGAGTGAGGTGAGGGAAGGGATCCTGGAGGGAAGGGGGTGAGGTGCGGGAAGGGATCCTGGAGGGAATGGGGAGTGAGGTGAGGGGAATGAGCCGGGAATGAGATGGGAATGGGGAGTGAGGTGAGGGAAGGGATCCTGGAGGGAAGGGGGTGAGGGAAGGGATCCTGTAGGGAGTGGGGACCGGGATGAGGGAAGGGATCCTGTAGGGAATGGGGAGAGGGATGCAGGGAATGAGCCGGGAATGGGGAGTGGGGTGAGGGAAGGGATCCTGTAGGGAATGGGGAGTGAGGTGAGGGAAGGGATCCTGTAGGGAGTGGGGACCGGGATGAGGGAAGGGATCCTGGAGGAAATGGGGAGAGAGATGCAGGGAATGAGCCGGGAATGGGGAGAGGGGTGAGGGAAGGGATCCTGGAGGGAATGGGGACCTGGGAGCCGGGAGTGAATCCCGTAGGGAATGGGGAGAGGGGTGCAGGGAAGGGATCCTGTAGGGAATGGGGAGAGGGATGAGGGGGATGACTCGGGAATGAGCTGGGAATGGGGAGTGGGGTGAGGGAAGGGATCCTGGAGGGAATGGGGACCTGGGAGCCGGGAGTGAATCCCGTAGGGAATGGGGAATGGGAGCCGGGAATGAATCCCATCGGGAATGGGGACCTGGGGGTCAGGAATGAATCCTACCGGGAATGGGGAGTGGGAGCCGGGAATGAATCCCACCGGGAATGGGGACCTGGGAGTCAGGAATGAGGACCTGGGAGTCAGGAATGAATCCCACCGGGAATGGGGAATGGGAGTCAGGAATGAATCCCACTGGGAATGGGGAATGGGATGCAGGAATGAATCCCACCGGGAATGGGGAATGGGAGTCAGGAATGAATCCCACCGGGAATGGGGAATGGGATGCAGGAATGAATCCCACCGGGAATGGGGAATGGGAGTCAGGAATGAGGACCTGGGAGTCAGGAATGAATCCCACCGGGAATGGGGAATGGGAGTCAGGAATGAATCCCACCGGGAATGGGGAATGGGATGCAGGAATGAATCCCATCGGGAATGGGACCTGGGAGCCGGGAATGCCGCAGGGATGGAGGGAATGGCGTTGCCGGGATTGGGGCTGGGAATGCCGAGTTCCCGTGCGGAGCTTCCCCAAAAAAAAGCAGCGATTCCCGGGTTTATCCCGGTGTTTCCCCGCTCCGAGGGGCAGCGGGATGCTGGGAATTGCGCGCCGGGATGCGGGAATGCCGCGGGGGGGGGGGATGCGGGATTCGGGTTGGGAATGCCGAGTTGCCGTGCGGGGATTCCCGGAAAAGCGGCAATTCCCGGCTTTATCCAGGTGAAAATTCCCGTCTGCGCACTCCGAGGGGCAGCGGGAGGCAGGGAATTGTGTCCCGGCGAGCCGGGAATGCCGCGAGGATGCGGGGAGTTGTATTGCGGGATGCGGGATCCGCGCTGGGAATGGCGAGCTCCCAGATTCCCAAAAAAAAACCACCAAACCCCCCCCAAAAAAAAGCGGGTTAATGGCAGAGTTTGTCCGCTCCGAGGGGCAGCGGGATCGCCGGGAGGAAATCCATGGGAAATCCATGGGAAATCCATGGAAATCCATGGGAAATCCATGGGGAATCCATGGAAAATCCATGGAAATCCATGGGGAATCCATGGGGAATCCAAGGAGAAGCGTCTGGAGCCGCTTCCAGAGGCGCAGGGAAAGGGACGGGAAGAGCTTTGGGAACGCCGGGGAGCGGATCTGGGATCAGCGATCCAGGATCTGGGATCCTGGATTTGGGATCTGGGATCAGCAATCTGGGATCTGGGATCCTGGATTTGGGATCTGGGATCAGCAATCTGGGATCTGGGATCCTGGATTTGGGATGAGGGATTTGGGACCTGGGATTTGGGACCTAGGATCTGGGATTTGGGATTTGAGATCAGGGATTTGGTATTTGGGATCTGGGATTTGGGATCTGGGATTTGGGATCAGGGATTTGGGATCTGGGATTTGGGACCTAGGATCTGGGATCAGTGATTTGGGATCAGTGATTTGGGATCTGGGATTTGGCATCTGGGATTTGGGATCTGGGATTTGGGATCTGGGATCTGGGATCAGTGATTTGGGATCAGGGATTTGGGATCTGGGATCAGCAATCCGGGATCAGCGATCCGGGATTTGGGATCTGGGACGTGGGATTTGGGATCAGGATAGCGCAGCCACGGCTCCCAGAGTCCTGATCCCAGTGCTCCCAGTGCTCCATACTGGGGCTCCCAGTGCCCTAATCCCAGTGCTCCCAGTCCCTGAGTGCCGGAGCTGCCAGTGATCCCAGTCCCAGTGCTCCCAGTCCCTCGGTGCCGGAGCTCCCAGTGATCCCAGTGCTCCCAGTCCCAGTGCTCCCAGTCCCTGAGTGCCGGAGCACCCAGTGATCCCAGTGATCCCAGTCCCAGTGCTCCCAGTCCCTCGGTGCTGGAGCTCCCAGTGCTCCCAGTCCCTCGGTGCTGGAGCTCCCAGTGCTCCCAGTCCCTCAGTGCCGGAGCTCCCAGTGATCCCAGTGCTCCCAGTCCCAGTGCTCCCAGTCCCTCAGTGCCGGAGCTCCCAGTGCTCCCAGTCCCAGTGTTCCCAGTCCCTCAGTGCCGGAGCTCCCAATGCTCCCAGTGCTCCCAGTCCCTGAGGGCCGATGATCCCAGTGCTCCCAGTCCCTGAGTGCTGGTGCTCCCAGTGCTTCCAGTGCTCCCAGTGCCGGAGCTCCCAGTTCCCAACCCCAGCGCTCCCAGTTCCCAACCCCAGCGCTCCCAGTTCCCAACCCCAGCTCTCCCAGTTCCCAACCCCAGTGCTCCCAGTGCCGGAGCTCCCAGTCCCTCCAGTGCCGGAAGCTCCCAGTCCCTCAATCCCAGTGCTCCCAGTCCCCCCAGTGCCAGAGCTCCCAGTCCCCCCAGTGCCGGAAGCTCCCAGTTGCCAACCCCAGCTCTCCCAGTTGCCAACCCCAGCGCTCCCAGTTCCCAACCCCAGCTCTCCCAGTTGCCAACCCCAGCGCTCCCAGTTCCCAACCCCAGCGCTCCCAGTTCCCAACCCCAGCGCTCCCAGTTCCCAACCCCAGCGCTCCCAGTTCCCAACCCCAGTGCTCCCAGTGCCGGAGCTCCCAGTCCCTCCAGTGCCGGAAGCTCCCAGTCCCTCAATCCCAGAGCTCCCAGTCCCCCCAGTGCCGGAAGCTCCCAGTTCCCAACCCCAGCTCTCCCAGTTCCCAACCCCAGCGCTCCCAGTCCCCTGATCCCAGCACTCCCAGTTCCCCCAGTGCCGGAGCTCCCAAGGACACTGGGAGCCGCCCTGGCCATCCCAGTTCTCCCAGTTCCCCCAGTGCTGCAATTCCCTGGATTTCGGGTCTCCCTCCCCTCCCCGTGTCCCTCCGGCTCCGTTCGGGGCAGGTGGAGCAGGGAAAATCCTGCGGGAATCCCTCGGGAATTCCGAGGGCAGGAGGGAAGGATCGGGATCAGGATCAGGATCGGGATCGGGATCAGGATCGGGATCGGGATCAGGATTGGGATCGGGATAAGGATTGCGATCGGGATCAGGATTGGGATCGGGATAAGGATTGGGATTGGGATCAGGATCGGGATTGGGATCAGGATCAGGATCGGGATAAGGATTGGGATTGGAATAAGGATTGGGATCGGGATAAGGATTGGGATCGGAATTGGGATCAGGATCAGGATCGGGATCGCCCTGGCACAACCCAGCCCTGCTGATCCCAACAAAGCCGGAGGGGACGGAAAAGTCCTCGGGAAGGATTTTGGAGTGGGAAATTCCCAAATCCCGGAAATGGCCCTGCCCAGGCCGCTGGGAAGAGGCGGGAATGGGATCCCAGCTCATTCCAGCCGGGATCGGTGCTCCGGCACCTGGGATCAGAGGTTTGGGAATCCTGGAATGCTGCGGCTGGGGAGGGACCCTAAAACTGATCCCTAAAACTGATCCCTAAAACGGATCCCATCGCAGCATTCCCAGGGATTTTTCCAGGCCCCAGAGCGCTGCCCTTCCCCTATCCCGGGATATTCCCAGGGCTGGGATTCTCCAGGAATTCCATCCCTGAGCCTCAGCATCCCCACAGGGAAGGATTCCTCCTTCCCGATATCCCGTGGGAAGCCATTCCTGGAATAGGGAGAGGAAGGGAAAAGGGGGAATCCAGGGAAATCGATCCCAATAAATCCCCGTCTTTAATTCGGGATCAATCCCAGTAATTCCCATCCTTAATTCAGGATCAATCCCAATAAATCCCCATCCTTAATTCAGGATCAATCCCAGTAATTCTCATCCTTAATTTGGGATCAATCCCAATAATTCCCGTCCTTAATTCAGGGTCAATCCCAGTAATTCCCATCCTTAATTTGGGATCAATCCCTATAAAATCCCATTCTCAATCTCACAATTCCCATAAATTCCCAGAGTCAATTCTGGATCAATCTCAGTAATTCCCATCCTTAATTTGGGATCAATCCCAGTAATTCCCATCCTTAATTCAGGGTCAATCCCAGTAATTCCCATCTTTAATTCGGGATCAATCCCAGTAATTCCCATCCTTAATTCAGGGTCAATCCCAGTAATTCCCATCTTTAATTCGGGATCAATCCCAGTAATTCCCATCACCGGGGCTGGAATTGGAATCGGGGCCGGAATTGGGGCTGGAATTGGGGCTGGAATTGGGGCTGGAACTGGAATTAGAGCTGGATTTAGGGCTGGAATCGGCGCTGGAATCAGGGGCGGAATTGGGGCTGGAATTGGAATTGGGGCTGGAATTTGGGGCTGGAATTGGAATTAGGACTGGATTTAGGGCCGGATTTAAGGCTGGAATTAGGGCTGGAATTGGGGCTGGAATTTAGGGCTGGAATTAAGGCCAGAATTGGAATCAGGGCTGGAATTGGGGCCAGATTTAGGGCTGGAATCCGGGCTGGAATCAGGGCTGGAATTGGGGCTGGAATCAGGGCCGGAATTGGAATCAGGGCCAGATTTAGGGCTGGAATTGGGGCTGGAATTGGAATCAGGGCTGGAATTGGGGCCAGATTTAGGGCTGGAATTGGGGGTGGAATTGGGGCTGGAATTGGAATTAGGGCTGGATTTAAAGCTGGATTTAGGGTCGGATTTAAGGCCGGATTTAGGGCTGGAATCCGGGCTGGAATTGGGGTCGGAATTGGGGCTGGAATTAGTGCCGGAACTGGAATTGGGGCCGGATTTAGGGCTGGAATTGGGGCTGGAATTAGGGCCGGAATTGGAATCAGGGCTGGAATTGGGGCTGGAATTTGG
The DNA here is from genome assembly GCF_965178545.1 of Coloeus monedula. Taxonomy (NCBI): domain Eukaryota; kingdom Metazoa; phylum Chordata; class Aves; order Passeriformes; family Corvidae; genus Coloeus; species Coloeus monedula. Next base: position 159,933,708 of record NC_138781.1, read on the forward strand.
TCTGGAATCGGGGCCAGAATTGGAATTGGGGTCGAAATCGGGGATGGAATCGGGGCCTGAATTAGGGCTGGAATTTGGGGCTGGAATTGGAATTGGGGCTGGAATTGAAATTAGAGCTGGATTTAGGGGCGGATTTAGGGGCAGATTTAGGGCCGGAATTGGGGCTGGAATTGGAATTTCAGCTGGAATTTGGAGCTGGAATTGGAATTAGAGCTGGATTTAGGTGCAGATTTAAGGCTGGAATCGGGGATGGAATTGGAATCAGGGCTGGATTTAGGGCTGGAGACGGGGCCGGAATTGGGGCTGGAATTAGTGCCGGAGTTGGAATCAGGGCTGGAATCAGGGCTGGAATTGGGGCCAGAAATGGAATCAGGGCTGGAATTGGGGCTGGAATTAGGGCTGGAAATGGAATCAAGACCGGATTTAGGGCTGGAATCAGGGCTGGAATTAGGGCCGGAATTGGAATTAGGGCAAGATTTAGGGCTGGAATTGGGGCTGGAATCAGGGCCGGAATTGGAATTAGAACTGGATTTAGGGCTGGAATTGGGGCTGGAATCAGGGCCGGATTTAAGGCTGGAATCGGGGCCGGATTTAGGGCTGGAATTAGGGCCGGAATTGGAATCAGGGCTGGATCTAGGGGTGGAATTGGGGCCGGAATTTGGGCTGGAATCAGGGCTGGAATTAGTGCCAGAATTGGAATTAGGGCTGGAATCAGGGCTGGAATCGGGGCCAGATTTAGGGCTGGAATTGGGGCTGGAATTGGAATTGGGGTTGGAATTAGGGCTGGAATTGGGGCTGGAATTGGAATCAGGGCTGGATCTAGGGCTGGAATTGGGGCCGGAATTGGAGCTGGAATTGGGGCTGGAATTGGAATTGGGGTTGGAATTAGGGCTGGAATTGGGGCTGGAATTGGAATCAGGGCTGGATTTAGGGCTGGAATTGGGGCTGGAATCGGGGCTGGAATTAGGGCCGGAATTGGGGCTGGAATTGGGGCTGGAACTGGGGCTGGAACTGGAATCAGGGCTGGAATCGGGGCTGGAATTGGAATCAGGGCTGGAATCGGGGCTGGAGCAGCCGCTCCCGAGCCGTGCAGTCGTTTTTCGGGATGGATTCCCATGGGATTGGGGTTTATGGGGTGTTAAAGGAATCCAATCCCACTCTTTGATCCCGAGCGTGTCGGACAAGGCCGAGGAAATGAGATCCATCCCCTCCGGAGCCGGAAATCCTCTTCCCATCCCAAAAATCCCTAAAAATCCTCCCTAAAATCCTTCTCCCATCCCAAAAATCCCTAAAAATCCTCCCTAAAATCCTCTTCCCATCCCAAAAATCCCAAAAATCCTCCCTAAAATCCTCCTCCCATCCCAAAGATCCTGAAAATTCTCCCTAAAATCCTCCTCCCATCCCAAAGATCCCAAAAATTCTCCCTAAAATCCTCTTCCCATCCCAAAAATCCCGAAAATCCTCCCTAAAATCCTCTTCCCATCCCCAAAATCCCTAAAAATCCTCCCTAAAATCCTCTTCCCATCCCCAAAATCCCAAAAATCCTCCCTAAAATCCTCCTCCCATCCCAAAGATCCTGAAAATTCTCCCTAAAATCCTCTTCCCACCCCAAAGATCCCGAAAATCCTCCCTAAAATCCTCTTCCCATCCCAAAAATCCCTAAAAATCCTCCCTAAAATCCTCTTCCCATCCCAAAAATCCCTAAAAATCCTCCCTAAAATCCTCTTCCCATCCCCAAAATCCCAAAAATCCTCCCTAAAATCCTCCTCCCATCCCCAAAATCCCAAAAATCCTCCCTAAAATCCTCCTCCCATTCCAAAGATCCCGAAAATTCTCCCTAAAATCCTCTTCCCATCCCCAAAATCCCAAAAATCCTCCCTAAAATCCTCTTCCCATCCCAAAAATCCCCAAAATCCTCCCTAAAATCCTCTTCCCATCCCAAAAATCCCTAAAAATCCTCCCTAAAATCCTCTTCCCATCCCAAAAATCCCGAAAATCCTCCCTAAAATCCTCTTCCCATCCCCAAAATCCCCAAAAATCCTCCCTAAAATCCTCTTCCCATCCCCAAAATCCCCAAAATCCTCCCTAAAATCCTCCTCCCATTCCAAAGATCCTGAAAATTCTCCCTAAAATCCTCTTCCCACCCCAAAGATCCCAAAAATCCTCCCTAAAATCCTCTTCCCATTCCAAAGATCCCGAAAATTCTCCCTAAAATCCTCTTCCCACCCCAAAGATCCCGAAAATCCTCCCTAAAATCCTCTTCCCACCCCAAAGATCCCGAAAATCCTCCCTAAAATCCTCTTCCCATCCCAAAAATCCCTAAAAATCCTCCCTAAAATCCTCTTCCCATCCCAAAAATCCCTAAAAATCCTCCCTAAAATCCTCTTCCCATCCCCAAAATCCCCAAAATCCTCCCTAAAATCCTCCTCCCATCCCAAAGATCCTGAAAATTCTCCCTAAAATCCTCTTCCCACCCCAAAGATCCCAAAAATCCTCCCTAAAATCCTCTTCCCATTCCTAAGATCCCAAAAATCCTCCCCAAAATGCTTCTCCTGCCTGGAAAATCCCAGAAATTCCCAAAGCGGCGGCTCCAGGGGGGTTGATCCCGGAAGCGCCGGGAGAGGGGCCCCGGTGTTCCCGACATCCCAGCCCGGGGGAGCCGGGATCTGCTCAGATCCCAAAACTTCCCGATCCAAGGCAGGAAATGGGGATCTGGGAACGAAGGGATTCCCGGATCCCGACGGCGCCGCGTCCCTTCCCAAGGGAATTCCGGGTTGGAATTCCGGGAGCCAGCGGAGTCCTGGGGTCTGGAGAGGTTTTCCCGGGATGAGGGAGAGGCCGAGGCGGGGAAATGGGAAAGGTGGGAGTAACCCTGGGGTCTCCGGATCGCCGGGATCCTTGGGATCCTTGGGATCCCAGCCCCTTCCAGGGGGAAGGCGGGGATGGGAGAGCGGAGCCGGGTCCGGAGGGAGATCGGGATCTGGAGGGAGATCGGGATCCAGAGGGAATTGGGATCCAGAGGGGATCGGAATCTGGAGGGGATCGGGATCCAGAAGGGGATCGGGATCCGGAAGGGGATTGGGATCCAGAGGGAATTGGGATCCAGAGGGGGATTGGAATCCGGAGGGGATTGGGATCCAGAGGCGACAGGGATCTGGAGGGGATCAGGATCTGGAGAGGATCGGGATCCAGAGGGAATTGGGATCCAGAGGGGGATCGGAATCCGGAGGGGATTGGGATCCAGAGGGGATCAGGATCCAGAGGGGGATTGGGATCTGGAAGGGGATTGGGATCCGGAGGGGTATCGGAATCCGGAGGGGGATCGGGATAAAGGAATTCCCCTCTGGAATCCCCTCGGGATCCGGAGGGAATTGGGATATGGAAGAATATTGGGATCCAGAGGGGATCGGGATAGAGAAGATTTGGGATCCGGAGGGGGATTGGGATCCAGAGGGGATCGGGATAGAGAAGATTTGGGATCCAGAGGGGGATTGGGATATGAGAAGTTCTTGGGATCCGGGGGGGGATCCGGGATCCAGGGGGGGATTGGGATATGGAAAAATATCGGGATCCAGAGAGGAACTGGGATAGAAAGGGAATCGGGATCCAGGGAGGAATCAGGATCCAGAGGGAACCAGGATCCAGAGAGGGATTCGGGATCCAGAGGGATTCGGGATCCAGAGGGAACCGGGATCCAGAGGGATTCGGGATCCAGGGGGATCTGGGATCCAGAGAGGGATTCGGGATCCAGAGGGATTCGGGATCCAGGGGGATCTGGGATCCAGAGGGAACTGGGATCCAGGGAGGAACCGGGATCCAGGGGGATCTGGGATCCAGAGAGGGATTCGGGATCCAGGGGGATCTGGGATCCAGAGAGGGATTCGGGATCCAGAGGGATTTGGGATCCAGAGGGGATCCGGGATCCAGACGGGGATTGGGATCCAGAGGGAACTGGGATCCAGAGGGAATCGGGATCCAGAAGGGAATCGGGATAAAGCAATTCCCCTATGGAATCCCTGAGGATCCAGAGGAAATTGGGATCCAGAGGGGGATCAGGGTCGAGGGGATTTGGGATCCAAGGGGGAACTGGGATCCAGAGGGGATTTGGGATGGGATCCAGAGGGATTTGGGATGGGATCAGAGGGATTTGGGATCCAGGGGGGATTTGGGATGGGATCAGAGGGATTTGGGATCCAGAGGGGATTTGGGATGGGATCCGAGGGATTTGGGATGGGATCAGAGGGGATTTGGGATGGGATCCAGAGGGGATTTGGGATGGGATCAGAGGGATTTGGGATGGAAGCAGAGGGATTTGGGATCCAGAGGGGATTTGGGATGGGATCAGGAATTTGGGATGGGATCCGAGGGATTTGGGATGAGATCAGGGGATTTGGGATGGGATCAGGAATTTGGGATGGGATCAGGAATTTGGGATGGGATCAGAGGGATTTGGGATGGGATCCAGAGGGATTTGGGATGAGATCAGAGGGATTTGGGATCCAGGGGGGATTTAGGATCCAGAGGGGATTTGGGATGGGATCCAGGGGGGATTTAGGATCGGGAGGGGATTTGGGATGGGATCCAGAGGGGATTTGGGATGGGATCAGAGGGATTTGGGATGGGATCAGAGGGATTTGGGATCCAGAGGGGATTTGGGATGGGATCAGAGGGATTTGGGATGGGATCCAGAGGGATTTGGTCCCTCTGGAATTTGGGGCAGCAAAACCTCTCCGGAGCCTCAGGAAAACCCTCCCGGATCCAGCGGGGCCGGGAAACTCCCCCAGATCCACATCCCAGCAATCCCTGCCCGCGGAGCTCCGGGCGCTCCCCACATCCCACATCCCCCTTTTCCATGGAAAACCCTGGGATTTTGGCTCAGGACGGTGAAAATTCCATGAGATTCCCAAACCTCTGGGAGCCTCTGCCATTCCCGCTTTTCCCCCTTTTCCAAATCCCCCTTTTCCATGGAAAACCCCGGATTTTGGCTCAGGACGGTGAAAATTCCATGAGATTCCCAAACCTCTGGGAGCCTCTGCCATTCCCGCTTTTCCCCCTTTTCCAAATCCAGCTTTTCCATGGAAAACCCCGGATTTTGGCTCAGGACGGTGAAAATTCCATGAGATTCCCAAACCTCTGGGAGCCTCAGCCATTCCCGCTTTTCCCCCTTTTCCAAATCCAGCTTTTCCATGGAAAACCCCGGATTTCAGCTCAGGACGGTGCCAGGAGCGGGAATTCCGTGAGATTCCCAAATCCCCGGGAGCTTCCCGGGGCTGCCTCAGCCATTCCCGCTTTTCCCCCTTCTCCTCCCTCCCGAATCCCGGGATCCTCGATCCCGAATTCCCGCGGCGATCCCGAATTCCAGCCGCTCCTGGCGGCGGCGGGGGGAGGCGAGAGGGAAAAGCGCGGCGGGATTTTCCCAATCCCCATTTCCGCTCCAGACGGCCCCGAACTCCCGGGGCTGGAACATCTGGGAAAATCGAGGCCGGCGCGAGCAGAATTCCCCCTTTTCCCTCCCCTTCCCACCCTCGGGAACAAAGGGAGAGACGGAGCCGCACGTGCGGGGAGGGGAGGGGGGAGGGAGGGGCTGGGGCTGGGATTGGGAATTGGGGATCCCAAAAAAATGGGGATGGGAAAGGGGGGAGAGCTGGGATTGGGAATTGGGGATACCAAAAAATGGGGATGGGAAAGGGGGGAAAGCAGGGATTGGGAATTGGGGATGGGGATCCCGAAAAAATGGGATGGGAAAGGGGGGAGAGCTGGGATTGGGAATTGGGGATCCCAAAAAACGGGGATGGGAAATGGGGGAGGGCTGGGATTGGGAATTGGGGATGGGGATCCTGAAAAACGGGGATGGGAAAGGGGAGAGGGCTGGGATGGGGCTGGGATTGGGAATTGGGGATCCCAAAAAACGGGGATGGGAAAGGGGAGAGGGCTGGGATGGGGCTGGGATTGGGAATTGAGGATGGGGATCCCGAAAAATGGGATGGGAAAGGGGGGAAAGCAGGGATTGGGAATTGGGGACCCCAAAAAATGGGATGGGAAACGGGGGAGAGCTGGGATTGGGAATTGGGGATGGGGATCCTGAAAAACTGGGATGGGAAAGGGGAGAGGGCTGGGATGGGGCTGGGATTGGGAATTGGGGATGGGGATCCTGAAAAAATGGGATGGGAAAGGGGGGAGGGCTGGGATTGGGGATCCCAAAAAATGGGATGGGAAAGGGGGGAGAGCTGGGATGGGGCTGGGATTGGGAATTGGGGATGGGGATCCCGAAAAATGGGATGGGAAAGGGGGGAGGGCTGGGATTGGGAATTGGGGATCCCAAAAAACTGGGATGGGAAAGGGGGAAAGCAGGGATTGGGAATTGGGGATCCCGAAAAACGGGGATGGGAAAGGGGGGAGGGCTGGGATGGGGCTGGGATTGGGAATTGGGGATCCCAAAAAACGGGGATGGGAAATGGGGGACAGCTAGGATTGGGAATTGGGGATCCCGAAAAACTGGGATGGGAAAGGGGAGAGGGCTGGGATGGGGCTGGGATTGGGAATTGGGGCTGGGGATCCCGAAAAATGGGATGGGAAAGGGGGGAGGGCTGGGATTGGGGATCCCAAAAAATGGGATGGGAAAGGGGGGAGAGCTGGGATTGGGGATCCCAAAAAAATGGGGATGGGAAAGGAGGGAGAGCTGGGATTGGGAATTGGGGATCCCAAAAAACTGGGATGGGAAGGAGAACCCGGCTGGGGCAGGGGTGGGGGGGTACTGGGGGTACTGGTGGTGCTGGTGGAGTGGTACTGGTTATACTGGGAGTGATACTGGTTATACTGGGGTGGTACTGGTTATACTGGGGGTGGTACTGGGACTGGTACTGGTTATACTGGGAGTGGTACTGGTTATACTGGGAGTAGTACTGGTTATACTGGGAGTGCTGGGGGTGGTCCTAGTTATACTGGGAGTGATACTGGGGTGTTACTGGTTATACTGGGGGTGGTACTGCTTATACTGGGGGTGGTACTGGGGTGGTACTGGTTATACTGGGGGTGGTACTGGGGTGGTACTGGTTATACTGGGACTGGTACTGGTTATACTGGGAGTGGTACTGGGGGTGGGACTGGTTATACTGGGACTGGTACTGGTTATACTGGGGGTGGTACTGGTTATACTGGGAGTGGTACTGGGGGTGGTACTGGTTATACTGGGAGTGGTACTGGTTATACTGGGGTGATACTGGTTATACTGGGAGTGCTACTGGTTATACTGGGACTGGTACTGGTTATACTGGGAGTGGTACTGGGGTGCTACTGGTTATACTGGAAGTGCTACTGGTTATACTGGGACTGGTACTGGTTATACTGGGAGTGGTACTGGGGGTGGTACTGGTTATACTGGGACTGGTACTGGTTAAACTGGGACTGGTACTGGTTATACTGGGGGTACTGGGGGTGGTACTGGTTATACTGGGGGTGCTACTGGTTAAACTGGGGTGCTACTGGTGGATTTAGCGGTGGTGTTACTGGTGCTACTGGGAGATCCAGTGGTGGGGATAATGGCGGCACTGGGGATACTGGGGATACTGGGAGTGCCGGTGGTGGCACTGGAATGCCGGGATCGGGAACAGCTCCAGGGGATCCCGGGAGAATTCCTTGGAAAAAGATCCCGGGAAAATTCCTTGTGGAAAGGATCCTGGGAGAATTCCTTGGGATGGGATCCTGGGAGAATTCCCTGGAAAAGGGATCCTGGGAGAATTCCTTGGGATGGGATCCTGGGAGAATTCCCTGGAAAAGGGATCCTGGGAGAATTCCTTGGGATGGGATCCTGGGAGAATTCCCTGGAAAAGGGATCCTGGGAGAATTCCTTGGGATGGGATCCTGGGAGAATTCCCGGGAAGGGATCTCGGGAGAATTCCTTGGGGAAAGGATCCCGGGAGAATTCCTTGGGGAAAGGATGCTGGGAGAATTCCCGGAAAAGATCCCGGGAGAATTCCCGGGAAAAGGATCCCGGGAGAATTCCCTGGAAAAGTGATCCTGGGAGAATTCCTTGGGAAAGGATCCCGGGAGAATTCCTTGGGGAAAGGATCCTGGGAGAATTCCTTGGGATGGGATCCCGGGAGAATTCCCGGAAAAGATCCCGGGAGAATTCCCGGGAAAGGGATCTCGGGAGAATTCCTTGGGATGGGATCCTGGGAGAATTCCCGGGAAAGGATCCCGGGAGAATTCCCGGGAAAAGGATCCCGGGAGAATTCCCAAGGCCAGCCCTGACCCCTCCTTTCCCTCCCACAGAGCAAAGACCGGGACAGGAAGACGGGACAGCTCCGGAGCTAGGCCGGGAATTCCAGCCGGGAATTGCAGCCGGGAATTGCAGCCGGGAATTCCAGCCGGGAATTGCAGCCGGGAATTCCAGCCGGGAATTGCAGCGGGAGAAGCCAAACTCACGGATCCGCAGATCCAGGGACGTTTTCCTGCCCGATCCCGCCGGGAAGAGCGGCACGGCCACAATTCCAGCGGCACTCGGAATTCCGGGATACGCAGGGAACGGCACCGGAGAGCCCCGGGGATGGGGGAGCCGCTCGGGAATCCTTGGGAATCCCTGGGAATCCTTGGGAATCCCTGCCCCTCGTGGAACACTCGGATCTCCCGGATCCACTCCGGGAATCCTTGGGAATCCCTTGGAATTCCCTGCCCCTCGTGGAACACTGGGATCTCCTGGATCCGCTTGGGAATCCCTGGGAATCGTGGAGCCAGGATTCCTGCTCGTGGAACACTGGGATCTCCTGGATCCATTTCCCACTTGGGAATCCTGCCCCGGGATCTGTGGATACTCATGGAACACTCGGCTCGCCCGGATCCGCTTCCTGCTTGATCCCAGGGCTGATCCCAGAACTGATCCCAAGGCTGATCCCAGAACTGATCCCGGGGCTGATCCCAGAACGGATCCCGGAACTGATCCTGGGGCTCATCCCAGAACTGATCCCAGGGCTGACCCCGGAACTGATTCCAGAACTGATTCCAGAACTGATCCCGGAGCTGATCCCAGAACTGATCCCGGCACTGATCCCAAGGCTGATCCCAGAACTGGTCCCAGGGCTGATCCCAGAACTGATCCCAGAACTGATCCCAGAACTGATCCCAGAATTGATCCCGGCAGTGATCCAAGAACTGATCCCGGAACTGATCCCAGAACTGGTCCCAGGGCTGACCCCGGAACTGATTCCAGAACTGATCCCAGAACTGATCCCAGAACTGATCCCAGAGCTGATCCCAGAACTGATCCCGGAACTGATCCCAGGGCTGACCCCGGAACTGATTCCAGAACTGATCCAAGAACTGATCCCGGAACTGATCCCAGAACTGATCCCAGAACTGATCCCAGAGCTGATCCTGAGGCTGATCCCAGAACTGACCCCAGAACTGACCCCAAAACTGATCCCAAAACTGATCCCAGAACTGCTCCGTGAACTGATCCCAGAACTGATCCCGGATCTCGGGATCCGGGGTGGGGGGGGCGGCGTTTTTTGGGAACGATCAATCACACGCTGGAATTCCACCAATTAAAGCCGGAATTTGTGTCGTGAATCGGGAACGCGATTCCCCCTGGCGGCCCCCGAGGGAATCCCTGATCCCCCTCTCCCTTCCCCCCGAGGGATTCCCACGAAGTTCCCCGTGCTGGAAGCGCCAGGGAAAAACCAGGGAAAAACCAGGAATTCGGGAAAACCCCGGAGTTTCCCGGGAAAACGGATCCCGACATTTCCCAGTGTTGTTCCATTGGGATGATCCCGGGAAAATGGATCCCGACATTTCCCAGTGTTGTTCCAATGGGATGATCCCGGGAAAACGGATCCCGACATTTCCCAGTGTTGTTCCATTGGGATGATCCCGGGACCAGCAAATGTGGGACCCGAGGGCAGGAAAAGGGCGGGAATGAGGGAATGGGATGGGAATGATGGGAAAGGGATGGGAATGAGGGGAAGGGAATGAGGGGATGGGAATGAGGGGATGGGAATGAGAGGAAAGGATGGGAATGATGGGATGGGAATGAGGGAAAGGGAATGAGGGAAAGGGATGGGAATGATGGGAAAGGGATGGGAATGAGGGGAAGGGAATGAGGGGAAGGGATGGGAATAAGGGAAAGGGATGGGAATGAGGGGATGGGAATGAGGGAAAAGGGCCGGGAATGATGGGAAGGGAATGAGGGAAAGGGAATGAGGGGAAGGGATGGGAATGATGGGAAAGGGATGGGAATGAGGGGAAGGGAATGAGGGGAAGGGATGGGAATGATGGGAAGGAGTGGGAACAAGGGGAAAGGGCCGGGAATGAGGGAATGGGAATGAGGGGAATGGGAATGAGGGAAAGGGATGGGAATGATGGGAAGGGAATGAGGGGAAGGGAATGAGGGGAAAGGGATGGGAATGAGGGAAAGGGATGGGAATGATGGGAAAGGGATGGGAATGAGGGGAAGGGAATGAGGGGATGGGAATGAGGGGATGGGAATGAGAGGAAAGGATGGGAATGATGGGATGGGAATGAGGGAAAGGGAATGAGGGAAAGGGATGGGAATGATGGGAAAGGGATGGGAATGAGGGGAAGGGAATGAGGGGAAGGGATGGGAATAAGGGAAAGGGATGGGAATGAGGGGATGGGAATGAGGGAAAAGGGCCGGGAATGATGGGAAGGGAATGAGGGAAAGGGAATGAGGGGAAGGGATGGGAATGATGGGAAAGGGATGGGAATGAGGGGAAGGGAATGAGGGGAAGGGATGGGAATGATGGGAAGGAGTGGGAACAAGGGGAAAGGGCCGGGAATGAGGGAATGGGAATGAGGGGAATGGGAATGAGGGAAAGGGATGGGAATGATGGGAAGGGAATGAGGGGAAGGGAATGAGGGGAAAGGGATGGGAATGAGGGAAAGGGATGGGAATGATGGGAAGGGAATGAGGGGAAAGGGATGGGAATGATGGGAAGGGAATGAGGGGAAAGGGAAGGGAATGAGGGGAAGGGAATGAGGGGATGGGAATGAGGGAATGGGAATGAGGGGAAAGGATGGGAATGAGGGAATGGGAATGAGGGAAAGGGATGGGAATGATGGGAAAGGGAAGGGAATGAGGGGAAGGGAATGAGGGGAAGGGATGGGAATGAGGGAAAGGAATGGGAATGATGGGAAAGGGAAGGGAATGAGGGGAAGGGAATGAGGGGAAGGGAATGAGGGGAAAGGAATGGGAATGATGGGATGGGAATGAGGGGAAGGGATGGGAATGATGGGAAGGGCTGGGAATGAGGGGAAGGGATGGGAATGAGGGGCGGCAGCAGAGGGAGGAAAACTGGGATGGGCTCTGGGAATGGGATCAGAACTGGGATGGGCTCAGGATCAGAACTGGGATGGGCTCTGGGATCAGAACTGGGATGGGCTCTGGGATCAGAACTGGGATGGGCTCTGGGAATGGGATCAGAACTGGGATGAGATCGGGATCAGAACTGGGATGAGATCGGGATCAGAACTGGGATGAGCTCTGGGATCAGAACTGGGATGAGCTCTGGGATGGGGATCAGAACTGGGATGGGCTCTGGGATCAGAACTGGGATGAGCTCTGGGATGGGGATCAGAACTGGGATGAGATTGGGATCAGAACTGGGATGAGCTCTGGGATGGGGATCAGAACTGGGATGGGCTCTGGGATTGGGATCAGAACTGGGATGGGCTCTGGGATTGGGATCAGAACTGGGATGAGATCGGGATCAGAACTGGGATGAGCTCTGGGATCGGGATCAGAACTGGGATGGGCTCTGGGATTGGGATCAGAACTGGGATGGGCTCTGGGATTGGGATCAGAACTGGGATGAGATCGGGATCAGAACTGGGATGAGCTCTGGGATCGGGATCAGAACTGGGATGGGCTCTGGGAATGGGGATTCCCATGGGATTCCCTGAGCCCCTGGATCCTGAGTGATTCCCATGGATTGTCCAAAGGCGCCGGTGCCAGGGGGGCTGGGAATAGTGGGGAGGGCTGGAGCAGGAAGAGAATTCCAGGGAAAAGAGCGCCGGGTCCATGGGAAGAGAATCCTGGAATTGCTGAGCTTGGAAAAGCCCTCGGAGCCTCCCAAATCCACCCCCGACCCTGATCCCATCCCAAATCCACAGCGATGGGAAATCCTGGGAATGGGGATCCCAAATCCCAGCCCCGATCCCATCCCAAATCCACAGGGATGGGAAATCCTGGGAATGGGGATCCCAAATCCCGGCCCTGAACCCAAATCTTGGGAATGGGGATCACAAATCCCAGCCCTGAGCCCATCCCAAATCCACAGGGATGGGAAATCCTGGGAATGGGGATCCCAAATCCCGGCCCTGAGCCCATCCCACCCCCCCAGCGATGGCGATTCCAGCCGGGAATGGCCGCTCCAGCCCGGAATTCCAGCCTGGGCAGCCCTTTCCAGGGCGATATTCCCGAAAATCCCAGCCCGAGGCCACTCCCTCTGCTCCTGTCCCTGTTCCCAGCCTTTCCCAGCCTTTTCCAGCCCCACATTCCAGCCCCAGCCGCTCCCCCCGGAGCTGGAGCAGGGAAAGGGCTCTGGATCCAGCCGGGAATGGCTGATCGCATTCCCTGCTCCCAGAAATCCCGAGGGGTTCGGGCTCCGTCCCCTTCTCCCGGCTTTTCCCAGCTCCAGGATCCCATCCCGGGAGCTCCGGGAGCATTCCCGGCTCATCCCCGACTCATTCCCGGCCCCCGCCGGGGCCTGGCCCGGGATTTTCCGGGACATTTTTGCTCCATGAAATCACTGGAGGCTCCTGGATCAGCACGTCCCGGGCTCGGCTCCCCCGGGATTGGCCGCGAGCCCGATCCCGCTGCCAGCGCGGCTCCTGGAATTCAGGAATTCAGGAATCCGGGCCCGCAGCCCGGGATGGCTCCGGAGCAGGAGGATTTTTGGGATCCGCCGCCATCCCGGGCTCGCTCCAAGGGCCGGGAGCTGCTCCCGATTTCCCTGCGGGCCCGGGACACCCAAACTGGGAGGGGGAAGCTCCAAACTGGGAATTCTGGCCAGCCTGGAGATTCCCGGGAGGAGATTCCGCCTCATTCCCAGCTCCCGGGGCACGGCACGGGGCAGATCCAGCGGGATTGCCCCGGGAATCGGCCTCTGGAATCTCCCCACGGAACTGCCCAGGGACTCCGGCCCCTCCAGCTCCAGGGACTCAGGGAATTCCTGAGGCTGAATTCCCAGCCCCAGAGAGGGATTCCCAGGTCCAGGGATCGATTCCCAGCTCCAGGGATCAATTCCCAGTCCCAGGGATCGATTCCCAGCCCCAGGGATCGATTCCCAGCTCCAGGGATCAATTCCCAGTCCCAGGGATCGATTCCCAGCCCCAGAGAGGGATTCCCAGCCCCAGGGATCGATTCCCAGCTCCAGGGATCAATTCCCAGTCCCAGGGATCGATTCCCAGCCCCAGGGATCGATTCCCAGCTCCAGGGATCAATTCCCAGCTCCAGGGATCGATTCCCAGCCCCAGGGATCGATTCCCAGTCCCAGGGATCAATTCCCAGTCCCAGGGATCAATTCCCAGGTCCAGGGATCGATTCCCAGCTCCAGGGATTGATTCCCAGGTTCAGGGAGGGATTCCCAGCTCCAGGCATGGATTCCCAGCCCCAGGGATCGATTCCCAGGTCCAGGGAGGGATTCCCAGCTCCAGGGATCGATTCCCAGCCCCAGGGAGGGATTCCCAGCCCCAGGGATCGATTGCCAGCCCCAGGGATCGATTGCCAGCTCCAGGGATCGATTCCCAGTCCCAGGGATCAATTCCCAGCCCCAGGGATCAATTCCCAGGTCCAGGGATCAATTCCCAGGTTCAGGGAGGGATTCCCAGCTCCAGGGATCGATTCCCAGTCCCAGGGATCAATTCCCAGGTCCAGGGATCGATTCCCAGGTCCAGGGATCGATTCCCAGCTCCAGGGATGGATTCCCAGTCCCAGGGAGGGATTCCCAGTCCCAGGGATCGATTCCCAGCTCCAGGGATCAATTCCCAGTCTATTCCCCCAATCCCAGGAAGCCGCCGGTGGCGTTTGGGAGGGAATTCCCCAATCCCAGGATTTCAGGAGCTCCGAAGGAGCCGCTTCCAATCCCATGGGAATAAAGACTCCTCAGAGGATTCCATGGATGGAGATTCCATGGAGAGGATTCCATGGAGAGGATTCCATGGAGGGGATTCCATGGAGAGGATTCCATGGATGGAGATTCCATGGATGGGATTCCGTGGAGGGGATTCCACGGAGAGGATTCCATGGAGGGGATTCCATGGAGAGGATTCCATGGATTGGATTCCACGGAGAGGATTCCATGGTTGGGATTCCATGGATGGGATTCCATGGAGGGGATTCCATGGAGGGGATTCCATGGATGGAGATTCCATGGATGGAGATTCCATGGATGGAGATTCCATGGTTGGGATTCCATGGATGGGGATTTCATGGATTGGATTCCATTGATTGGATTCCATGGATGGGATTCCATGGATGGAGATTCCATGGATGGGATTCCATGGAGAGGATTTCATGGATTGGATCCCTGGCAGAGCTTTGGGACAAAGGAACCTTTTCCCTCTCCGGCTCCTCCTTCCCAGCCCAGCGCTTTGTGCTCCTGGCAGGAGCTTTCCCTGCTCATCCCGGGAATCCTGGCTGGGAATGAGCTGGGAATGAGCCGGGAATGAGCTGGGAATGAGCCGGGAATGAGCCGGGAATGAGCCGGGAATGAGCTGGGGAATTCCAGGAGAGCCCCGAGCCCCTTCCAGGGCCTTTTCCAGAGGTTTTTCCAGCACAGCTGGAGAGGGCCTTGGCATAAAGGCTGCAGGGGCAGGAGCCTGGGAACGGCTTCCCCATGGAATTTCGGGATCTTGGGAAGCCATTCCTGCCCTCCAGGGAATTCCCAGAGAATCCCTGGAACAATCCCGGCACAGCGGGAGCCGCCCCGTGGGAATGGGATGGGAATTAAGGTCCCCTCCATCCCAAACCCGTCTGGAATTCCACGGACATCCCTGGAAGTGCTCCCTGCCCATGGAATGGTTGGGAATGGGATCATCCCGAAGGTCCTTTCCATCCCAAATCCATCTGGAATTCCACGGACATCCCTGGAAGTGCTCCCTGCCCATGGAATGGTTGGGAATGGGATCATCCCGAAGGTCCTTTCCATCCCAAATCCATCTGGAATTCCACGGACATCCCTGGAAGTGCTCCCTGCCCATGGAACGGTTGGGAATGGGATCATCCCGATGGTCCTTTCCATCCCAAACCCGTCTGGAATTCCACGGCCATCCCTGGAAGTGCTCCCTGCCCATGGAACAGTTGGGAATGGGATCATCCCGATGGTCCCTTCCATCCCAAAACCCGTCTGGAATTCCACGGCCATCCCTGGAAGTGCTCCCAGCCCGGCTGGAGCACCCCGGGATAACGGGAACTCTTCCCTGCCCATGGAGCGGTTGGGAATGGGATCATCCCGATGGTCCCTTCTGTCCCAAACCTGTCTGGAATTCCACAGACATCCCTGGAAGTGCTCCCTGCTCATGGAACGGTTGGGAATGGGATCATCCCGATGGTCCTTTCCATCCCAAATCCGTCTGGAATTCCACGGCCATCCCTGGAAGTGCTCCCTGCCCATGGAATGGTTGGGAATGGGATCATCCCGATGGTCCTTTCCATCCCAAACCCGTCTGGAATTCCACGGCCATCCCTGGAAGTGCTCCCAGCCCGGCTGGAGCACCCCGGGATAACGGGAACTCTTCCCTGCCCATGGAGCGGGACAATCCTTCAACTCCATCCATCCCAAACCTTCCAGAAACCTCCAACCTTGCCCCAGCCCCCATTCCCAAACGAATCCCAGCCCCCATTCCCAATCCCGGCTCTGGGAATGAGCTGCCAGGGCTCCCACCTGATCCATCAGCAGCTGCTCCCGGCCATTCCCGGCCCCGCACCTGCAATTCCTGCCGGGAACCACATGTGACCCCTCCTGTGATCCCTGATTTATTCCCTGCCAGCCCTCTCTCCCCCTCTCCTCGGGAATGGCTGCCAGCTGGGAATCACCCCCTTCTTCCCCCCCCCCCCCCCGCACCTCATCCCAAAAAAATCCCGCAGAAATCCCAGAGCGCATCCCACTCGCCACGGGCAACCGGAGCAGCGCTCTGTGCCCTTTTCCCGTTTTTCCCCTTTTCCCGTTTTTCCCCCCCTCGCTTTTCCCGAGGCTCTCCCGGCGCCGCTTCCCCCCCCCCCCTTTCCCCGCGCTCCAGGCGCTTCCCGAGGCCGCTCCAGGTGCGGCGGGATCGTCGGGAAGCGCTGGAAGCGCCGGCCCCGCGCCGCCTCCCCCGTGTCCGTCTGCGGCGGGAGCAGGAAGCCAAATCCGCCTCTGGAATTCTTCACTCGCTCCTCGTTGCCGGCTCCCGCGGGATGCCGGGGTCAGGCTCCCTCTCCCGGTTTCCCGTTTTTCCCTGGATGAGCTCGGGTTACAATGCCGGCACTGTTCCCGGCCGGGCCCCCGCGGCGCCTTAATCCCGGCTCCTCTGGCTCCCGGATTTCGGGGGGTTTTTTGGGATTTTTCCCGGTTTTTCCTGCGCCTCCCTGGGGTTTTTGTTGGGTTTTTTTTTTGTTTTTTTTTTCCAGGCCTCCGCTGTGAGGTTTTTGTCCCGGGAAAGTGAGAGGGGAGCGGGGAGGGAAAAGGGGAAAGGGGAGATGGGAATTGGGATGGGGAGATGGGAATTGGGATGGGGAGAGGGAATTGGGATGGGGAGATGGAATTGGGATGGGGAGATGGAATTGGGATGGGGAGAGGGGAACTGGGATGGGGAGAGGGGAGATGGGATATGGGGAGATGGGAATTGGGATGGGGAAATGGGAATTGGGATATGGGGAGATGGGAACTGGGATATGGGGAGATGGGAATTGGGATGGGGAAAGGGGAATTGGGATGGGGAGATGGGAATTGGGATGGGGAGATGGGAATTGGGATGGGGAAATGGGAATTGGGATATGGGGAAATGGGAATTGGGATATGGGGAGATGGGAACTGGGATATGGGGAGATGGGAATTGGGATGGGGAGAGGGAATTGGGATGGGGAGATGGAATTGGGATGGGGAGAGGGAATTGGGATGGGGAGATGGAATTGGGATGGGGAGAGGGGAGATGGGATATGGGGAGATGGGAATTGGGATGGGGAGATGGGAATTGGGATGGGGAGAGGGAATTGGGATGGGGAGAGGGGAACTGGGATGGGGAGAGGGGAGATGGGATATGGGGAGATGGGAATTGGGATGGGGAGAGGGGAAATGGGAATTGGGGAGAGGGGAGATGGGTTATGGGGAGATGGGAATTGGGATGGGGAAATGGGAATTGGGATATGGGGAGAAGGGAATTGGGATATGGGGAGAAGGGAATTGGGATGGGGAGATGGGAATTGGGATGGGGAGAAGGGAATTGGGATGGGGAGATGGGAATTGGGATATGGGGAAATGGAAATTGGGATGGGGAGAGGGGAACTGGGATATGGGGAGAGGGGAATTGGGATGGGGAAATGGGAATTGGGATGGAGAAATGGGAATTGGGATGGGGAGAGGGGAATTGGGATGGGGAGAAGGGAATTGGGATGGGGAGAGGGGAGATGGGATGGGGAGAAGGGATATGGGGAGATGGGAATTGGGATGTGGGGAGAGGGGAATTGGGAAATGGGAATTGGGATATGGGGAGAAGGGAATTGGGATGGGGAGAAGGGAATTGGGATATGGGGAGATGGGAATTGGGATATGGGGAGAGGGGAGAAGGGAGATGGGGAGATGGGAATTGGGAATTGGGATATGGGGAGAGGGGAATTGGGATGGGGAGAGGGAATTGGGATATGGGGAGATGGGAACTGGGATGGGGAGAGGGGAGAAGAGAGAAGGGATATGGGGAGAGGGGAATTGGGATATGGGGAGATGGGAATTGGGATGGGGAGATGGAACTGGGATATGGGGAAATGGGAAATGGGAATTGGGATATGGGGAGAGGGGAATGGGAGATGGGGATGGGAGATGGAGAAATGGGAATTAGGATGGGGAGAAGGGATATGGGGAGATGGGAATTGGGAAATGGGAAAAGGGAGATGGGAAATGGGGAGATGGGAAAAGGGGGATGGGGAGATGGGAAAAGGGGGATGGGGAGATGGGAATTGGGATGTGGGGAACTGGGAAAAGGGAGATGGGAACTGGGGAGAAGGGAAAAGGGATGGGGAGATGGGACAAGGGAGATGGGGAACTGGGAAATGGGAATTGGGATATGGGGAACTGGGAAATGGGAAAAGGGAGATGGGATATGGGGAGATGGGAAAAGGGATGGGGAGATGGGAATTGGGATTCCCTAAAAGGGACCCTTGAAAATTCCCTAAAAAACCCTGAAAATTCCCTAAAAACCCCCTGAAATTTCCCTAAAACCCCCTCAAAATTCCCTAAAACCCCCTCAAAATTCCCTAAAACCCCCCTCAAAATTCCCTAAAACCCCCCTCAAAATTCCCTAAAACCCCCTCAAAATTCCCTAAAACCCCCCTCAAAATTCCCTAAAAAAGACCCCTGAAAATTCCCTAAAAAACCCTGAAAATTCCCTACAAGGACCCATAAAAATTCCCTAAAAACCCCTGAAAATTCCCTAAAAAACCCCTCAAAATTCCCTAAAAAAGACCCCTGAAAATTCCCTAAAAAACCCTGAAAATTCCCTAAAAGGACCCATAAAAATTCCCTAAAAACCCCTGAAAATTCCCTAAAAAACCCCTCAAAATTCCCTAAAAACCCCTCAAAATTCCCTAAAAGGACTCATAAAAATTCCCTAAAAGGACTCATAAAAATTCCCTAAAAAACCCCTGAAAATTCCCTAAAAACCCCTCAAAATTCCCTAAACCCCCCAGGCTCCTGCCCCTGCAGCCTTTATGCCAAGGCCCTCTCCAGCTGTGCTGGAAAAACCTCTGGAAAAGGCCCTGGAAGGGGCTCGGGGCTCTCCTGGAATTCCCCGGCTCATTCCCAGCTCATTCCCGGCTCATTCCCAGCTCATTCCCGGCTCATTCCCGGCTCATTCCCAGCTCATTCCCGGCTCATTCCCGGCTCATTCCCAGCTCATTCCCGGCTCATTCCCGGCTCATTCCCGGCTCATTCCCGGCTCATTCCCGGCTCATTCCCAGCTCTCCCTTGATCCCATTCCCTCCAACCCGGGGGGGTTCCAGCTGCGATTCCCGGCTCCCAGCGCCGCAACTCCGCGGGTTCATGAGCCGGGAATTCCAGCCGGGAATTGCAGTCGGGAATTCCAGCCGGGAATTCCAGCCGGGAATTGCAGCCGGTGATTTACGAGCGCTGCCGGCTCTTCCCAATCCCAGCTGCCGCAGCTTTTCCTGCACCTGGAAAAGCGGGAGGGGCACCGAGGGGGCTCCCGAATCCCGACGGGAAAAGCGGGAAGAGGACGGAGCCCGGAAATGCCCGAAAGGGCTCGGGAATACTTCGGGAATTCCATCTGAGGCCGGGAATTGCCTGGTTTTCCTGGGAATTTCCTGGTTTTTCTTGGGAATGCCCGTTTTTCTTGGGAATTCTCGTTTTTCCTGGGAATTCCCGTTTTTCTTGGGAATGCCCGTTTTTCTTGGGTAATCCGTTTTTCTTGGGAATTCTCATTTTTCCTGGGAATCCCTGTTTCTCTTGGGAATTCTCGTTTTTCCTGGGAATTCCCGTTTTTCTTGGGTAATCCGTTTCTCTTGGGAATTCCCGTTTTTCTGAGAATCCCTGCTTTTCCTGGGAATTCCCGTTTTTCTTGGGAATGCCCGTTTTTCTTGGGGATCCGTTTTTCCTGAGAATCCCTGTTTTTCCTGGGAATTCCCGTTTTTCTTGGGAATTCCCATTTTTCCTGGGAATCCGTTTTTCCTGGGAATTCCCGTTTTTCCTGAGAATCCCTGCTTTTCCTGGGAATCCCTGCTTTTCCTGGGAATTCCCGTTTTTCTTGGGAATGCCCGTTTTTCTTGGGGATCCGTTTTTCCTGAGAATCCCTGTTTTTCCTGGGAATTCCCGTTTTTCTTGGGAATTCCCATTTTTCCTGAGAATCCCTGTTTTTCTTGGGAATTCCCGTTTTTCCTGAGAATCCCTGCTTTTCCTGGGAATTCCCGTTTTTCTTGGGAATGCCCGTTTTTCTTGGGAATTCTCGTTTTTCCTGAGAATTCCCGTTTTTCTTGGGAATGCCCGTTTTTCCTGAGAATTCCCGTTTTTCCTGAGAATTCCCGTTTTTCTTGGGAATGCCCGTTTTTCTTGGGGATCCGTTTTTCCTGTGAATCCCTGCTTTTCCTGGGAATGCCCGTTTTTCTTGGGAATTCCCGTTTTTCCTGTGAATCCCTGCTTTTCCTGGGAATTCCCGTTTTTCTTGGGAATTCCCGTTTTTCCTGAGAATCCCTGTTTTTCTTGGGAATTCCCATTTTTCTTGGGAATTCCCGTTTTTCCTGAGAATCCCTGTTTTTCCTGGGAATGCCCGTTTTTCTTGGGGATCCGTTTTTCCTGAGAATCCCTGCTTTTCCTGGGAATCCCTGCCTTTCCTGAGAATTCCCGTTTTTCTTGGGAATGCCCATTTTTCTTGGGTAATCCGTTTTTCTTGGGAATTCTCATTTTTCCTGGGAATCCCTGTTTCTCTTGGGAATTCCCGTTTTTCCTGAGAATCCCTGCTTTTCCTGGGAATTCCCGTTTTTCTTGGGAATGCCCGTTTTTCTTGGGAATTCTCGTTTTTCCTGAGAATTCCCGTTTTTCTTGGGAATGCCCGTTTTTCCTGAGAATTCCCGTTTTTCTTGGGAATGCCCGTTTTTCTTGGGTAATCCGTTTTTCTTGGGAATCCCCGTTTTTCCTGTGAATCCCTGCTTTTCCTGGGAATTCCCATTTTTCTTGGGAATCCCCGTTTTTCCTGTGAATCCCTGCTTTTCCTGGGAATTCCCATTTTTCTTGGGAATCCCTGTTTTTCCTGGGAATTCCCGTTTTTCCTGGGAGCCAGCTCTGCCTGGGGGTGGAGGCTCCATCCCTGGAGGGTCCTGGGCAGCTGATCCCGCCTGGGAAATTCCAGGATCTCCACGATCCCGGATGAGATCCCACCCTGGGAGCTGATCCTTAGGTTCAGGAATCATCATGGATTCCTGGGATAACGCTCGTCTGGGAATCTGCACCACCTGCCACAGAAAGCCCTTGGAATTCCCGAAAATACCCCGCAAAATTCCCGGGAAAAGCCTCAAAATTCCCTAAAAAAAGGCCTCGAAATTCCCTAAAAAAAGGCCTCGAAATTCCCTAAAAGAACCCCTCAAAATTCCCTTAAAAAAGACCTCAAATTTGCCAAGAAAGACCCCAAAATGCCCTAAAAAAACCCCTCAAAATTCCCTTAAAAACACCCTCAAAATTCCCTTTAATAAAACCCTCAAAATTCCCTAAAAGACCTCAAAATTCCCAAAAAGCCCCCTCCAAATTCCCTTTAAAAATACCTCAAAATTCCCTAAAAAACGCCCGCAAAAGTCCCTAAAGAAAGACCTCAGAATTCCCTAAAAAACCCCTTGAAATTCCCTAAAAACAACCCCGAAAATTCCTTAAAAGAAGCCCGCAAAATTCCCTTTAAAAACCCTCCAAATTCCCTAAAAAAAACCTCAAAATTCCCTAAAAGGACCCCTGAAAATTCCCTTAAAATTCCCTAAAATACCCCTCAAAATTCCCTAAAAGAACCCCTAAAAATTCCCAAAGAAACCACTCAAAATTCCCTAAAAAAGACCTTAAAATTCCCCTAAAAAAACCCTCAAAATTCCCTAAAAAAGACCTCCAAATTCCCTAAAAGGACCCCTCAAAATTCCCAAAAAAATACCTAGAAATTCCCTAAAAAACCTTAAAAATTCCCTAAAAAACCCTCAAAATTCCCTAAAAACGCCCTCAAAATTAAAAAAAAAAAAAAAAAAAAACCTAAAAAATCCCAAGGAAACCCTCAAAATTCCCTAAAAAATCCCTCAAAATTCCCTAAAAACGCCCTCAAAATTCCCTAAAAAAGATCTCAAAATTGCCTAAAAACGCCCTCAAAATTCCCTAAAAACCCCTCAAAATCCCCCAAAAAACCCTCAAAATTCCCTAAAAAACCCTCAAAATTCCCTAAAAAAGACCTCACAATTCCCAAAAAAACCCTAAAAATTCCCCCAAAAAACCCCTAAAAATTCCCTTAAAAAACCCTCAAAATTCCCTAGAAATTCCCTAAAAAAACCACCTAAAAATTCCCTAAAACCCCCTCAAAATTCCCTAAAAAACCCTCAAAATTCCCTAAACCCCCCTCAAAATTCCCTAAAAACCCCTCAAAATTCCAAAAAAAACCCCTCTAAATTCCCTAAAAAAACCCTGAAAATTCCCTAAAAAACCCTCAAAATTCCCTAAAAGGACCCCTAAAAATTCCCTAATAAACCCCTGAAAATTCCCTAATAAACCCTAAAAATTCCCTAATAAACCCCTCAAAATTCCCTAAAAGGACCCATAAAAACTCCCTAAAAACCCCTAAAAATTCCCTAAAAGGACCCATAAAAACTCAATAAAAACCCCTCAAAATTCCCTAAAAACCCCTCAAAATTCCCTAAAAACCCCTCAAAATTCCCTAAAACCCCTCAAAATTCCCTAAAACCCCCCAGGCTCCTGCCCCTGCCGCCTTTATGCCAAGGCCCTCTCCAGCTCTGCTGGAAAAACCTCTGGAAAAGGCTCCGGGATCTCCTGGAATTCCCCTTATCCAGCTGCTCATTCCCAGCCACCTCTCCCTGACACATTCCTGAGGAATTTTCCTTGGGAAGGAGCCGCTGAGATCGGACAGCTCCCAAATTCCCGGCTCTGCTCCAGCTCCAGAAGCGGATCCCAAGGATCCCAAAGATCCCAAACTTTGGGATTTGAGGCTGGAGCTGGGCCGGGATTCCAGACCCCCCTTCCCGAGGCCCTCGGGAAGAGCCTCCCAGAAAATCGGCGCCGTTGGGAGCGGGAGCGGGAGCAGCTCGTTAAAGGTTATGGATGGAAAAGGGAAAAGGGGAAAAAGGGGGAAAAGAGGGAAAAGAGGGAGAATAGGGAAAAGAAAGGGGGAAAAGAGGGAAAAAGGAGAAGGGGGAAAAGGGAAAAGAGGGAAAAGGGGGAAAAGAAAGAGGGAAAAGAGGGAAAAGGGGGAAGGGGGAAAAGGGAAAAGAGGGAAAAGAGGGAAAAGAAAGAGGGAAAAGAGGGAAAAGAGGGAAAAGAAAGGGGAAAAAGAGGGAAAAAAATAGGAAAAAGAGGGAAACGAGGGAAACGAGGGAAGAGGGAAAGAAGGGAAAAGAGGGAAGAGGGAGAAGAGGAAAAGAGGGAAAAGAGGGAAAAGAGGGAAGAGAGGGAAAAGGGAAAAGGGGGAAAAGGGAAAAGGGGGAAAAGGGAAAAGAAAGGGGGAAAAGGGAAAAGAGGGAAAAGGGGGAAAAGAGGGAAAAGAGGGAAAAGGGGGAAAAGGGAAAAGGGGGAAAAGAGGGAAAGAGGGAAAAGGGGGGAAAGAGGGAAAAGAAAGAGGGAAAAGAAAGAGGGAAAAGAGGGGAAAAGGGGGAAAAAATAGGAAAAAGAGGGAAAAGAGGGAAAAGAGGGAAGAGAGGGAAAAGAGGGAAAAGGGGGAAAAGGGGGAAAAGGGGAAAAAGAAAGGGGGAAAAGGGAAAAGAGGGAAAAGAGGGAAAAGAAAGGGGGAAAAGAGGGAAAAGGGAGAAGGGGGAAAAGGGAAAAGAGGGAAAAGGGGGAAAAGAAAGAGGGAAAAGGGAAAAGAGGGAAAAGAGGGAAGAGGGAAAGAAGGGAAAAGAGGGAAGAGGGAGAAGAGGAAAAGAGGGAAAAGAGGGAAGAGAGGGAAGAGAGGGAAAAGGGAAAAGGGGGAAAAGGGGGAAAAGAAAGGGGGAAAATGGAAAAGAGGGAAAAGAGGGAAAAGAGGGAAAAGAGGGAAAGAGGGAAAGAAGGGAAAAGAGGGAAAAGAGGGAAGAGAGGGAAGAGAGGGAAGAGAGGGAAAAGGGAAAAGGGGGAAAAGGGGGAAAAGAAAGGGGGAAAATGGAAAAGAGGGAAAAGAGGGAAAAGAGGGAAAAGAGGGAAAGAGGGAAAAGGGAAAAGGGAAAAGGGGGAAAAGAGGGAAAAGAGGGAAAGGGGGAAAAGAGGGAAAAGAGGGAAAAGAGGGAAAAGAAAGAGGGAAAAGAAAGGGAAAAGAAAGAGGGAAAAGAGGGGAAAAGGGGGAAAAAATAGGAAAAAGAGGGAAAAGAGGGAAACGAGGGAAAAGAGGGAAGAGGGAAAGAAGGGAAAAGAGGGAAAAGGGAGAAGGGGGAAAAGAGGGAAAAGAGGGAAAGGAGGGAAAAGGGGGAAAAGAGGGAAAGAGGGAAAGAGGGAAAAGAAAGAGGGAGAAGAGGGAAAGGAGGGAGAAGAAGGAAGAGAGGGAAAGAGGGAAAAGGGGGAAAAGAGGGAAAGGGGGAAAAGGGGGAAAAGAGGGACAAGAAAGAGGGAAAAGAGGGAAAAGGGGGAAAAAATAGGAAAAAGAGGGAAACGAGGGAAAAGAGGGAAGAGGGAGAAGAGGGAAAGAGGAAAAGAGGGAAAAGAAGGAAAAGAAAGGGAAAAGGGAAAAGAGGGAATAGAGGGAAAAGGGGGAAAAGAGGGAAAAGGGAGAAGGGAAAAGCGGGAAAAGGGAAAAGAGGGAAAAAATGGAAAAGAGGGAAAAGGGAAAAGAGGGAAACGAGGGAAAGGAGGGAAAAGAGGGAAAAAGGGGGAAAAGAGAAAAAAAAGGGAAAAGAGAGAAAAAAGGGAAAAGAGAGAAAAAAGGGAAAAGAGAAAAAAAAGGGAAAAGAGAGAAAAAAGGGAAAAGAGAGAAAAGGGGGAAAAGGGAAAAGAGGGAAAAGGGGAAAAAGCTCCAGTGGGAGGGGGAGGGGAGAGTGGGAGAAAGGAACGGGATAATGGGATCGGGATGGGATAATGGGATCGGGATGGGATAATGGGATTGGGATGGGATAATGGATCGGGATGGGATAATGGATCGGGATGGGATAATGGGATCGGGATGGGATAATGGGACAGGGATGGGATAATGGGATCGGGATGGGATAATGGGATCGGGATGGGATAATGGGATTGGGATGGGATAATGGATCGGGATGGGATAATGGATCGGGATGGGATAATGGGATCGGGATGGGATAATGGGACTGGGATGGGATAATGGATTGGGATGGGAAAATGGATTGGGATGGGATAATGGATTGGGATGGGATAATGGATCGGGATGAGATAATGGGACTGGGATGGGATAATGGATTGGGATGGGATAATGGATCGGGATGGGATAATGGGATCGGGATGGGATAATGGGATCGGGATGGGATAATGGGACAGGGATGGGATAATGGGATCGGGATGGGATAATGGATCGGGATGGGATAATGGGATCGGGATGGGATAATGGATTGGGATGGGATAATGGGATCGGGATGGGATAATGGGATCGGGATGGGATAATGGATCGGGATGGGATAATGGATTGGGATGGGATAATGGATCGGGATGGGATAATGGATTGGGATGGGATAATGGATCGGGATGAGATAATGGATTGGGATGGGATAATGGGACTGGGATGGGATAATGGATTGGGATGGGATAATGGATCGGGATGGGATAATGGGATCGGGATGGGATAATGGGATCGGGATGGGATAATGGGACAGGGATGGGATAATGGGATCGGGATGGGATAATGGATCGGGATGGGATAATGGGATCGGGATGGGATAATGGGATTGGGATGGGATAATGGATCGGGATGGGATAATGGGATCGGGATGGGATAATGGGATCGGGATGGGATAATGGGATTGGGATGGGATAATGGATCGGGATGGGATAATGGATCGGGATGGGATAATGGGATCGGGATGGGATAATGGGACTGGGATGGGATAATGGATTGGGATGGGAAAATGGATTGGGATGGGATAATGGATTGGGATGGGATAATGGATTGGGATGGGATTATGGATCGGGATGAGATAATGGGACTGGGATGGGATAATGGATTGGGATGGGAAAATGGATTGGGATGGGATAATGGATTGGGATGGGATAATGGATCGGGATGAGATAATGGATTGGGATGGGATAATGGGATCGGGATGGGATAATGGGATCGGGATGGGATAATGGGACAGGGATGGGATAATGGGATCGGGATGGGATAATGGATTGGGATGGGATAATGGGATCGGGATGGGATAATGGATCGGGATGGGATAATGGGATCGGGATGGGATAATGGGATCGGGATGGGATAATGGGATCGGGATGGGATAATGGACTGGGATGGGATAATGGGATCGGGATGGGATAATGGATCGGGATGGGATAATGGGATCGGGATGGGATAATGGACTGGGATGGGATAATGGGATCGGGATGGGATAATGGGACTGGGATGGGATAATGGGATCGGGATGGGATAATGGGACTGGGATGGGATAATGGGATCGGGATGGGATAATGGGACTGGGATGGGATAATGGATTGGGATGGGATAATGGGATCGGAACGGGATAATGGGATCGGGATGGGATAATGGGATCGGGATGGGATAATGGGATTGGGATGGGATAATGGGATCGGGATGGGATAATGGGATCGGAACGGGATAATGGGATCGGGATGGGATAATGGATCGGGATGGGATAATGGGATCGGGATGGGATAATGGGATCGGAACGGGATAATGGGATCGGGATGGGATAATGGATCGGGATGGGATAATGGATCGGGATGGGATAATGGATTGGGATGGGATAATGGGACAGGGATGGGATAATGGGATCGGAACGGGATAATGGGACAGGGATGGGATAACGGGATCGGGATGGGATAATGGGATCGGAACGGGATAATGGGATCGGGATACCTGGGGGTGGCTCCCCCACCCCGGCAAAGCCCCTGGCTCGGTTTTCCAGCTGTTCCCGATCCCGGGACTCAGCCGGGATGGGGATGGAAGGAGCCCTTCCCAGCGGGATCGAGGCCCTGGAGCCGGACAAGGAGATTCCCAGGATTTCTGGGATGGAGGGAAGGAGGGAGGGATGGATGGAGCTGGATCCTCATCCCGCTGGATCCGCACCTGGATCCATCCCCCCTTGTCCCACTCCCCATCCCGGCCCCGGAAAAGGGGATTTGGGATCGTTCTCCCCTCAGGATCCCGAAGGAGCCACCAGATCCCCCATCCCGGCCAGGAGCAGCTTTTCCAGGAGTTTTCCAAGGAAAAGAGCCGAGGGAAGCTGAGCTCCAGCCAGGGGGGAGCTGGGAGCAACTGGGATGGGATGGGATGGGAATGGGAATTCTGGGAATGGGATGGGAATGGGAATTCTGGGAATGGGAATTCTGGGAATGGGATGGGAATGGGGATGGGAATGGGGATGGGATGGGAATGGGATGGGGATGGGATGGGAATGGGATGGGATGGGATGGGAATGGGGATGGGAATTCTGGGAATGGGATGGGAATGGGAATTCTGGGAATGGGATGGGATGGGAATGGGAATTCTGGGAATTCTGGGAATGGGATGGGAATGGGAATTCTGGGAATGGGATGGGATGGGAATGGGAATTCTGGGAATTCTGGGAATGGGATGGGATGGGAATGGGAATTCTGAGAATGGGATGGGATGGGATGGGAAGCAAGCGCAGCTGGGATGGGATGGGGATTCTGGGATGGGAATGGGATGGGAATGGGAATTCTGGGAATGGAATGAGAGGGAAGCAAGAGCAGCTGGGATGGGATGGGAATTCTGGGAATGAGATGGGGATGGGAATTCCGGGAATGGGATGGGGTGGGGTGGGATGGGATGAGAGGGAACCAAGAGCAGCTGGAATGGGATGGGATGGGAATTCTGGGAAGGGGATGGGGTGGGGTGGGATGGGAATGGGAATTCTGGGAATGGGATGGGGTGGGGTGGGATGGAAGCAGGAGCAGCTGGAATGGGATGGGCTGGGATGGAATGGGATGGGAATGGGATGGAATGGGATGGAATGGGATGGGATGGGATGGGATGGGATGGGATGGGAATGGGATGGGATGGGATGGGATGGGATGGGATGGGATGGGATGGGATGGGATGGGGAGGGAATGGGATGGGATGGGATGGGATGGGATGGGATGGGATGGGAGGGAAGCCGGCCGGCAGCGGGGCCGTGGCCTCTGGCAGCCTCCAGAGCGGGAGCCGGGAAAAGCCGTTCCAGGGATTTGGCTCCGGAGCAAAGCCAGGGCCACGTTCCGGGAGCTGGACCCGCTCCAGGGGTCCGGCCCTGTGATCCCAGACACGCTCCAGGAGCTGGACACATTCCAGGAATCCATCCCCGCGCTCCTGGGATCCATTCCTATGCTCCCAACACTCCTGGGATCCGGCCCTTTGATCCCAACACATTCCAGGGATCCGGCCCTGTGCTCCTGGGATCCATTCCCTAATAAAACCCTGAATAAATTTCCTAAAAAAACCCTAAAAATTCCCTAAAAGGACTCCTAAAAATTCCCTAAAAAACCCCTCCAAATTCCCTAAAAACCTGCAAAATTCCCTAAAAACCCCCCAGGCTCCTGCCCCTGCAGCCTTTATGCCAAGGCCCTCTCCAGCTGTGCTGGAAAAACCTCTGGAAAAGGCCCTGGAAGGGGCTCGGGGCTCTCCTGGAATTCCCCGGCTCATTCCCAGCTCATTCCCAGCTCATTCCCAGCTCATTCCCGGCTCATTCCTGGCTCATTCCCGGCTCTCCCTTGATCCCATTCCCTCCAGCCCAGGGGGGTTCCAGCTGCGATTCCCGGCTCCCAGTGCGGCAACTCTGCTGGGCAATTCCCTAAAAACCCCCTCCAAATTCCCTAAAAACCCCTCCAAATTCCCTAAAAAAGACCCCGAAAATTCCCTAGAAAACCCCTGAAAATTCCCTAATAAATCCCTCAAAATTCCCTAAAAGGACCCCTGAAAATTCCCTAAACCCCCCCTCCAAATTCCCTAAAAAAACCCCTCAAAATTCTCTAAAAGGACCCATAAAAATTCCCTAATAAAACTCTGAATAAATTTCCTAAAAAAAACCTAAAAATTCCCTAAAAGGACTCCTAAAAATTCACTAAAACCCCCTCAAAATTCCCTAAAAACTCCCCAAAATTCCCTAAACCCCCCCAGGCTCCTGCCCCTGCAGCCTTTATGCCAAGGCCCTCTCCAGCTCTGCTGGAAAAACCTCTGGAAAAGGCCCTGGAAGGGGCTCGGGGCTCTCCTGGAATTCCCCGGCTCATTCCCGGCTCATTCCCGGCTCATTCCCAGCCAGGATTCCCGGGATGAGCAGGGAAAGCTCCTGCCAGGAGCACAAAGCGCTGGGCTGGGAAGGAGGAGCCGGAGAGGGAAAAGGTTCCTTTGTCCCAAAGCTCTGCCAGGGATCCCATCCATGGAATCTCCATCCATGGAATCCCATCCATGGAATCCAATCCATGGAATCCCCATCCACGGAATCCCAACCATGGAATCCCATCCATGGAATCCTCTCCATGGAATCCCATCCATGGAATCCCATCCATGGAATACAATCCATGGAATCCCATCCATAGAATCCGCTCCATGGAATCCCATCCATGGAATCTCCATCCATGGAATCCCATCCATGGAATCTCCATCCATGGAATCCCATCCACGGAATCCCCATCCATGGAATCCCATCCATGGAATCTCCATCCATGGAATCCTCTCCATGGAATCCCATCCATGGAATCTCCATCCATGGAATCTCCATCCATGGAATCCCCATCCATGGAATCCCATCCATAGAATCCGCTCCACGGAATCCCAACCATGGAATCCAATCCATGGAATCCCCTCTATGGAATCCCCTCCATGGAATCTCCATCCATGGAATCCTCTCCATGGAATCCTCTCCATGGAATCCCCTCCATGGAATCCCACCCATGGAATCCTCTCCATGGAATTCTCTCCATGGAATCTCCATCCATGGAATCCCATCCATGGAATCCCCATCCATGGAATCCTCTCCATGGAATTCTCTCCATGGAATCTCATCCATGGAATACAATCCATGGAATCCCATCCATAGAATCCGCTCCATGGAATCCCAACCATGGAATCCAATCCATGGAATCCCAACCATGGAATCCCCTCCATGGAATCTCCAGCCATGGAATCCTCTCCATGGAATCCTCTCCATGGAATCCCATCCATGGAATCCAATCCATGGAATCCCCTCTATGGAATCTCCATCCATGGAATCCCCATCCATGGAATCCCCATCCATGGAATCCCATCCATGGAATCTCCATCCATGGAATCCTCTCCATGGAATCCCCTCCATGGAATCCCACCCATGGAATCCTCTCCATGGAATTCTCTCCATGGAATCTCCATCCATGGAATCCAATCCATGGAATCCCATCCATAGAATCCGCTCCACGGAATCCCAACCATGGAATCCAATCCATGGAATCCCCTCTATGGAATCCCCTCCATGGAATCTCCATCCATGGAATCTCCATCCATGGAATCCCATCCATGGAATCCCATCCATAGAATCCCCTCCACGGAATCCCAACCATGGAATCCAATCCATGGAATCCCCTCCACGGAATCCCAACCATGGAATCCAATCCATGGAATCCCATCCATGGAATCTCCATCCATGGAATCCAATCCATGGAATCCCATCCATAGAATCCCCTCCACGGAATCCTGGAACCCTTTCAGGATCTCAGGGACCACCCCATCCCAACCATTCCACGGGCAGACAACTTCCCGCTATCCCGGGATACCCCAAACTGCCCTTGGACACTCCCAGGGGTGGATCCCAGCCTCGGGAATGCCGGGAATAGTTTGGGAATTGCCGGGCGGCCGCGTCCCGCCGGCAGCTCCGAGCCCTCGCTCTCTCCCGGCCTTTGCCAAGGATCGTTTTTGTTCCAGGGTTTTTTCCAGGAATCCCAGCTCAGCCCGGAGCTGTTTTTTTGGGACACGCTGTGCTCCTGGATGAGGAGAGAGGAATCCGAACTGTCCCAAAATCCGGGAGGCCTGGGAGGGATGGGGGAGCGGGATCGGACTCGGATATTCCCAAAGATTTCTTGGGAAGAGGCAGAGCAGCGGGAAGTGGGAAAGGCGGGCGGGATTCCCACAGGGAAGCTCCTTCCCGAAGTTGAGCCTTGCCCTGCTCCTGCCTTTTCCCAGCAATTCCCAAACTTTCCTGGCTGGATTCAAACATGGATTTGAAGCCCTGGAATTCCCCGCTGGAGCCGCAATCCCGGAATTATCCCACCGGGAACGGGATGAATCCCACTGCTCCTTCCCTCCTCCAAAATTCCTACCAAAACCAACCAGGCTGCGCTCCCGATCCCGCTTTTCCCGGATAAATCCACCCCAAGGGAATGGGATCGGCCAGGACTCGGATTTGGGATTATTTTGGGGTTTTTTTTTTTTTTTTTTTGTGGATTTCATCCCATTTTGCCAAAATTCGGGAACGATTTGAGAGCTCAAGGCCTCCTTCCATTTCTCCTCCGGAAACTCAACCCCACGGACGGAATCCCGGAATTGCCGAGGCTGGAAAAGCTCCCGGAGCTTCCCCTTCCCTCCCCCCCCCCCTCAGTGCCGAGCTCTGGCCACATTCCCAAAGTGCCACATCCACAGGGAATCCAACCCCCGGCGGCGGCGAGGCAGCGACTGCCAACCTCCAACCTCGGGATAACGCGTTCCATGCCAGCTCCACACAGCAGGAAAAGCGGGGAAAAGCAGGAAAATCGGGAATACGAGGGGCGGCGGGGCCGTTTTTCCAGTGGAATTCGGGGCTGTTTTCCACTGGAATTTCCGGGCAGCTCCGGCTGTTTTGGGCCCTCGCTCCCGCCAGCCTCGGATCCACCCCCATGACGAGAGCTCCGAGGAATCCACGCGGGCACCGGAGCCTCCGGAGCTGCCTCGGGATTGAGGAGCTGGCACCGGGATGCCCCCGGCCGGCCGGGAGCTCTCCACGTTGGATTCGCGTCAAGGCACGGCTCAAAAATTCCGTCGGAATCCGTTCAAACAATCCACAAAACTCCGTCCAAAAATCCATCCAAGGGGGATAAAAATAAAGGAACAACCCCCCCCTCCTCTTTTTCCTCCCCTCCCGTTCCCGAGCGCGGAATCCGGACTCGGCCGTCGCCACAGCAAAACCAGGAATCTTCCCAAAAATATCTCCGGGATCAGCCGAGCCAAAGGCATTTCTGGGTGGGATCCACATCCCAAATTTCCCCTCTGGATGCTCCCTGGCGGGTGCCCGGCCAAGCAGCAGCGGGAGGAGGAAATTCGGGATGGAGGAAAGGGCTGGAAAAGAGATTTCCCCAAATTCTCCCGGCGCGAAATATTCCCGGGAATTCGGGGCAGCAAATTCCCGGCTTTTGTGGGGAATCGGCTCCGGGCTGGGGGAAAACGATCCTGAGGCCTGGAGCAGCCTCTGGCTGCCTCCGCACATTCCCAAAATCCGGAGCCTGATGAGGTGGGAGCTTGGAAAAGCAGCCAGAGATTCCGGCTGGGAGCTGCTGCAGGGCCCCCCCGGTTTGGGATGGGATGGGATGGGATGGGAATGGGAATGGGGATGGGATGGGAATGGGATGGGGGTGCCAATCCTGGGAATGTGGAGCTGCTCCAGTTTGGGATGGGATGGGATTGGGGTGCCAATCCTGGGAATGTGGAGTTGCTCCAGGACCCCCCAGTTTGGGATGGGTTGGGATGGGATGGGATGGGATGGGAAAGGGAATGGGATGGGATGGGATTGGGGTGGGAATGGGATGGGAATGGGATGGGAAAGGGGTGCCAATCCTGGGAATGTGGAGCTGCTCCAGGACCCTCCAGTTTGGGATGGGATGGGATGGGATGGGATGGGATGGGATGGGATGGGATGGGATGGGGGTGCCAATCCCGGGAATGTGGAGCTGCTCCAGTTTGGGATGGGATGGGATGGGATGGGGGTGACAATCCTGGGAATGTGGAGCTGCTCCGTGTCCCCCCAGTTTGGGATGGGATGGGATGGGATGGGATGGGGGTGACAATCCTGGGAATGTGGAGCTGCTCCAGGACCCCCAGTTTGGGATGGGATGGGATGGGAATGGGATGGGACAGGGGTGCCAATCCCGGGAATGTGGAGCTGCTCCAGTTTGGGATGGGATGGGATGGGATGGGGGTGCCAATCCTGGGAATGTGGAGCTGCTCCAGTTTGGGATGGGATGGGATGGGGGTGCCAATCCTGGGAATGTGGAGCTGCTCCGTGTCCCCCCAGTTTGGGATGGGATGGGATCGGAATGGGATGGGATTGGGGTGCCAATCCTGGGAATGTGGAGCTGCTCCAGGACCCCCAGTTTGGGATGGGATGGGATGGGATGGGATGGGATGGGATGGGATGGGATGGGAATGGGAATGGGAATGGGATGGGAATGGGAATGGGAATGGGAATGGGAATGGGATGGGATGGGATTGGGGTGCCAATCCTGGGAATGTGGAGCTGCTCCAGTTTGGGATGGGATGGGATGGGGGTGCCAATCCTGGGAATGTGGAGTTGCTCCAGGACCCCCCAGTTTGGGATGGGATGGGGGTGACAATCCTGGGAATGTGGAGTTGCTCCAGTTTGGGATGGGATGGGATGGGATGGGATGGGATGGGATGGGATGGGACGGGACGGGACGGGACGGGACGGGATGGGATGGGATGGGATGGGATGGGATGGGATGGGACGGGATGGGATGGGGGTGCCAATCCCCGGAATCGCCAGGAATCGCCAGGAATCCCGGGCCTGCCAAAGCAGCACCAAGCAGGCAAAGCCGGGAATGGTGCGAGCTCCATCCCCGTGGGAATTCCCAACCCCTTTTCCCAGATTTCTGGGTACCACAGGGAACAAACCCTTCCCTGCCTGGACATTCCCAGAGCTCATCCCAGCACCGGGATAACTCCGGACACTCCCAAAATCCCCCAAAAAACCTCCGGGAACTGGGAAAGGCTCAGCCCTGGATTCGGGACAGGCGATTCCAGCCGGGAGCTGGCGCGGAGCCGGCGCTGCCAATGGAGCAGCTGGCAGGGATCGGGATCGGGATCGGGATCCACAATCCCGACCCTCTGGAACTCCCCATTCCCGGATTTGGGATGGAACATTCGGGATCAGCACCCCCCCCCCCGCTCCTCTCGCCAGGTGGATCCGGGGAGGGAATTTTTTTGGGAAAGCCATTCCAAGCGGGGCCGGCAGCACGGATGGAGGCAGTGGAAAAAAGCTCCTGAGTGCAGGAGGAGGAGGAGGAGGAGGAGGAGGAGGAGGGAGAGGGGGATAAAAAAAGGGCAGGGATATGGAAAAAGCAGGGATATGAAAAAAAGGAGGAATAGGGAAAAAAAGGAGGGATACGGGAAAAGGAGGGATATGGGAAAAGAAGGGATATGGGAAAAGGAGGGATATGGAAAAAAAGCAGGAATGTGGAAAAAGGAGGAATATGGAAAAAAAGCAGGAATGTGGAAAAAGGAGGAATATGAAAAAAGGAGGAATATAAAAAAAGGAGGAGTATGGAAAAAGGAGGACTATGGAAAAAAAGAGGAATATAAAAAAAAGCAGGAATATAAAAAACAAGAGAAACAGGAAAAAAAAGCAGGAATATAAAAAAGGAGGAATATAAAAATAGCAGGAATATGAAAAGCAGGAATATGGCAAAAAGCAGGAACGTGGCAAAAAAGCAGGAATATAAAAAAAGCAGGAATACGGCAAAAAAGGAGGAATATGGGAAAAAAGGAGGAATATGGCAAAAAAGGAGGAATATAAAAAAAGCAGGAATATGGAAAAAAAGGAGGAATATGGAAAAAAAGCAGGAATATAAAAAAAAGCAGGAATATGGCCAAAAAGCAGGAATATGGCAAAAAAGCAGGAATATGGAAAAAGCAGGACTATAAAAAAAGCAGGAATATGGCAAAAAAGCAGGAATATGGAAAAAAAGGAGGAATATGAAAAAAAGCAGGAATATGGAAGAAAAGGAGGAACATTAAAAAAAGCAGGAATATTAGAAAAAAGCAGGAATATGGAAAAAAAACAGGAATACGGAAAAAAAGGACGAATATGGAAAAAAAGGAGGAATATAAAAAAAGCAGGAATATAAAAAAGCAGGAATATGAAAAAAAGCAGGAATGTGGAAAAAAGCCGGAATGTGGAAAGAAAGGAGGAATATGGCAAAAAACCAGGAATATGGGGAAAAAAGCAGGAATATGGAAAAAAGCAGGAATATGGAAAAAAGCAGGAATATAAAAAAAAAGCAGGAATACGGAAGAAAACCAGGAATATGGAAAAAAGCAGGAATGTGGGGAAAAACCCAGGAATATGGGGAAAAAAACAGGAATATGGGGAAAAAGCAGGAATATTAGAAAAAGCAGGAATGTGAGGAAAGCAGGAATATAAAAAAGCAGGAATACGGGGATAAAAAGCAGGAATATGGGGCAAAAAGCAGGAATATTAAAAAAAGCAGGAACATAAAAAAAAGCAGGAATATGGCAAAAAGCAGGAATATAAAAAAGCAGGAATATGGGGCAAAAAGCAGGAATATAAAAAAAACCCAGGAATATTTAAAAAGCCAGCAATATTTAAAAAAGCAGGAATATTTAAAAAAGCAGGAATATTAGAAAAAGCAGGAATGCGGGGAAAGCAGGAATATTAAAAAAAGCAGGAATGTTAGAAAAACCAGGAATATTGCAAAAAACGGGAATATTAGAAAACCCAGGAATATTAGAAAAAGCAGGAATGTGGGGAAAAAGCAGGAATATTAAAACAACCAGGAATACGGCAAAAAGCAGGAATATTAGAAAAACCAGGAATATTAGAAAAATCAGGAATGCGGGGAAAGCAGGAATATGGCAAAAAGCAGGAATATGGCAAAAAGCAGGAATATTAGAAAAGCAGGAATATGGCAAAAAGCAGGAATGCGGGGAAAGCAGGAATCTTAAAAGAACCAGGAATACTAAAAAACCCAGGAATATTAAAAAACCAGGAATATGGCAAAACCCAGGAATATTTAAAAACCCACGAATATTTAAAAACCCAGGAATATTAGAAGAACCAGGAATATTTAAAAAAACCAGGAATATTTAAACCCAGGAATATTTAAAAAACCAGGAATTTTAGAAAAACCAGGAATATTTAAACCCAGGAATATTTAAACCCAGGAATATTAAAAAAACCAGGAATATTTAAACCCAGGAATATTTAAAAACCCAGGAATATTTAAACCCAGGAATATTTAAACCCAGCAATATTTAAAAACCCAGGGATTTTAGAAAAACCAGGAATATTTAAACCCAGGAATATTTAAAACCCAGGAATATTTAAACCCAGGAATTTTAGAAAACCCAGGAATATTTAAAAACCCAGGAATTTTAGAAAACCCAGGAATATTTAAACCCAGGAATATTTAAACCCAGGAATATTTAAACCCAGGAATATTTAAACCCAGGAATATTTTAGAAAACCCAGGAATATTTAAACCCAGGAATATTTAAACCCAGGAATATTTTAGAAAAACCAGGAATATTTTAGAAAACCCAGGAATATTTAAACCCAGGAATATTTAAACCCAGGAATATTTAAAACCCAGGAATATTTTAGAAAAACCAGGAATATTTTAGAAAACCCAGGAATATTTAAACCCAGGAATATTTAAACCCCAGGAATTTTAGAAAACCCAGGAATATTTTAGAAAACCCAGGAATATTTAAACCCCAGGAATTTTAGAAAACCCAGGAATATTTAAAACCCAGGAATATTTAAACCCAGGAATATTTAAACCCAGGAATATTAAAAACCCAGGAATTTTAGAAAAACCAGGAATATTTAAAACCCAGGAATATTTAAAACCCAGGAATTTTAGAAAAACCAGGAATTTTAGAAAAACCAGGAATATTTAAACCCAGGAATATTTAAACCCAGGAATATTTAAACCCAGGAATTTTAGAAAACCCAGGAATATTTAAAAACCCAGGAATTTTAGAAAACCCAGGAATATTTAAACCCAGGAATATTAAAAAACCCAGGGATTTTAGAAAAACCAGGAATATTTAAACCCAGGAATATTAAAAAAACCAGGAATATTTAAACCCACGAATATTTAAACCCAGGAATTTTAGAAAACCCAGGAATATTTAAAACCCCAGGAATTTTAGAAAAACCAGGAATATTTAAACCCAGGAATATTAAAAAACCCAGGAATTTTAGAAAAACCAGGAATATTTAAACCCACGAATATTTAAACCCAGGAATTTTAGAAAACCCAGGAATTTTAGAAAACCCAGGAATATTTAAAACCAGGAATATTTAAACCCACGAATATTTAAACCCAGGAATATTTTAGAAAAACCAGGAATATTTAAACCCAGGAATTTTAGAAAAACCAGGAATATTTTAAACCCAGGAATTTTAGAAAACCCAGGAATATTTAAAAACCCAGGAATATTAAAAAACCCAGGAATATTTTAGAAACCCAGGAATATTTAAACCCCGGCCCGGGGAAGGCGCAGGAGCGCCCCGAGCGCGGCTCCTCTGGCGCGGGGTCAGCGCCGTGCCAAGGGCGGGTGACGTCATTCCTGCCACACGGAAAAAGCTTTTCCGGCCCAAATCCCGGCACGGGCCCAGTTAACCCCTACTGGGATGGGATTGTCCCAGTTAACCCCTACTGGGATTGTCCCAGTTAACCCCTACTGGGATGGGATTGTCCCAGTTAACCCCTACTGGGATGGTCCCAGTTAACCCCTACTGGGATGGTCCCAGTTAACCCCTACTGGGATGGGTGATCCCAGTTAACCCCTACTGGGATGGTCCCAGTTAACCCCTACTGGGATGGGTGATCCCAGTTAACCCCTACTGGGATGGTCCCAGTTAACCCCTACTGGGATGGGATTGTCCCAGTAACCCCTACTGGGATGGATGGTCCCAGTTAACCCCTACTGGGATGGGATTGTCCCAGTTAACCCCTACTGGGATTGTCCCAGTTAACCCCTACTGGGATTGTCCCAGTTAACCCCTACTGGGATGGGATTGTCCCAGTAACCCCTACTGGGATGGGTGATCCCAGTTAACCCCTACTGGGATTGTCCCAGTTAACCCCTACTGGGATTGTCCCAGTTAACCCCTGCTGGGATGGGTGATCCCAGTTAACCCCTACTGGGATTGTCCCAGTTAACCCCTGCTGGGATGGGTGATCCCAGTTAACCCCTACTGGGATGGGATTGTCCCAGTAACCCCTACTGGGATGGGATTGTCCCAGTAACCCCTACTGGGATGGTCCCAGTTAACCCCTACTGGGATGGGATTGTCCCAGTTAACCCCTACTGGGATGGGATTGTCCCAGTTAACCCCTACTGGGATGGTCCCAGTTAACCCCTACTGGGATTGTCCCAGTTAACCCCTACTGGGATGGATTGTCCCAGTTAACCCCTACTGGGATGGGTGATCCCAGTTAACCCCTACTGGGATGGGTGATCCCAGTTAACCCCTACTGGGATGGGTGATCCCAGTTAACCCCTACTGGGATGGGTGATCCCAGTTAACCCCTACTGGGATGGGTGATCCCAGTTAACCCCTACTGGGATGGATGGTCCCAGTTAACCCCTACTGGGATGGGTGATCCCAGTTAACCCCTACTGGGATGGGTGATCCCAGTTAACCCCTACTGGGATTGTCCCAGTTAACCCCTACTGGGATTGTCCCAGTTAACCCCTACTGGGATGGGTGATCCCAGTTAACCCCTACTGGGATTGTCCCAGTTAACCCCTACTGGGATGGGATGGTCCCAGTTAACCCCTACTGGGATGGGTGATCCCAGTTAACCCCTACTGGGATTGTCCCAGTTAACCCCTACTGGGATGGTCCCAGTTAACGCCTACTGGGATGGGTGATCCCAGTTAACCCCTACTGGGATGGGTGATCCCAGTTAACCCCTACTGGGATGGGATTGTCCCAGTTAACCCCTACTGGGATGGGTGATCCCAGTTAACCCCTGCTGGGATGGGTGATCCCAGTTAACCCCTACTGGGATTGTCCCAGTTAACCCCTACTGGGATGGGTGATCCCAGTTAACCCCTACTGGGATTGTCCCAGTTAACCCCTACTGGGATGGGTGATCCCAGTTAACCCTTCACTGGCCCAGCATGGATGGTCCCAGTTAACCCTTCACTGGCCCGGGATGATCCCAGTTAACCCCTGCCGGGATGGATGATCCCAGTTAACCCTTTTGGGATGATCCCAGTTAACCCTTCCCGGGATGGATGATCCCAGTTAACCCTTTTGGGATGGATTATCCCGGGATGGTCCCAGTTAACCCTTGCTGGGATGGCTGATCCCGGCATGATCCCAGCTCCTTTGGGGAGCTCTCCCAAATTCCAGCCCCACTTCTCCCAAATTCCAGCCCCAGTTATCCCAAATTCCAGCCCTGGCTCTCCCAAATTCCAGCCCCACTTCTCCCAAATTCCAGTGCTGGTTCTCCCAAATTCCAGCCCCATTTTTTCCAAATTCCAGCCCCATTTTTCCTGACTTTCCAGCCCCATTTTTCCCAAATTCCAGCCCCACTTCTCCCAAATTCCAGCCCCACTTCTCCCAAATTCCAGCCCCACTTCTCCCAAATTCCAGCCCCACTTCTCCCAAATTCCAGCCCTGGCTCTCCCAAATTCCAGCCCTGGCTCTCCCAAATTCCAGCCCCATTTTTTCCAAATTCCAGCCCCATTTTCCCCAACTTTCCAGCCCCATTTTCCCCAACTTTCCAGCTCCATTTTCCCCAACTTTCCAGCCCCATTTTTCCCAACTTTCCACCCCAAATCCCCCCAACTTCCCGTTGTCCTTTTATCCCCTTTATCCCGACACTTCCCAAACCACAACCCCTGTTATTTATCAGGAATTCCCCCTTCCCACTCTCCCCACCCTTCCCCAGGAGCATCCCGAATATCCATGGAATTCTCTGCACATCCCCAGCTTTATCCCACAGGGAAAAATCTGGAAAACTCCCGTGGGATTCAAGATAAAAACCCAGTCCTGGCGCCGGGCTGTAATTCCCAAAAAAATCCACCCGTTCCCATTTCGGGAACGCCGATGGTTTATCCATGGAAAAGGGAGGACGGGAAGGAGCTTTGGGAAGAGCTCGGAATGCAGGTGCTGACCTCCCCCCACATTCCCCCGGGATTTTCCTGCTTTCCCAAGGAATCCTGAAACCAAACCCTCGAGAAATCCCGGATCGGGGAAGGAAAACGATGGATAACGGGGGAAAACCGGCGGCCTGGAGGGAATGCAGGGATGCAGAGAGCTGGGAAAGAGGGATTTGGGTGGAAAAATGGGGATCTGAGCTGTCGGAAAGAGGAGCGGAGGCCAGGAAGCCACAACGGCAGCGGGATCCGATGGGAGCCCGGGGAGAGAGGGGGGAGAGAGGCTGGAAAAGCTGGAAAAGGTCGGGATTCAATCCCGAAATGGCCAGAGAGGGATTGTCTTACACCGGCCTGGCCCACGGATTCCAGAGGTTTCGGAAACACCGGGAGAATGATGGGAATAACAACAGCAGCCGGAGCTGCGGCCTCTGGAAATCCTGGATCAAAGCTCTTCCCGAAAATCCGGCTGAGTGGGGGCAAAGCAGAACTCCAGGCCCGGGATCCATGGGAATTTGGGATCAGGGAGGGTGGGATTGCCTCTGGAATTCCAAGGGGTTTCCCAAGGAAATGGCTGGATGCCAAAAAGGAGGGGGAGGTTTGGGATCGGCTCCTCGGGATGCTGGGGGAGGTTGGGGTTGTCCTGGGTGGGAATGGATGGAGGAGAGACTCCGGAATGGGATCCACTGGAAGGAGGGAAGGGGGGAATGGGGCTGGGAACTGGGAGAAGTGGGGCTGGGAACTGGGAGAAGTGGGGCTGGAAACTGGGAGAACTGGGGCTGGAAACTGGGAGAAGTGGGGCTGGAAACTGGGAGAAGTGGGGCTGGGAACTGGGAGAAGAGAGGCTGGGAACTGGGAAAATGGGGCTGGGAACTGGGAGAGCTGGGGCTGGAAACTGGGAGAAGAGAGGCTGGAAACTGGGAGAGGTGGGGCTGGGAACTGGGAAAATGGGGCTGGGAACTGGGAGAACTGGGGCTGGGAACTGGGAGAAGTGGGGCTGGGAACTGGGAGAAGTGGGGCTGGGAACTGGGAGAAGTGGGGCTGGGAACTGGGAGAAGTGGGGCTGGGAACTGGGAGAAGTGGGGCTGGGAACTGGGAGAGGTGGGGCTGAAAACTGGGAGAAGTGGGGCTGGAAACTGGGACTGGAAGTTGGGAAAATGGGGTTGGAAACTGGGAAACTGGGGCTGGGAACTGGGAGAAGTGGGGCTGAAGCAGCCCCATTCCCAATGCCCCATTCCCAGTTCCCATTCCCAGTTCCCAATGCCCCATTCCCAATCCCCCATTCCCAATCCCCCATTCTCAGTCCCCATTCCCATTCCCAGTCCCCATTCCCAGTTCCCATTCCCAGTTCCCAATCCCCCATTCCCAATCCCCCATTCCCAATCCCCCATTCCCAGTTCCCACTCCCCCATTCCCAATCCCCCATTCCCAGTTCCCATTCCCAGTCCCCATTCCCATTCCCATTCCCATTCCCAGTCCCCCATTCCCAATCCCCCATTCCCATTCCCATTCCCAGTTCCCATTCCCAGGCCCCATTCCCAGTTTCCCCATTCCCAATCCCCCATTCCCACTCCCCCATTCCCAATCCCCCATTCCCACTCCCCCATTCCCAGTTCCCATTCCCACTCCCCCATTCCCAGTCCCCATTCCCATTCCCACTCCCCATTCCCAGTTCCCACTCCCCCATTCCCAATCCCCCATTCCCATTCCCATTCCCACTCCCCCATTCCCAATCCCCCATTCCCAGTTCCCATTCCCAATCCCCCATTCCCAGTTCCCATTCCCAGTCCCCATTCCCATTCCCAGTTCCCCCATTCCCAATCCCGCCCTGCCAGCCCGGCAGCTCCGGCGCACGCGCGGGGGCCCCTCCGGCCACGCTCCGGAGGCCTCGGGAAGCGCTGCCAGCGCCGCCTTCCCTCTCCTCCTGCCTCTGGAATTCT
Source organism: Coloeus monedula (assembly GCF_965178545.1). NCBI lineage: Eukaryota > Metazoa > Chordata > Aves > Passeriformes > Corvidae > Coloeus > Coloeus monedula. The sequence goes on from NC_138781.1 coordinate 159,975,800, forward strand.
CCCCCTCCCGTTCCTGGGCAGCTCCCGATCCCGATCCCGCCGGGAGCCTCCCCCCCGCCCCCCTTCCCGCCTGCGGAGGAGGGAACGGCCTTGGAAGCGCCGCCGGAGCGCTCGGATCCCTCGTCCATCCATTATCCCGACATCTGGAATTCTCATTCCGGGAGGAAACGGAGCCCCCGGCTGCTTCCTCCCGCCGGTAGCCCCGGCACATCCATCTCCGCTCCGGCCGGGAATGCCACTGGGAATGCCACCGGGAATGCCACCGGGAATGTCAGCTCAGGGAATGCCGCCGGGAATGCCAGCTCAGGGAATGCCACTGGGAATGCCACCGGGAATGCCACCGGGAATGCCAGCTCAGGGAATGCCAGCTCAGGGAATGCCATCAGGAATGCCACCGGGAATGCCATCGGGAATGCCAGTTCAGGGAATGCCAGCTCAGGGAATGCCACCGGGAATGCCACCGGGAATGCCAGCTCAGGGAATGCCAGCTCAGGGAATGCCATCAGGAATGCCACCGGGAATGCCATCGGGAATGCCAGCTCAGGGAATGCCAGCTCAGGGAATGCCACTGGGAATGCCACCGGGAATGCCGCCGGGAATGCCAGCTCAGGGAATGCCGCCGGGAATGCCAGCTCAGGGAATGCCAGCTCAGGGAATGCCAGCTCAGGGAATGCCGCCGGGAATGCCAGCTCAGGGAATGCCACCGGGAATGCCACCGGGAATGCCACCGGGAATGCCAGCTCAGGGAATGCCAGCTCAGGGAATGCCAGCTCAGGGAATGCCACCGGGAATGCCACCGGGAATGCCGCCAGAGCAGCGCCATGGGCGGGCTCAGGGAGCTGGGATTGGGATTTGGGCCAGCCTGGGAAACTGGGATTGGGATCTGGGATGGAACAGGGAGCTGGGATTGGGATCTGGGCCAGCTCAGGAAACTGGGATTGGGATTTGGGCCAGCTCAGGGAACTGGGATTGGGATTTGGGCCAGCTCAGGGAACTGGGATTGGGATTTGGGCCTGGCTGGGAAACTGGGATTGGGATCTGGGCCTGGCTGGGAAACTGGGATTGGGATCTGGGCCAGCTCAGGGAGCTGCCGGGCAATGGGAACGGGGCCAGGGCGGATCCGAGCGGAGCACGGGGGCAGCGGGGCCGGGAGGAGATTCCCAAAATCCCGAAATTCCATGGGGAAGCCGTTCCCTGGCTCCTGCCCCTGCAGCCTTTATGCCAAGGCTCTCTCCAGCCCCGAAAAATTCCCTAAAAACCCTGAAAATTCCCTAAAAAAACCCTGAAAATTCCCTACAAGGACCCCTAAAAATTCCCTAAAAAGACCCGTCAAAATTCCCTAAAAAACCCCTCAAAATTCGCTAAAAAAACCCTAAAAATTCCCTAATAAACCCCTCAATATTCCCTAATAAACCCCTCAAAATTCCCTAAAAAAAACCCTCTAAATTCCCTAAAAAACCCTGAAAATTCCCTAAAAAACCCTAAAAATTCCCTAAAAGGACTCCTAAAAATTCCCTGATAAACCCCTGAAAATTCCCTAAAAAACCCCTCAAAATTCCCTAAAAAAAACCCCCTGAAAATTCCCTAAAAAAACCCTAAAAATTCCCTAAAAACCCCTCAAAATTCCCTAAAAACCCCCTCAAAATTCCCTAAAAAACCCTGAAAATTCCCTAAAAAAGCCCTGAAAATTCCCTAAAAAAACCCTAAAAATTCCCTAAAAGGACTCCTAAAAATTCCCTGATAAACCCCTCAAAATTCCCTAAAAAACCCTCAAAATTCCCTAATAAACCCCTGAAAATTCCCTAAAAAACCCCTGAAAATTCCCTAAAAAACCCTGAAAATTCCCTACAAAAAACCCTAAAAATTCCCTAAAAGGACTCCTAAAAATTCCCTGATAAACCCCTGAAAATTCCCTAAAAAACCCCTCAAAATTCCTTAATAAAACCCTCAAAATTCCCTAACAAACCTCTAAAAATTCCCTAAAAAACCCCTCAAAATTCCCTAAAAAACCCCTCAAAATTCCCTAAAAAAACCCTCAAAATTCCCCAAAAAAACCCTAAAAATTCCCTAATAAACCCCTCAATATTCCCTAAAAAACCCCTCAAAATTCGCTAAAAAAACCCTAAAAATTCCCTAATAAACCCCTCAAAATTCCCTAATAAACCCCTCAAAATTCCCTAAAAAAACCCTGAAAATTCCCTACAAGGACCCCTAAAAATTCCCTAAAAAACCCTAAAAATTCCCTAAAAGGACTCCTAAAAATTCCCTGAAAAACCCCTGAAAATTCCCTAAAAAAACCCTGAAAATTCCCTAAAAAACCCTTGAAAATTCCCTAATAAAACCCTCAAAATTTCCTAAAAACCCCCTCAAAATTCCCTAATAAACCCCTGAAAATTCCCTAAAAAACCCCTCAAAATTCCCTAAAAACCCCTCAAAATTCCCTAAAAACCCCCTCAAAATTCCCTAATAAACCCCTCAAAATTCCCTAAAAAAACCCCTCCAAATTCCCTAAAAAACCCCTGAAAATTCCCTAATAAACCCCTCAAAATTCCCTAAAAAACCCCCTACAAATTCCCTAAAAAAACCCCCTGAAAATTCCCTAAAAGGTCTCCTGAAAATTCCCTAAAACCCCCTAAAAATTCCCTAAAAAACCCCTCAAAATTCCCTAAAAGGACCCCTCAAAATTCCCTAATAAACCCCTCAAAATTCCCTAAAAAAACCCCTGAAAATTCCCTAAAAAACCCTGAAAATTCCCTACAAAAAACCCTAAAAATTCCCTAAAAGGACTCCTAAAAATTCCCTTAAAAACCCCTGAAAATTCCCTAAAAAACCCCTCCAAATTCCCTAAAAAACCCCTGAAAATTCCCTAAAAAACCCCTCCAAATTCCCTAAAAAACCCCTCAAAATTCCCTAAAAACCCCCTCAAAATTCCCTAAAAAAAACCCCCTGAAAATTCCCTAATAAACCCCTGAAAATTCCCTAAAAAAACCTTAAAAATTCCCTAAAAACCCCTCAAAATTCCCTAAAAACCCCCTCAAAATTCCCTAAAAAACCCTGAAAATTCCCTAAAAAAGCCCTGAAAATTCCCTAAAAAAACCCTAAAAATTCCCTAAAAGGACTCCTAAAAATTCCCTGATAAACCCCTGAAAATTCCCTAAAAAAACCCTGAAAATTCCCTAAAAAACCCTGAAAATTCCCTACAAAAAACCCTAAAAATTCCCTAAAAGGACTCCTAAAAATTCCCTGATAAACCCCTGAAAATTCCCTAAAAAACCCCTCAAAATTCCTTAATAAAACCCTCAAAATTCCCTAACAAACCTCTAAAAATTCCCTAAAAAACCCCTCAAAATTCCCTAAAAAACCCCTCAAAATTCCCTAAAAAAACCCTCAAAATTCCCTAAAAAACCCCTCAAAATTCCCCAAAAAAACCCTAAAAATTCCCTAATAAACCCCTCAATATTCCCTAAAAAACCCCTCAAAATTCCCTTAAAAAACCCTAAAAATTCCCTAATAAACCCCTCAAAATTCCCTAATAAACCCCTCAAAATTCCCTAAAAAAACCCCTCTAAATTCCCTAAAAAACCCTAAAAATTCCCTAAAAGGACTCCTAAAAATTCCCTGATAAACCCCTGAAAATTCCCTAAAAAACCCTTGAAAATTCCCTAAAAAACCCTTGAAAATTCCCTAATAAAACCCTCAAAATTTCCTAAAAACCCCCTCAAAATTCCCTAATAAACCCCTGAAAATTCCCTAAAAAACCCCTAAAAATTCCCTAAAAACCCCTCAAAATTCCCTAAAAACCCCCTCAAAATTCCCTAATAAACCCCTCAAAATTCCCTAAAAAAACCCCTCCAAATTCCCTAAAAAACCCCTGAAAATTCCCTAAAAAACCCCTCAAAATTCCCTAAAAACCCCCTCAAAATTCCCTAATAAACCCTTGAAAATTCCCTAAAAAAACCCCTGAAAATTCCCTAAAAAACCCCTGAAAATTCCCTAAAAAACCCTAAAAATTCCCTAAAAAAACCCTCAAAATTCCCTAAAAAACCCTAAAAATTCCCTAAAAACCCCTGAAAATTCCCTAAGAACCCCTGAAAATTCCCCGGCAGGAATGGCTTCCCAAGATCCCAGCAAAGCAGCGGGAAGCAGACGAAGCCGAGGCCAGGGAAATTCGGGAGCTGCGATCCCGGCTGGAATTTGGGCCGACGGAGCCCCGGAAAACCGGGAACGCCACCGAGTTTTTCCCGGGATACCAGGAACCTGCTGGTTCAGATCCAACTTTTCCAGCCCCATTCCATCCCCCCCATCCCAAATTCCAGAGGGATGGGAAATCCCCAAAGAAATCCCCAAAAAATGCCCAAAATTCCCAAAAAAATCCCCCCAGAAATCCCCAAAATCCCAAATCCCGGCCCTGATCCCATCCCAAATCCACAGGGATGGGAATCCCAAAAAAGTCGCCAAAAATCCCCAAATTTCCCCCAAAAACCCCCAAGAAAATCCCCAAAATCTCAAATCCCGGCCCTGATCCCATCCCAAATCCACAGCGATGGGAAATCCCAAAAAATCCCCAAAATTCCCCAAAAAATCCCCAAAAATCTCCAAAATCCCAAATCCCGGCCCTCATCCCATCCCAAATCCACAGGGATGGGAAATCCCAAAAAAATCCCCAAAAATCCCCAAATTTCCCCAAAAAATCCCAAAAAAATCCCCAAAATTCCCCAAAAAACCCCCCAAAAATCCCCAAAATCCAAAATCCCAGCCCTGATCCCATCCCAAATCCACAGGGATGGGAAATCCCAAAAAAATCCCAAAAAATCCCTAAAAAAATCCCCAAAATTCCCCAAAAAATCCCCAAAAATCTCCAAAATCCCAAATCCCGGCCCTGATCCCATCCCAAATCCACAGGGATGGGAAATCCCAAAAAAATCCCCCCAAAATCCCCAAAAATCCCAAAAAAATCCCCAAAAAATCCCCAAAATTCCCAAAAAAATCCCCAAAAAATCCCCAAAATCCCAAATCCCAGCCCTGAACCCATCCCAAATCCACAGCGATGGGAAATCCCAAAAAATCCCCAAAATTCCCCAAAAAATCCCCAAAAATCTCCAAAATCCCAAATCCCGGCCCTCATCCCATCCCAAATCCACAGGGATGGGAAATCCCAAAAAAATCCCCAAAAATCCCCAAATTTCCCCAAAAAATCCCTAAAAAAATCCCCAAAATTCCCCAAAAAATCCCCAAAAATCTCCAAAATCCCAAATCCCAGCCCTGATCCCATCCCAAATCCACAGGGATGGGAAATCCCAAAAAAATCCCCAAAAAATCCCAAATTTCCCCAAAAAATCCCCAAAAAATCCCCCCAAAAAAATCCCCAAAATTCCCCAAAAAATCCCCAATAAATCCCCAAAAATCTCCAAAATCCCAAATCCCAGCCCTGATCCCATCCCAAATTCACAGGGCTGGGATATCCCAAAAAAATCCCAAAAAAATCCCCCCCAAAAATGCCCAAAATTCCCAAAAAAATCCCCCCAGAAATCCCCAAAATCCAAAATCCCGGCCCTGATCCCATCCCACAAATCCACAGGGATGGGAAATCCCAAAAAAATCCCCAAAAATCCCCCAAAAAATCCCCAAAAATCTCCAAAATCCCAAATCCCGGCCCTGATCCCATCCCAAATCCACAAGGATGGGAAATCCAAAAAAAATCCCCAAAAAATCCCCCAAAAAAATCCCCAAAATTCAAAAAAAATCCCCAAAAATCTCCAAAATCCCAAATCCCGCCCCTGATCCCATCCCAAATTCACAGGGATGGGAAATCCCAAAAAAATCCCCAAAAATCCCCAAAATCCCCAAAAAACCCCCCAAAAAATCCCCAAAATCCCAAATCCCAGCCCTGATCCCATCCCCCAAATCCCCAGCGACGAGAAATCCTGGGAATGGCGATCCCAGCCCTGCCCAAGCTTTTCCGGGCGAATATTCCCGAAAATCCCACCCCGAGCACCATTCCCTCGGATCCCGAGGATTCCGAGCTGCCCCCGAATCTCCATCGTTTCCCTGAACTCCGGGAAAACCCGCCGGGATTTTTCCCAGCCGGAATCCACGGAAAAGAGCGCGGAGACGACGGAGCCATTCCCGAAAAAAGCCGGGATTTTAGGAGTTCTCGAGGCAAATCCCGGCGTTTTCCCCCGAGCTCAGCCCGGCGGATTTTTGGGAAGAGGAAGAAAAGCTCCGGAAGCTCCGGCGGAATTCCTGCCCGGCAGGGTGGGATTCGTTCCCGAATTTTGGCTGGAGCAGGAGCCCCGTTGGGGCTTTTCCATGGGCCACGCATTGGCCTCGTTCCCAAAAGGATTTTTCCCAAAAAATCCGGGAGAAAAATCCAGCTCTGGGAGGAGGCTCGGAGAGCCCAGCGCTGCAGAGGAGCCTCTGGAAAAATCCCTGGGATCCTGGGGATTGTTGGGATGCCCTGGATTCCAAATCCTGGTCCTGATCCCATCCCAAATTCCAGAGGGATGGGAAATCCTGGGAATGGGGATTCCAAATCCTGGCCCTGAGCCCATCCCAAATCCACAGGGATGGGAAATCCCAAAAAAATCCCCAAAAAATCCCCAAAATCCCCAAAAAACCCCCCAAAATTCCCCAAATCCCAAATCCCAGCCCTGATCCCATCCCCCAAATCCCCAGCGACGAGAAATCCTGGGAATGGCGATCCCAGCCCTGCCCAGGCTTTTCCAGGCGAATATTCCCGAAAATCCCACCCCGAGCACCATTCCCTCGGATCCCGAGGATTCCGAGCTGCCCCCGAATCTCCATCGTTTCCCTGAACTCCGGGAAAACCCGCCGGGATTTTTCCCAGCCGGAATCCACGGAAAAGAGCGCGGAGACGACGGAGCCATTCCCGAAAAAAGCCGGGATTTTAGGAGTTCTCGAAGCAAATCCCGGCGTTTTCCCCCGAGCTCAGCCCGGCGGATTTTTGGGAAGAGGAAGAAAAGCTCCGGAAGCTCCGGCGGAATTCCTGCCCGGCAGGGTGGGATTCGTTCCCGAATTTTGGCTGGAGCAGGAGCCCCGTTGGGGCTTTTCCATGGGCCACGCATTGGCCTCGTTCCCAAAAGGATTTTTCCCAAAAAATCCGGGAGAAAAATCCTGCTCTGGGAGGAGGCTCGGAGAGCCCAGCGCTGCAGAGGAGCCTCTGGAAAAATCCCTGGGATCCTGGGGATTGTTGGGATGCCCTGGATTCCAAATCCTGGTCCTGATCCCATCCCAAATTCCAGAGGGATGGGAAATCCTGGGAATGGGGATTCCAAATCCCGGCCCTGAGCCCATCCCAAATTCCAAAGGGATGGGAAATCCCAAAAAAGACGCCAAAAATCCCCAAATTTCCCCAAAAAACCCCCAAGAAAATCCCCAAAATCTCAAATCACGGCCCTGATCCCATCCCAAATCCTGGGAATGGGGATCCCAAATCCCGGCCCTGATCCCATCCCACAAATCCTGGGAATGGGGATTCCAAATCCCGGCCCTGAGCCCATCCCAAATCCACAGCGATGGGAAATCCCAAAAAAGACGCCAAAAATCCCCAAATTTCCCCCAAAAAACCCCAAGAAAATCCCCAAAATCTCAAATCCCAGCCCTGAGCCCATCCCAAATCCACAGGGATGGGAAATCCCAAAAAAGACGCCAAAAATCCCCAAATTTCCCCAAAAACCCCCAAGAAAATCCCCAAAATCTCAAATCCCGGCCCTGATCCCATCCCAAATCCACAGGGATGGGAAATCCTGGGAATGGGGATCCCAAATCCCAGCCCTGATCCCATCCCACAAATCCCCAGCGACGAGAAATCCTGGGAATGGCGATCCCAGCCCTGCCCAAGCTTTTCCGGGCGAATATTCCCGAAAATCCCACCCCGAGCACCATTCCCTCGGATCCCGAGGATTCCGAGCTGCCCCCGAATCTCCATCGTTTCCCTGAACTCCGGGAAAACCCGCCGGGATTTTTCCCAGCCGGAATCCACGGAAAAGAGCGCGGAGACGACGGAGCCATTCCCGAAAAAAGCCGGGATTTTAGGAGTTCTCGAGGCAAATCCCGGCGTTTTCCCCCGAGCTCAGCCCGGCGGATTTTTGGGAAGAGGAAGAAAAGCTCCGGAAGCTCCGGCGGAATTCCTGCCCGGCAGGGTGGGATTCGTTCCCGAATTTTGGCTGGAGCAGGAGCTCCGTTGGGGCTTTTCCATGGGCCACGCATTGGCCTCGTTCCCAAAAGGATTTTTCCCAAAAAATCCGGGAGAAAAATCCTGCTCTGGGAGGAGGCTCGGAGAGCCCAGCGCTGCGGAGGAGCCTCTGGAAAAATCCCTGGGATCCTGGGGATTGTTGGGATGCCCTGGATTCCAAATCCTGGTCCTGATCCCATCCCAAATTCCAGAGGGATGGGAAATCCTGGGAATGGGGATTCCAAATCCCGGCCCTGAGCCCATCCCACAAATCCTGGGAATGGGGATTCCAAATCCTGGCCCTGATCCCATCCCAAATTCACAGCAATGGGAAATCGCAAAAAAATCGCCAAAAATCCCCAAATTTCCCCCAAAAACCCCCAAGAAAATCCCCAAAATCTCAAATCACGGCCCTGATCCCACCCCAAATCCTGGGAATGGGATCCCAAATCCCGGCCCTGATCCCATCCCAAATTCACAGCGATGGGAAATCCAAAAAAAATCCCAAAAAAATCCCCCAAAAATCCCCAAAATTCCCCAAAAAATCCCCAAAAAATCCCCCAAAAATCTCCAAAATCTCAAATCCCGGCCCTGAGCCCATCCCAAATCCACAGCGATGGGAAATCCCAAAAAAATCCCCAAAAAATCCCCCAAAATCCCCAAAATCCCAAATCCCAGCCCGGAACCCATCCCAAATCCACAAGGATGGGAAATCCCAAAAAAGACGCCAAAAAATCCCTAAAATTCCCAAAAAATCCCCCAAAATCCCCAAAATCCCAAATCCTGGCCCTGAGCCCATCCCAAATTCACAGGGATGGGAAATCCCAAAAAAGACGCCAAAAATCCCCAAATTTCCCCAAAAAATCCCCAAGAAAATCCCCAAAATCCCAAATCCCGGCCCTGATCCCATCCCAAATTCCAAAGGGATGGGAAATCGCCAAAAAATCCCCAAAAAGTCGCCAAAATTCCCAAAAAATCCCCCAAAATCCCCAAAATCTCAAATCCTGGCCCTGATCCCATCCCAAATCCACAGCAATGGGAAATCCCAAAAAAGACGCCAAAAATCCCCAAATTTCCCCCCAAAACCCCCAAGAAAATCCCCAAAATCTCAAATCCCGGCCCTGATCCCATCCCAAATCCACAGCGATGGGAAATCCCAAAAATATCCAAAAAATCGCCAAAATTCCCAAAAAATCCCCCAAAATCCCCAAAATCCCAAATCCCAGCCCGGAACCCATCTCAAATCCACAGCGATGGGAAATCCCAAAAAAGACGCCAAAAAATCTCCACAAATTCCCAAAAAATCCCCCAAAATCCCCAAAATCCCAAATCCTGGCCCTGAGCCCATCCCAAATTCACAGCGATGGGAAATCCCAAAAAAGACGCCAAAAAATCCCTAAAATTCCCAAAAAATCCCCCAAAATCCCCAAAATCCCAAATCCTGGCCCTGAGCCCATCCCAAATTCACAGCGATGGGAAATCGCAAAAAAATCGCCAAAAATCCCCAAATTTCCCCAAAAAAACCCCAAGAAAACCCCCAAAATCTCAAATCCCAGCCCTGATCCCATCCCGAAATCCACAGCGATGGGAAATCCCAAAAAAGTCGCCAAAAATCCCCAAATTTCCCCCCAAAATTCCCCAAAATCTCAAATCACGGCCCTGATCCCACCCCAAATCCTGGGAATGGGGATCCCAAATCCCGGCCCTGAGCCCATCCCAAATTCCACAGGGATGGGAAATCCTGGGAATGGGGATCCCAAATCCCGGCCCTGAACCCAAATCTTGGGAATGGGGATCACAAATCCCAGCCCTGAGCCCATCCCAAATCCACAGGGATGGGAAATCCTGGGAATGGGGATCCCAAATCCCGGCCCTGAGCCCATCCCACCCCCCCAGCGATGGCGATTCCAGCCGGGAATGGCCGCTCCAGCCCGGAATTCCAGCCCGTGCAGCCCTTTCCAGGGCGATATTCCCGAAAATCCCAGCCCGAGGCCGCTCCCTCTGCTCCTGTCCCTGTTCCCTGCCAGCAGATCCCGCCCTGGATCCCTCCTGGATCCCTTCGATCCCACTTTTTTCTCTGGGATCAGCTCTCCCAGCTGCTCCAGGCCTTTCTCAGCTCCAAATCCGCGCGATCCATGAGAAAAAATTCCAGGAATTCCGTTGGATTCCTACCTCCTCATCGGAGCTGTCTTCCTCGTACTCATCCCGGAGAAGCAAATCCCGCTCTCCTTCCAACGGGGAATCGTCTTCCAAGGTTTTCCTCTTCCCGGGAATTCCTTGGATCTGGGAAAAAATGGGAAAAAATCCAGCTCAGGAAGATGCTATCCCGAAAAAAAAAAAATCCGGGAATGTTCGGTTGCAAGGGAAGGAGGCCAGGAATAGCAGGCTGGAAGGATGGGAGGGAATGGGATGGGAAAATTGGGAATTCTGCGCCTCAGATCGCAGCTGGAATCCGGGATGAGCTGGGAATGAGCCGGGAATGAGCTGGGAATGAGCCGGGAATGAGCCGGGAATGAGCCGGGAATGAGCCGGGAATGAGCCGGGAATGAGCCGGGGAATTCCAGGAGAGCCCCGAGCCCCTTCCAGGGCCTTTTCCAGAGGTTTTTCCAGCAGAGCTGGAGAGGGCCTTGGCATAAAGGCTGCAGGGGCAGGAGCCTGGGGGGTTTAGGGAATTTTGGGGAGTTTTTAGGGAATTTTGGGCGGTTTTAGGGAATTTTGGGGGGGTTTTAGGGAATTTTTATGGGTCCTTTTAGGGAATTTTGGGGGGGTTTTTAGGGAATTTTTATGGGTCCTTTTAGGGAATTTTAAGGGGTTTTTAGGGAATTTTTAGAGGTTTTTTAGGGAATTTTAAGGGGTTTTTGGGAATTTTTATGGGTCCTTTTAGGGAATTTTCAGGGTTTTTTGGGGAATTTTCAGAGGTTTTTAGGGAATTTTTATGGGTCCTTTTAGGGAAATTTGAGGGGTTTTTAAGGGAATTTTGAGGGGGTTTTTTAGGGAATTTTGAGGGGTTTTTTTGGGGAATTTTGAGGGGTTTTTAGGGAATTTTTATGGGTCCTTTTAGGGAAATTTGAGGGGTTTTTTAAGGGAATTTTGAGGGGTTTTTAGGGAATTTTTAGGGGTTTTTAGGGAATTTTGAGGGGTTTTTTTAGGGAATTTTCAGGGTCTTTTTCAGGGCATTTTGAGGGGTTTTTTAGGGAATTTTCAGGGGTTTTTAGGGAATTTTGAGGGGTTTTTTGGGGAATTTTGAGGGGTTTTTAGGGAATTTTGAGGGGTTTTAGGGAATTTTCAGGGGTTTTTTGAGGAATTTTGAGGGAGTTTTAGGGAATTTTGAGGGGTTTTTTTAGGAAAATTTCAGGGGTTTTTAGGGAATTTTCAGAGGTTTTTTAGGGAATTTGGAGAGGTTTTTAGGGAATTTTGAGAGTTTTATTAGGGAATTTTCAGGGGTCCTTTTAGGGAATTTTCAGGGGTTTTTTTAGGGAATTTTCAGAGGTTTTTTAGGGAATTTTCAGGGGTTTTTTTAGGGAATTTTCAGGGTTTTTAGGGAATTTTCAGGGTCTTTTTCAGGGCATTTAGAGGGGTTTTTTAGGGAATTTTTAGGGGTCCTTTCAGGGAATTTTCAGAGGTTTTTAGGGAATTTTTATGGGTCCTTTTAGGGAATATTGAGAGGTTTTTTAAGGGAATTTTGAGGGAATTTTTAGGTGGTTTTTTAGGGAATTTTCAGGGGTGTTTAGGGAATTTTTAGGAGTCCTTTTAGGGAATTTTGAGGGGTTTTTAGGAAATTTTCAGAAGTTCTTTTGGGAATTTTGAGGAGTTTTTAGGGAATTTTGAGGGGTTTTTTAGGGAATTTTGAGGGAGTTTTAGGGAATTTTGAGGGGTTTTTTAGGAAAATTTCAGGGGTTTTTAGGGAATTTTCAGAGGTTTTTTAGGGAATTTGGAGGGGGTTTTAGGGAATTTATTCAGAGTTTTATTAGGGAATTTTCAGAGGTCCTTTTAGGGAATTTTCAGGGTTTTATTTAGGGAATTTTCAGGGGTTTTTTAGGGAATTTTTATGGGTCCTTTTAGGGAATATTGAGAGGTTTTTTAAGGGAATTTTGAGGGGTTTTTTAGGGCCAAACTGACCCAAACTGACCCAAACTGGGCCAGACTGAGCCAAACTGGGCCAAACTGGGCCAAAGTGGCCCAGACTGGGCCAAACCGATCCAAACTGAGCCAAACTGAGCCAAACTGAGCCAAACTGAGCCAAACCGGCCCAGACTGACCCAAACTGATCCAAACCGACCCAAACTGACCCAAACTGAGCCAAACTGACCCAAACCGACCCAAACTGACCCAAACCAACCCAAACTGATCCAAACCCACCCAAACCCACCCAAACCGACCCAAACTGACCCAAACCGACCCAAAACTGATCCAAACTGACCCCAACGGACCCCAACTGACCGAAACCCACCCAAACTGACCCAAACCGAGCCAAACTGACCCAAACTGACCCAAACCCACCCAAACCGACCCAAACTGACCCAAATTGATCCAAACCGGCCCAAACTGACCCAAACCGACCCAAACTGACCCAAACTGACCCAAACTGACCCAGTCCCACCCAAACTGACCCAAACTGACCCAAACTGATCCAAACCGACCCAAACTGACCCAAACTGACCCAAACCGACCCAAACCGGCCCAAACTGACCCCAAACTGATCCAAACCGAGCCAAACCAATCCAAACTGACCCAAACCCACCCAAACTGACCCAAACTGACCCAAACTGATCCAAACCGGCCCAAACTGACCCAAACCGACCCAAACTGACCCAAACTGACCCAAACCCACCCAAACCCACCCAAACTGACCCAAACTGACCCAAACCGACCCAAACCGACCCAAACCGACCCCAAACCGACCCCAAACCGACCCAAACCGACCCAAACCGACCCAAACCGACCCCAACTGACCCAAATCGACCCAAACTGACCCAAACTGACCCCAAACTGACCCCAACTGACCCAAACCCACCCAAACTGACCCAAACCCACCCAAACTGACCCAAACCCACCCAAACTGACCCAAACTGACCCAAACTGACCCAAATGAGTCCTTTCAGGGAATATTGAGAGGTTTTTTAAGGGAATTTTGTGGGGTTTTTTAGGGCCAAACTGGGCCAGACTGAGCCAGACTGGGCCAGACTGACCCAAACTGGGCCAAACTGGGCGAGATTGAGCCAAACTGGGCCAAACTGGGCCAAACTGGGCCAAAGTGGGCCAAAGTGGGCCAAACCGATCCAAACCGACCCAAACTGAGCCAAACTGGGCCAGACTGGGCCAAACTGGGCCAAACTGGGCCAAACTGGGCCAGACTGAGCCAAACTGGGCCAAACTGGGCCAAACTGGGCCAAACTGGGCCAGACTGGCCCAAACTGGGCCAAAGTGGGCCAAACTGGGCCAGACTGAGCCAAACTGAGCCAAACTGACCCAATCCCACCCAAACTGACCCAAACTGGGGCAGACTGATCCAAACTGGGCCAGACTGACCCAAACCGACCCAAACCGACCCAATCCCACCCAAACCGACCCAATCCCACCCAAACCGACCCAAACCGACCCAGACTGACCCAAACTGACCCAAACTGACCCAATCCCACCCAAACCCACCCAAACCCACCCAAACCGGCCCAGACTGATCTGGCCGCCCCCCAATTCCCAAATCCCCTTTTTTTCTGGGATAACCCCACCCCCAGCTCCGAGCCCGTGTGGGCGCCGGCACCGCTCCGGAACTTTCCTTTGGAAAAATACAAAAACCCCTTCTCCCCCCTCCCCTCCCCCCCCCTTTTCCGGAGCCCCCCTCGGAGCGGGATCGGCTTCGGGGCCGGATTTTTTTGGGAATGATTGTTAAAGCAGCTCCAGGCAAACGTTCCCGGCGGGAGCCAGCCCGGGCCAGACTGGGCCAAAGTGGGCCAAAGTGGGCCAAACTGGGCTAAACTGGGCTAAACTGGGCTAAACTGGGCCAAAGTGGGCGAGATTGGGCCAAACTGATCCAAACTGAGCCAAACTGGGCCAAACGGGGCCAAAGTGGGCTAAACTAGGCCAAACTGGGCCAAACTGAGCCAAAGTGGGCTAAACTGGGCTAAACTGGGCCAGACTGGGCCAAAGTGGGCCAGACTGAGCCAAAGTGGGCCAGACTGAGCCAAAGTGGGCCAAAGTGGGTTAAACTGGGCCAAACTGGGCTAAACTGGGCCAGACTGGGCCAAAGTGGTCCAGACTGAGCCAAACTGATCCAAACTGACCCAAACTGGGCCAAACTGAGCCAGACTGGGCCAGACTGGGCCAAAGTGGGCCAAACTGGGCCAAACTGATCCGAACCGACCCAAACTGGGCCAAACTGGGCCAAACTGAGCCAGACTGAGCCAGACTGACCCAAACTGACCCAAACTGATCCAAACCGGCCCAAACTGACTCAAACCGACCCAAACTGGGCCAAACTGAGCCAGACTGAGCCCAAACTGACCCAAACCGACCCAAACCGACCCAAACTGACCCAAACCGACCCAAACCGACTCAAACCGACCCAAACCGATCCAAACCGACCCAAACCGATCCAAACCGACCCAAACCGACCCAAACCGATCCAAACTGACCCAAACCGACCCAAACCCACCCAAACCGACCCAAACCGACCCAAACCGGCCCAAACCGACCCAAACTGACCCAAACCGGCCCAGACTGATCTGGCCGCCCCCCAATTCCCAAATCCCCTTTTTTTCTGGGATAACCCCACCCCCAGCTCCGAGCCCGTGTGGGCGCCGGCACCGCTCCGGAACTTTCCTTTGGAAAAATACAAAAACCCCTTCTCCCCCCTCCCCTCCCCCCCCCTTTTCCGGAGCCCCCCTCGGAGCGGGATCGGCTTCGGGGCCGGATTTTTTGGGAATGATTGTTAAAGCAGCTCCAGGCAAACGTTCCCGGCGGGAGCCAGCCCGGGCCAGACTGGGCCAAAGTGGGCTAAAGTGGGCCAAAGTGGGCCAAACTGGGCTAAACTGGGCCAAACTGAGCCAGACTGAGCCAAACCGACCCAAACCGACCCAAACCGACCCAAACCGACCCCAAACTGACCCAAACCGACCCAAACCGACCCAAACCGACCCAAACTGACCCAATCCCACCCAAACCGACCCAAACCGACCCAAACCGACCCAAACTGACCCAAACCCACCCAAACCGGCCCAGACTGATCTGGCCGCCCCCCAATTCCCAAATCCCCTTTTTTTCTGAGATAACCCCACCCCCAGCTCCGAGCCCGTGTGGGCGCCGG
Organism: Coloeus monedula; assembly: GCF_965178545.1. NCBI lineage: Eukaryota > Metazoa > Chordata > Aves > Passeriformes > Corvidae > Coloeus > Coloeus monedula. The sequence goes on from NC_138781.1 coordinate 159,991,297, forward strand.
CACCGCTCCGGAACTTTCCTTTGGAAAAATACAAAAACCCCTTCTCCCCCCTCCCCTCCCCCCCCCCTTTTCCGGAGCCCCCCTCGGAGCGGGATCGGCTTCGGGGCCGGATTTTTTTTGGGAATGATTGTTAAAGCAGCTCCAGGCAAACGTTCCCGGCGGGAGCCAGCCCGGGCCAGACTGGGCCAAACTGGGCCAAAGTGGGCTAAACTGGGCCAAAGTGGGCTAAAGTGGGCTAAACTGGGCTAAACTGGGCCAAACTGGGCCAAAGTGGGCCAAAGTGGGCTAAACTGGGCTAAACTGGGCCAAACTGGGCCAAAGTGGGCTAAACTGGGCCAAAGTGGGCCAAAGTGGGCCAAAGTGGGCTAAACTGGGCTAAACTGGGCCAAACTGGGCCAAAGTGGGCCAAACTGGGCCAAACTGGGCCAAACTGGGCCAAACTGGGCGAGATTGGGCCAAACTGATCCAAACTGAGCCAAACTGGGCCAAAGTGGGCCAAAGTGGGCCAAACTGGGCCAGACTGAGCCAAACTGGGCCAGACTGAGCCAAACTGGGCGAGATTGAGCCAAACTGGGCCAGACTGAGCCAAACTGATCCAAACCGACCCAAACGCACCCAAATTGACCCAAATTGACCCAAACCGACCCAAACCGGCCCAAATCCACCCAAACTGACCCAAACCAACCCAAACTGGCCCAAACTGAGCCAAACTGGGCCAAACAGGGCCAGACTGAGCCAAACTGACCCCAACTGACCCAAATCCACCCAAACTGACCCAAACTGGCCCAAACCAACCCAAACTGACCCCAAACCGACCCAAACCGACCCAAACAGACCCAAACCGACCCAATCCCACCCAAACCGACCCAAACCGGCCCAAACCGACCCAAACCGGCCCAAACCGACCCAAACTGACCCAAACTGACCCAAACTGACCCAATCCGACCCAAACTGACCCAAACTGACCCAAACCGACCCAAATCGACCCAAACCCACCCAAACCGACCCAAACTGACCCAATCCCACCCAAACTGACCCAAACCGACCCAAACCGATCCAAACTGACCCAAACCCACCCAAACCCACCCAAACCGGCCCAGACTGATCTGGCCGCCCCCCAATTCCCAAATCCCCTTTTTTTCTGGGATAACCCCACCCCCAGCTCCGAGCCCGTGTGGGCGCCGGCACCGCTCCGGAACTTTCCTTTGGAAAAATACAAAAACCCCTTCTCCCCCCTCCCCTCCCCCCCCCTTTTCCGGAGCCCCCCTCGGAGCGGGATCGGCTTCGGGGCCGGATTTTTTTGGGAATGATTGTTAAAGCAGCTCCAGGCAAACGTTCCCGGCGGGAGCCGTAAAATCCGCACCGGGTGGGATCGGGCCGGCAAATCCCGGCCGGCAAAGGGATGGGATTACCGGGCAAACAAAGGCCGCCCTTCCACGGAGCCGGGGCTTTTCCGCAGGGAGCTCTGGATAAGTTTTTTCCCAGGTTTTTGGCGCTGGGATGGGGCTGGAGTTGGGTTTCCCCCTTTCCCTTCGTTCTTCCCCCCCCCCCCCCCCTTCCCGTGAGCGGGGGCCGGGAAGGATCCGGAGGGGCCGGATCGGGAGCGTTGCCGGCTTTGCTGGCCCGGTTTGGGGTGGGTTTGGGTGGGTTTGGGTGGGTTTGGGTGGGTTTGGGTGGGTTTGAGGTGGGTTTGGGTGCATTTCGGTCAGTTTGGGTGGGTTTGGGTGGGTTTGGGTCGGTTTGAGGTCGGTTTGGGTCAGTTTGGGTCGGTTTGGGTCAGTTTGGGTCAGTCTGGGCCGGTTTGGGTCAGTTCGGGTCGGTTTGGGTCAGTTTGGATCAGTTTGGGTGGGTTTGGGTCAGTTTGGGTGGGTTTGGGTGGGTTTGGGTCGGTCTGGGGTCAGTTTGGGTGGGTTTGGGTCAGTTTGAGGTCGGTTTGGGTCGGTTTGGGGCAGTTTGGGTCAGTTTGGGTGCGTTTGGGTCAGTTTGAGGTCGGTTTGGGTCAGTTTGGGTCAGTTTGGGTCAGTCTGGGTCAGTCTGGGTTGGTTTGGGTCAGTTTGGGTGGGTTTGGGTCAGTTTGGGTCAGTTTGAGGTCGGTTTGGGTCGGTTTGGGTCGCTTTGGGTGGGTTTGGGGCCAGTTTGGGTCCGTTTCGGTCGGTTTGGGTCAGTTTGGGTCAGTTTGGGTGGGTTTGGGTCAGTTTGAGGTCGGTTTGGGTCGGTTTGGGGTCAGTTTGGGTCGCTTTGGGGCCGGTTTGGGTCCGTTTCGGTCGGTTTGGGTGGGTTTGGGTCAGTTTGAGTCGGTTTGGGGCAGTTTGGGTCAGTTTGGGTCAGTTTGGGGTCAGTTTGGGTCAGTTTGGGTGGGTTTGGGTCAGTTTGGGTCGGTTTGGGGTCAGTTTGGGTCGGTTTGGGTCAGTTTGGGTGGGTTTGGGTCGGTTTGGGTCGGTTTGGGTCAGTTTGAGGTCGGTTTGGGTCGGTTTGGGTCGGTTTGGGTCAGTTTGGGTCAGTTTGGGTCCGTTTGGGTCGGTCTGGGGTCGGTCTGGGGTCAGTTTGGGTGGGATTGGGTCAGTTTGGGTCATTTTGGGTCAGTTTGGGTCAGTCTGGGTCAGTTTGGATCAGTTTGGGGTCGGTTTGGGTGGGATTGGGTCAGTTTGGGTCGGTTTGGGTCGGTCTGGGGTCAGTTTGGGTGGGTTTGGGTCAGTTTGGGTCGGTTTGGGTCGGTTTGGGTGGGTTTGGGTCGGTTTGGGTGGGTTTGGGTCAGTTGGGGTCAGTTTGGGTGGGATTGGGTCAGTTTGGGTCGGTTTGGGTCGGTTTGGGTGGGTTTGGGTCGGTTTGGGTCGGTTTGGGTGGGTTTGGGTCAGTTTGGGTCAGTTTGAGGTCGGTTTGGGTCGGTTTGGGTCGGTTTGGGTCAGTTTGGGTCAGTTTGGGTCAGTCTGGGTCAGTCTGGGTTGGTTTGGGTCAGTTTGGGTGGGTTTGGGTCAGTTTGGGTCGGTCTGGGGTCAGTTTGGGTCGGTCTGGGGTCAGTTTGGGTCAGTTTGAGGTCGGTTTGGGTCAGTTTGGGTCAGTTTGAGGTCAGTTTGGGTCAGTTTGGGTCAGTTTGGGGTCGGTTTGGGGTCGGTTTGGGTCGGTTTGGGTGGGTTTGGGTCAGTTTGGGTGGGTTTGGGTCAGTTTGGGTGGGTTTGCGTGGGTTTGGGTCAGTTTGGGTGGGTTTGGGTCAGTTTGGGTGGGTTTGGGTCAGTTTGGGTGCGTTTGGGTCGGTTTGGGTCGGTTTGGGTCAGTTTGGGTCGGTTTGAGTCAGTTTGGGTCGGTTTGGGTCGGTCTGGGGTCAGTTTGGGGTCAGATTGGGTGGGATTGGGTCAGTTTGGGTCGGTCTGGGGTCAGTTTGGGTGGGTTTGGGTCAGTTTGGGTCGGTTTGGGTCAGTTGGGGTCAGTTTGGGTGGGATTGGGTCAGTTTGGGTCAGTTTGGGTGGGTTTGGGTGGGTTTGGGTCGGTTTGGGTCACTCTGGCCCAGTTTGGATCAGTTTGGATCCGTCTGGCCCAGTTTGGCTCAGTCTGGCCCATTTTGGGTCAGTTTGGGTGGGTTTGGGGTCGGTTCGGGTCACTCTGGCCCAGTCTGGCCCACTTTGGATCAGTTTGGGTCAGTTTGGCTCAGTCTGGCCCAGTTTGGGTCAGGTTGGGTCAGTTTGGGGTCAGTTTGGGTCGGTTTGGGTCAGTTTGGGTCGGTTTGGGGTCGGTTTGGGTCGGTTTGGGGTCGGTTTGGGTCGGTTTGGGTCAGTTTGGGTGGGTTTGGGCCACTTTGAGGTCGGTTTGGGTCGGTTTGGGTCGGTTTGGGTCAGTTTGGGTTGGTTTGGGTCGGTTTGGGTCGGTTTGGGTGGGTTTGGGTCAGTTTGGGTGGGTTTGGGTCAGTTTGGGTCGGTCTGGGGTCAGTTTGGGTGGGTTTGGGTCAGTTTGGGTCAGTTTGAGGTCGGTTTGGGTCAGTTTGGGTCAGTTTGGGTCAGTTTGGGTCAGTCTGGGTCAGTCTGGGTTGGTTTGGGTCAGTTTGGATCAGTTTGGGTCAGTTTGGGTCAGTTTGGGTCAGTTTGAGGTCGGTTTGGGTCGCTTTGGGTGGGTTTGGGGCCGGTTTGGGTCCGTTTCGGTCGGTTTGGGTCAGTTTGGGTCAGTTTGGGTCAGTTTGAGGTCGGTTTGGGTGGGTTTGGGTCAGTTTGGGTCAGTTTGGGGTCGGTTTGGGTCAGTTTGGGTGGGTTTGGGTCGGTTTGGGTGCGTTTGGGTCGGTTTGGGTCGGTTTGGGTCGGTTTGGGTCGGTTTGGGTCAGTTTGGGTCAGTTTGGGTGGGTTTGGATCAGTTTGGGTCGGTCTGGGGTCAGTTTGGGTCGGTTTGGGTCGGTTTGGGTCGGTTTGGGTGGGTTTGGGTGGGTTTGGGTGGGTTTGGGTCAGTTTGGGTGGGTTTGGGTCGGTTTGGGTCGGTCTGGGGTCAGTTTGGGTTGGTTTGGGTCAGTTGGGGTCGGTTTGGGTGGGTTTGGATCAGTTTGGGTCGGTTTGGGTGGGTTTGGGTCAGTTTGGGTGGGATTGGGTCGGTTTGGGTCAGTTTGGGTCGGTTTGGGGTCAGTTTGGGTGGGATTGGGTCAGTTTGGGTCAGTTTGGGTCGGATTGGGTCGGTTTGGGTCGGTCTGGGGTCAGTTTGGGTGGGACTGGGTCAGTTTGGGGTCAGTTTGGGTGGGTTTGGGTCGGTTTGGGTCACTCTGGCCCAGTTTGGATCAGTTTGGCTCAGTCTGGCCCATTTTGGGTCAGTTTGGGTGGGTTTGGGTGGGTTTGGGTCGGTTTGGGTCACTCTGGCCCAGTTTGGATCAGTTTGGATCCGTCTGGCCCAGTCTGGCCCACTTTGGATCAGTTTGGGTCAGTTTGGCTCAGTCTGGCCCAGTTTGGGTCAGGTTGGGTCAGTTTGGGGTCAGTTTGGGTCGGTTTGGGTCGGTTTGGGTCGGTTTGGGGTCGGTTTGGGTCGGTTTGGGTCAGTTTGGGTGCGTTTGGGTCAGTTTGAGGTCGGTTTGGGTCGGTTTGGGTCGGTTTGGGTGCGTTTGGGTGCGTTTGGGTCGGTTTGGATCGGTTTGGGTGGGTTTGGGTCAGTTTGGGTGGGTTTGGGTCAGTTTGGGTCGGTCTGGGGTCAGTTTGGGTGGGTTTGGGTCAGTTTGGGTGGGTTTGAGGTCGGTTTGGGTCAGTTTGGGTCAGTTTGGGTCAGTTTGGGTCAGTCTGGGTCAGTCTGGGTCAGTCTGGGTCAGTCTGGGTCAGTTTGGATCAGTTTGGGTCAGTTTGGGTCAGTTTGGGGTCGGTTTGGGTCGGTTTGGGTGCGTTTGGGTCCGTTTGAGGTCGGTTTGGGTCGGTTTGGGTGCGTTTGGGTGCGTTTGGGTCAGTTTGGGTTGGTTTGGGTCGGTTTGGGTGCGTTTGGGTGCGTTTGGGTCAGTTTGGGTTGGTTTGGGTCGGTTTGGGTCAGTTTGGGTCAGTTTGGGTCAGTTTGGGTCAGTTTGGGTCAGTTTGGGTCGGTCTGGGGTCAGTTTGGGTCGGTTTGGATCAGTTTGGGTCGGTTTGGGTGGGTTTGGGTCGGTTTGGGTGAGATTGGGTCGGTTTGGGTCGGTCTGGGGTCAGTTTGGGTGGGATTGGGTCGGTTTGGGTCAGTTTGGGGTCAGTTTGGGTGGGATTGGGTCAGTTTGGGTCGGTTTGGGTCGGATTGGGTCGGTTTGGGTCGGTCTGGGGTCAGTTTGGGTGGGACTGGGTCAGTTTGGGGTCAGTTTGGGTGGGTTTGGGTCGGTTTGGGTCACTCTGGCCCAGTCTGGCCCACTTTGGATCAGTTTCGCTTAGTCTGGCCCAGTTTGGGTCAGGTTGGGTCAGTTTGGGTCGGTTTGGGGTCGGTTTGGGTCAGTTTGGGTGGGTTTGGGTCGGTTTGGGTGGGTTTGGGTCGGTTTGGGTCGGTTTGGGTCGGTCTGGGGTCAGTTTGGGTCGGTTTGGGTGGGATTGGGTCAGTTTGGGTCGGTTTGGGTCAGTTGGGGTCAGTTTGGCGTCAGTTTGGGTGCGTTTGGATCAGTTTGGGTGGGTTTGGGTCAGTTTGAGGTTGGTTTGGGTCGGTTTGCGTCAGTTTGGGTGGGTTTGGGTGGGTTTGGGTCGGTTTGGGTCAGTTTCGGCCAGTTCGGATGAGTTTGGGCCAGTCTGGGCCAGTCTGTAAAACCGAGCTGCTTTTCCATAAAAATCTGATTTTCCACAGAAAAACCCCCCCGGCTTTCCCACAATAAATCTCAGCTTTTCCATAAAAACCCGGCTTTTCCTTAAAAAATCCCACTTTTCCATGAAAAAATCCCAACTTTTCCTTAAAATAAATCAGCTTTTCCATGAAAAAATTCCAGCTTTTCTACAATAAATCTCGGCTTTTCCATAAAATCCCGGCTTTTCCATAAAAAACCCCACTTTTCCACAATAAATCCCGGCTTTCCTTTAAAAAAAATCGGCTTTTCCAATAAGAAATTCCAGCTTTTCCATAAAAACCCCTGACATTCCATAAAAACCCGGCTTTGCCATTAAGAAATCCCAGCTTTTCCTTCAAAAACCCGGCTTTTCCTTAAAAAACCCCACTTTTCCACAATAAATCCCAACTTTTCCTTAAAAAAAATCGGCTTTTCCATGAAAAAATCCTACTTTTCCACAATAAATCCCTGCTGTTCCATAAAAACCCAGCTTTTCCTTAAAAAAAAATCTGCTTTTCCTTAAAAATCCCGGCTTTTCCTTAAAAAAACTCGGCTTTGCCATTAAGAAATTCCCGCTTTTCCACAATAAATCCCGGCTTCTCCATAAAAATCTGATTTTCCACAAAAAAAACCCTCGGTTTTTCCATAAAAAGCTCTGCTTTTCCTTAAAAAAAATCGGCTTTTCCACAATAAATCCCGGCTTTTCCCTTTAAAAAAATCGGCTTTTCCATTAAGAAATTCCTGCTTTTCCACAATAAATCTCAGCTTTTCCATAAAAACCCTGATTTTCCTTCAAAATCCCGGCTTTTCCTTAAAAAACCCCACTTTTCCACAATAAATCCCAACTTTTCCATAAAAAAAATTGGCTTTTCCAATAAGAAATTCCAGCTTTTCCATAAAAACCCCTGACATTCCATAAAAACCCGGCTCTTCCACTAAAAATCCCGGCTTTTCCTTCAAAAACGCGGCTTTTCCATGAAAAAATCCCAGCTTTTCTACAATAAATCTCAGCTTTTCCATAAAAACCCTGATTTTCCTTCAAAAACCCGGCTTTTCCTTAAAAACCCCACTTTTCCACAATAAATCCCAGCTTTTCCTAAAAAACCCGGATTTTCCTTAAAAAAAATTGGCTTTTCCATTAAGAAATTCCAGCTTTTCCATAAAACCCCCTGACATTCCATAAAAACCCGGCTTTTCCACTAAAAATTCTGGTTTTCCTTCAAAAACTCGGCTTTTCCAGTAAGAAATTCCAGCTTTTCCACAATAAATCCCAGCTTTTCCTTAAAAAACCCGGCTTTTCCTTAAAAACCCCACTTTTCCACAATAAATCCCGGCTTTCCTTAAAAAAATCGGCTTTTCCATTAAGGAATTCCTGCTTTTCCATAAAACCCCCTGACATTCCATAAAAACCCGGCTTTGCCATTAAAAACTCTGCTTTTCCATAAAAACCCGGGTTTTCCATGAAAAAATCCCAGCTTTTCTACAATAAATCTCAGCTTTTCCATAAAAACCCTGATTTTCCTTCAAAAACCCGGCTTTTCCTTAAAAAATCCCACTTTTCCACAATAAATCCCTGCTGTTCCATAAAAACCCGGCTTTTCCCAAAAAAAAATCTGCTTTTCCTTAAAAATCCCGGCTTTTCCTTAAAAAAATCGGCTTTTCCAATAAAAAATTCCTGCTTTTCCATAAAAAAACCCCTGACATTCCATAAAAACCCGGCTTTGCCATTAAAAACTCTGCTTTTCCATAAAAACCCGGGTTTTCCATTAAGAAATCCCGGCTTTTCCTTCAAAAACTCGGCTTTTCCATGAAAAAATTCCAGCTTTTCTACAATAAATCTCAGCTTTTCCATAAAAACCCTGATTTTCCTTCAAAAACTCGGCTTTTCCTTAAAAAATCCCACTTTTCCACAATAAATCCCAACTTTTCCGTAAAAAAAATCGGTTTTTCCATGAAAAAATCCCACTTTTCCACAATAAATCCCAGCTTTTCCATAAAAACCCGGCTTTTCCTTAAAAAGCCCCACTTTTCCATAAAAAAAAACAGATTTTCCTTAAAAAAAATCGGCTTTTCCATTAAGAAATTCCTGCTTTTCTGTAATAAAACCCTGACATTCCATAAAAATCCCGTCTTTTCCATAAAATCCCGGCTTTTCCTTAAAAAACCCCACTTTTCCACAATAAATCCCAGCTTTTCCTAAAAAACCCGGCTTTTCCTTAAAAAACCCCACTTTTCCATAAAAAAAAACGGATTTTCCTAAAAAAAAATTGGCTTTTCCATTAAGAAATTCCTGCTTTTCCATAATAAAACCCGGATTTTCCCAAAATAACCTGATTTTCCATAAAAACCCGGCTCTTCCACAATAAATCCCGGCTTTCCTTTAAAAAAAATCGGCTTTTCCAATAAGAAATTCCTGCTTTTCCATAAAAACCCCTGACATTCCATAAAAACCCAGCTTTTCCACTAAAAATTCTGCTTTTCCTTCAAAAACTCGGCTTTTCCAGTAAGAAATTCCGGCTTTTCCACAATAAATCCCAGCTTTTCCTAAAAAACCCGGCTTTTCCTTAAAAAACCCCACTTTTCCATAAAAAAACCCCGGATTTTCCTAAAAAAAAATCGGCTTTTCCATAAAAACCCGGGTTTTCCATTAAGAAATTCCGGCTTTTCCACAATAAATCTCAGCTTTTCCATAAAAACCCTGATTTTCCTTAAAAACCCCACTTTTCCACAATAAATCCCAGCTTTTCCTTAAAAAAAATCGGTTTTTCCATGAAAAAATCCCACTTTTCCACAATAAATCTCAGCTTTTCCATAAAAACCCGGCTTTTCCTTAAAAAACCCCACTTTTCCATAAAAAAAACCGGATTTTCCTAAAAAAAAAATCGACTTTTCCATTAAGAAATTCCAGCTTTTCCATAAAAACCCCCTGACATTCCATAAAAACCCGGCTTTGCCATTAAAAATTCTGCTTTTCCTTCAAAAACGCGGCTTTTCCATGAAAAAATTCCAGCTTTTCTACAATAAATCCTGGCTTTTCCATAAAAACCCTGATTTTCCTTCAAAATCCCGGCTTTTCCTTAAAAAATCCCACTTTTCCACAATAAATCCCAGCTGTTCCATAAAAACCCGGCTTTTCCCAAAAAAAAAATCTGCTTTTCCTTAAAAATCCCGGCTTTTCCTTAAAAAAACTCGGCTTTTCCATTAAGAAATTCCGGCTTTTCCACAATAAATCCCAGCTTTTCCATAAAAACCCGGCTTTTCCTTAAAAAAACTCGGCTTTTCCTTAAAAAACCCCACTTTTCCACAATAAATCCCGGCTTTTCCTTAAAAAAACTCGGCTTTGCCATTAAGAAATTCCCGCTTTTCCACAATAAATCCCGGCTTCTCCATAAAAATCTGATTTTCCACAAAAAAACCCCTCGGTTTTTCCATAAAAAGCTCTGCTTTTCCTTAAAAAAAATCGGCTTTTCCACAATAAATCCCGGCTTTTCCTTAAAAAACCCCACTTTTCCATAAAAAAAACCCGGATTTTCCTAAAAAAAAATCGGCTTTTCCATTAAGAAATTCCTGCTTTTCCATAATAAAACCCGGATTTTCCCAAAATAACCTGATTTTCCATAAAAACCCGGCTCTTCCACAATAAATCCCGGCTTTCCTTTAAAAAAAAATCGGCTTTTCCAATAAGAAATTCCAGCTTTTCCATAAAACCCCCTGACATTCCATAAAAACTCGGCTTTGCCATTAAAAATTCTGCTTTTCCTTCAAAAACGCGGCTTTTCCATGAAAAAATCCCAGCTTTTCTACAATAAATCTCAGCTTTTCCATAAAAACCCTGATTTTCCTTCAAAAACCCGGCTTTTCCTTAAAAAATCCCACTTTTCCACAATAAATCCCAGCTTTTCCTTAAAAAAAATCGGTTTTTCCTTAAAAAATCCCACTTTTCCACAATAAATCCCTGCTGTTCCATAAAAACCCGGCTTTTCCCAAAAAAAAAATCTGCTTTTCCTTAAAAATCCCGGCTTTTCCTTAAAAAAATCGGCTTTTCCAATAAAAAATTCCTGCTTTTCCATAAAAAAACCCCTGACATTCCATAAAAACCCGGCTTTGCCATTAAAAACTCTGCTTTTCCATAAAAACCCGGGTTTTCCATTAAGAAATCCCGGCTTTTCCTTCAAAAACTCGGCTTTTCCATGAAAAAATCCCAGCTTTTCTACAATAAATCTCAGCTTTTCCATAAAAACCCTGATTTTCCTTCAAAAACTCGGCTTTTCCTTCAAAACCTCGGCTTTTCCTTAAAAAATCCCAGCTTTTCCACAATAAATCCTGGCTTTTTCTAAAAAACCCGGCTTTTCCTTAAAAACCACCACTTTTCCATAAAAAAAACCCGGATTTTCCTAAAAAAAAATCGGCTTTTCCATTAAGAAATTCCAGCTTTTCCATAATAAAACCCGGATTTTCCCAAAATAACCTGATTTTCCATAAAAACCCGGCTCTTCCACAATAAATCCCGGCTTTCCTTTAAAAAAAAAATCGGCTTTTCCAATAAGGAATTCCAGCTTTTCCATAAAAACCCCTGACATTCCATAAAAACCCGGCTCTTCCACTAAAAATCCCGGCTTTTCCTTCAAAAACCCGGCTTTTCCATGAAAAAATCCCAGCTTTTCTACAATAAATCCCAGCTTTTCCTTAAAAAGCCCCACTTTTCCATTAAAAAAACCGGATTTTCCTTAAAAAAACTCGGCTTTTCCATTAAGAAATTCCTGCTTTTCCGTAATAAAACCCTGACATTCCATAAAAATCCCGTCTTTTCCTAAAAATCCCGGCTTTTCCTTAAAAAACCCCACTTTTCCACAATAAATCTCAGCTTTTCCTTTAAAAAAAATCGGCTTTTCCATTAAGAAACTCCAGCTTTTCCATAAAAACCCCTGACATTCCATAAAAACCCGGCTTTTCCATTAAAAATTCTGCTTTTCCTTCAAAAACTCGGCTTTTCCAGTAAGAAATTCCGGCTTTTCCACAATAAATCCCAGCTTTTCCATAAAATCCCGGCTTTTCCTTAAAAAACCCCACTTTTCCACAATAAATCCCAGCTTTTCCTTAAAAAAAATCGGCTTTTCCATTAAGAAATTCCAGCTTTTCCATAAAAACCCCTGACATTCCATAAAAACCCGGCTTTGCCATTAAAAATTCTGCTTTTCCTTCAAAAACGCGGCTTTTCCATGAAAAAATCCCAGCTTTTCCACAATAAATCTCAGCTTTTCCATAAAAACCCAGATTTTCCTTCAAAATCCCAGCTTTTCCTTAAAAAACCCCACTTTTCCACAATAAATCCTGGCTTTTCCTAAAAAACCCGGTTTTTCCTTAAAAAACCCCACTTTTCCATTAAAAAAACCAGATTTTCCTTAAAAAAAATCGGCTTTTCCATTAAGAAATTCCTGCTTTTCTGTAATAAAACCCTGACATTCCATAAAAACCCCGTCTTTTCCTAAAAATCCCAGCTTTTCCTTAAAAAAACCCACTTTTCCACAATAAATCCCGGCTTTCCTTTAAAAAAAATTGGCTTTTCCATTAAGAAATTCCAGCTTTCCCATAAAAACCCCTGACATTCCATAAAAACCCGGCTTTGCCATTAAAAATTCTGCTTTTCCATAAAAACTCGGCTTTTCCATGAAAAAATCCCAGCTTCTCCACAATAAATCCTGGCTTTTCCTAAAAAACCCGGTTTTTCCTTAAAAAACCCCACTTTTCCATAAAAAACACCGGATTTTCCTAAAAAAAAAAATCGACTTTTCCATTAAGGAATTCCTGCTTTTCCATAAAACCCCCTGACATTCCATAAAAACCCGGCTTTGCCATTAAAATCTCTGCTTTTCCATTAAGAAATTCCAACTTTTCCACACTAAATCCCAGCTTTCCCTTAACATTCCCTGGGAATTTCGGTCGGGAATTTTTCACGGGAATTTTGGCGCCACGCTCCACCAGAGGGCGCCAAACAATTCCGGACGCTCCCAAAAAAATCCCTCCAAATTCCAACCCCCCCCCCCCCAAAAAAAAAACCCCCAACCCTTCCCAACATTCCCAAAATTCCCAAACCCTTCCCCATCCCAAAATTCCCAAATCCCGACCCTTCCCCATCCCAAAATTCCCAAATTCCCGACCCTTTCCCATCCCAACATTCCCAAATTCCCGACCCTTCCCCATTCCCACGGGGCCATCCCGAAGCTCTCCCGCCTTGCCCAGCCGCCCCCTCTGCCACCAGAATTCCCAGATTTTCCCCTGGATCCCCAGGATCGGCTGGATCCCGGCATGGGATCCCTCTCCCCTCGCTTCCATCTCCGCTTTTCCCACTCGGATCCCGCTTTTCCCGCTCAGATCCCGCTCGGATCCCGCTCGGATCCCACTCCGATCCCGCTTTTCCTGCTCGGATCCCACTCAGATCCCATTTTTCCCACTCGGATCCCGCTTTTCCCGCTCAGATCCCGCTCCGATCCTGTTTTTCCTGCTTGGATCCCGCTATTCCCACTCGGATCCCGCTTGGATCCCACTTTTCCCACTTGGATCCCACTCCGATCCCGCTATTCCCACTCCGATCCCCCTCTGATCCCGCTTTTCCCTCTTGGATCCTGCTCGGATCCCGCTTTTCCCACTCAGATCCCATTTTTCCTGCTCGGATCCTGCCCAGATCCCACTTGGATCCCGCTTTTCCCACTCGGATCCCGCTCAGATCCCGCTTGGATCCCACTTTTCCCGCTCAGATCCCACTTTTCCCGCTTGGATCCCCCTATTCCCACTCGGATCCCGCTCAGACCCCGCTCAGATCCCATTTTTCCCACTCGGATCCCGCTTGGATCCCGCTATTCCAGCTCGGATCCCACTCGAATCCCACTCGAATCCCGCTTGGATCCCGCTATTCCCGCTCGAATCCCACTCGGATCCCGCTTTTCCCACTCAGATCCCGCTCCGATCCCACTTGGATCCTGCTATTCCCGCTCGGATCCCACTCGGATCCCATTTTTCCCACTTGGATCCCGCTCAGATCCCACTATTCCCGCTCGGATCCCACTTTTCCTGCTTGGATCCTGCTATTCCCACTCGGATCCCGCTTTTCCCACTTGGATCCCGCTCCGATCCTGCTATTCCTGCTTGGATCCCACTTTTCCCGCTCAGATCCCGCTATTCCCACTTGGATCCTGCTCTTCCGGCTCGGATCCCGTTTTTCCCGCTCGGATCCCATTTTTCCCACTCGGATCCCACTTTTCCCACTCGGATCCCGCTCGGATCCTGTTTTTCCTGCTTGGATCCCGCTTTTCCTGCTCAGATCCCGCTCAGATCCCGCTATTCCCACTCGGATCCTGCTTGGATCCCGCTATTCCCGCTTGGATCCCGCTCCGATCCCGCTCTTCCCACTCAGACACCGCTTTTCCCACTCAGATGCCGCTTTTCCCGCTCAGATCCCGCTTTTCCCACTCAGATCCCGCTTTTCCCTCTCTGGGAGCCTCTGGAAGCTCCCGGGGCTGCGACTCCCGAGCCAAAGCTGCTCCTCTCCCACCAAAAATTCCCAAATTTCACCCCGCAGCCCCTCAGGAGGGTTTTCCAGAGGGGGAGGGAGACGGATCCCGGTATCCCAAAAAAAGGTGGGGAAGAGCCTGAAGTGGGGCTGGGAAAAGGGAGGAGAATTTGGGAGCTCTGGGAGCGGCCCTGGGGCAAAGGGGGAGCTCTGGGAAGAGCCTGGAAAAGTCTGGGAGCTCTGGGAAGAGCTGGGATTGGTGTGGGAGCTCTGGGAACGGCCCTGGAAAAGTTTGGGAAGAGCCTGGAAAAATTTAGGAGCTCTGGGAAGAGCCGGGAAAAGTTTGGGAAGAGCCCTGGAACAGCCTGGGAGCTCTGGGAAGAGTCTGGAAAAGTCTGGGAGGTGTGGAACAATCCTGGAAAAGTCTGGGAGCATCCCTGGAGAGATTTGGGAGCTCTGGGAATGGCCCTGGAAAAGTTTGGGAAGAGCCTGGAAAAATTTGGGAGCTCTGGGAAGAGCCCTGGAAAAGTCTGGGAAGAGTCCTGGAACAGCCTGGGAGCTCTGGGAACGGCCCTGGAAAAGTCTGGGAACAGCCCAGGAAAAGTTTGGGAAGAGCCTGGAAAAATCTGGGAGCTCTGGGAATGGCCCTGGAAAAGTCTGGGAAGAGCCCTGGAAAAGTTTGGGAGCTCTGGGAACAATCCTGGAAAAGTCTGGGAGCATCCCTGGAGAGATTTGGGAGCTCTGGGAAGAGCCGGGAATTGGTGTGGGAGCTCTGGGAATGGCCCTGGAAAAATTTGGGAAGAGCCTGGAAAAGTCTGGGAGCTCTGGGAATGGCCCTGGAAAAGTCTGGGAAGAGCCCAGGAAAAGTCTGGGAGCTCTGGGAAGAGCCTGGGATTGGTGTGGGAGCTCTGGGAATGGTCCTGGAAAAGTTTGGGAGCTGTGGAACAATCCTGGAAAAGTCTGGGAGCATCCCTGGAGAGATTTGGGAGCTCTGGGAATGGCCCTGGAAAAGTTTGGGAAGAGCCTGGAAAAATTTGGGAGCTCTGGGAAGAGCCGGGAAAAGTTTGGGAAGAGCCCTGGAACAGCCTGGGAGCTCGAGAAGAGCCCTGGGAAGGTGTGGGAGCTCTGGGAATGGTCCTGGAAAAGTTTGGGAGCTCTGGGAACAATCCTGGAAAAGTCTGGGAGCATCCCTGGAGAGATTTGGGAGCTCTGGGAAGAGCCAGGAATTGGTGTGGGAGCTCTGGGAAGAGTCCTGGAAAAATTTGGGAGCTCTGGGAAGAGCCCTGGAACAGTCTGGGAGCTCTGGGAACGGCCCTGGAAAAGTTTGGGAGCTGTGGAACAATCTGGGAAAAGTCTGGGAGCATCCCTGGAGAGCTTTGGGAGCTCTGGGAAGAGCCGGGAATTGGTGTGGGAGCTCTGGGAATGGCCCTGGAAAAGTTTGGGAAGAGCCTGGAAAAATCTGGGAGCTCTGGGAAGAGCCCTGGGAAGGTGTGGGAGCTCTGGGAATGGTCCTGGAAAAGTTTGGGAGCTCTGGGAACAATCCTGGAAAAGTCTGGGAGCATCCCTGGAGAGCTTTGGGAGCTCTGGGAATGGCCCTGGAAAAATTTGGGAAGAGCCTGGAACAGCCTGGGAGCTCTGGGAAGAGCCTGGGATTGGTGTGGGAGCTCTGGGAATGGTCCTGGAAAAGTTTGGGAGCTCTGGGAACGGCCCTGGAACAGTCTGGGAGCTCTGGAACAATCCAGGAAAAAGTCTGGGAGCATCCCTGGAGGGATTTGGGAGCTCTGGGAAGAGCCGGGAATTGGTGTGGGAGCTCTGGGAATGGCCCTGGAAAAGTTTGGGAAGAGCCCTGGAAAAATTTGGGAGCTCTGGGAATGGCCCTGGAAAAGTCTGGGAACAGCCCAGGAAAAGTTTGGGAAGAGTCTGGAAAAGTCTGGGAGCTCTGGGAAGAGCCAGGAAAAGTCTGGGAGCTCTGGGAACAATCCTGGAAAAGTCTGGGAGCATCCCTGGAGAGATTTGGGAGCTCTGGGAACGGCCCTGGAAAAGTTTGGGAAGAGCCCTGGAACAGGGTGGGAGCTGTGGAACAATCCTGGAAAAGTCTGGGAGCATCCCTGGAGAGCTTTGGGAGCTCTGGGAATGGCCCTGGAAAAGTCTGGGAACAGCCCAGGAAAAGTTTGGGAAGAGCCTGGAAAAGTCTGGGAGCTCTGGGAAGAGCCTGGGAAGGTGTGGGAGCTCTGGGAATGGCCCTGGAAAAGTCTGGGAGCTCTGGGAACAATCCTGGAAAAGTCTGGGAGCATCCCTGGAGGGATTTGGGAGCTCTGGGAAGAGCCGGGAATTGGTGTGGGAGCTCTGGGAATGGCCCTGGAAAAGTTTGGGAAGAGCCTGGAAAAGTTTGGGAGCTCTGGGAAGAGCCCGGGAAAAGTCTGGGAACAGCCCAGGAAAAGTTTGGGAAGAGTCTGGAAAAGTCTGGGAGCTCTGAGAAGAGCCCTGGGAAGGTGTGGGAGCTCTGGGAATGGCCCTGGAAAAGTTTGGGAAGAGCCTGGAAAAGTCTGGGAGCTCTGGGAAGAGCTGGGATTGGTGTGGGAGCTCTGGGAATGGTCCTGGAAAAGTTTGGGAAGAGCCTGGAAAAGCCTGGGAGCTCTGGGAACAATCCTGGAACAGTCTGGGAGCATCTCTGGAGAGATTTGGGAGCTCTGGGAAGAGCCGGGAATTGGTGTGGGAGCTCTGGGAAGAGTCCTGGAAAAATTTGGGAGCTCTGGGAAGAGCCCTGGAACAGCCTGGGAGCTCTGGGAACGGCCCTGGAAAAGTTTGGGAGCTGTGGAACAATCCGGGAAAAGTCTGGGAGCATCCCTGGAGAGATTTGGGAGCTCTGGGAAGAGCCAGGAATTGGTGTGGGAGCTCTGGGAATGGCCCTGGAAAAGTTTGGGAAGAGCCCTGGAACAGCCTGGGAGCTCTGGGAAGAGCCCTGGGAAGGTGTGGGAGCTCTGGGAACGGCCATGGAAAAGTCTGGGAAGAGTCTGGAAAAGTCTGGGAGCTGTGGAACAATCCTGGAACAGTCTGGGAGCATCCCTGGAGAGATTTGGGAGCTCTGGGAATGGCCCTGGAAAAGTTTGGAAGCTCTGGGAATGGCCCTGGAAAAGTCTGGGAAGAGCCCAGGAAAAGTTTGGGAAGAGCCTGGAAAAGTCTGGGAGCTCTGGGAAGAGCCGGGAATTGGTGTGGGAGCTCTGGGAACGGCCCTGGAAAAGTTTGGGAAGAGCCTGGAAAAATTTGGGAGCTCTGGGAAGAGCCGGGAAAAGTTTGGGAAGAGGCTGGAAAAGCCTGGGAGCTCTGGGAACGGCCCTGGAAAAGTTTGGGAGCTCTGGGAACAATCCTGGAAAAGTCTGGGAGCATCCCTGGAGAGATTTGGGAGCTCTGGGAAGAGCCGGGAATTGGTGTGGGAGCTCTGGGAATGGCCCTGGAAAAGTTTGGGAAGAGCCTGGAAAAATTTGGGAGCTCTGGGAAGAGCCGGGAAAAGTTTGGGAAGAGCCCTGGAACAGCCTGGGAGCTCGAGAAGAGCCCTGGGAAGGTGTGGGAGCTCTGGGAATGGTCCTGGAAAAGTTTGGGAGCTCTGGGAACAATCCTGGAAAAGTCTGGGAAGAGACCAGGAAAAGTCTGGGAAGAGCCTGGAAAAGTCTGGGAGCTCTGGGAAGAGCTGGGATTGGTGTGGGAGCTCTGGGAACGGCCCTGGAAAAGTTTGGGAGCTCTGGGAAGAGCCTGGAACAGTTTGGGAGCTCTGGAACAATCCAGGAAAAAGTCTGGGAGCATCCCTGGAGGGATTTGGGAGCTCTGGGAAGAGCCGGGAATTGGTGTGGGAGCTCTGGGAATGGCCCTGGAAAAGTTTGGGAAGAGCCTGGAAAAGCCTGGGAGCTCTGGGAACAATCCTGGAACAGTCTGGGAGCATCTCTGGAGAGATTTGGGAGCTCTGGGAAGAGCCGGGAATTGGTGTGGGAGCTCTGGGAAGAGTCCTGGAAAAATTTGGGAGCTCTGGGAAGAGCCCTGGAACAGCCTGGGAGCTCTGGGAACGGCCCTGGAAAAGTTTGGGAGCTGTGGAACAATCCGGGAAAAGTCTGGGAGCATCCCTGGAGAGATTTGGGAGCTCTGGGAAGAGCCAGGAATTGGTGTGGGAGCTCTGGGAATGGCCCTGGAAAAGTTTGGGAAGAGCCCTGGAACAGCCTGGGAGCTCTGGGAAGAGCCCTGGGAAGGTGTGGGAGCTCTGGGAACGGCCATGGAAAAGTCTGGGAAGAGTCTGGAAAAGTCTGGGAGCTGTGGAACAATCCTGGAACAGTCTGGGAGCATCCCTGGAGAGATTTGGGAGCTCTGGGAATGGCCCTGGAAAAGTTTGGAAGCTCTGGGAATGGCCCTGGAAAAGTCTGGGAAGAGCCCAGGAAAAGTTTGGGAAGAGCCTGGAAAAGTCTGGGAGCTCTGGGAAGAGCCGGGAATTGGTGTGGGAGCTCTGGGAACGGCCCTGGAAAAGTTTGGGAAGAGCCTGGAAAAATTTGGGAGCTCTGGGAAGAGCCGGGAAAAGTTTGGGAAGAGGCTGGAAAAGCCTGGGAGCTCTGGGAACGGCCCTGGAAAAGTTTGGGAGCTCTGGGAACAATCCTGGAAAAGTCTGGGAGCATCCCTGGAGAGATTTGGGAGCTCTGGGAAGAGCCGGGAATTGGTGTGGGAGCTCTGGGAATGGCCCTGGAAAAGTTTGGGAAGAGCCTGGAAAAATTTGGGAGCTCTGGGAAGAGCCGGGAAAAGTTTGGGAAGAGCCCTGGAACAGCCTGGGAGCTCGAGAAGAGCCCTGGGAAGGTGTGGGAGCTCTGGGAATGGTCCTGGAAAAGTTTGGGAGCTCTGGGAACAATCCTGGAAAAGTCTGGGAAGAGACCAGGAAAAGTCTGGGAAGAGCCTGGAAAAGTCTGGGAGCTCTGGGAAGAGCTGGGATTGGTGTGAGAGCTCTGGGAACGGCCCTGGAAAAGTTTGGGAAGAGCCTGGAAAAATTTGGGAGCTCTGGGAAGAGCCGGGAAAAGTTTGGGAAGAGGCTGGAAAAGCCTGGGAGCTCTGGGAACGGCCCTGGAAAAGTTTGGGAGCTCTGGGAACAATCCTGGAAAAGTCTGGGAGCATCCCTGGAGAGATTTGGGAGCTCTGGGAAGAGCCGGGAATTGGTGTGGGAGCTCTGGGAATGGCCCTGGAAAAGTTTGGGAAGAGCCTGGAAAAATTTGGGAGCTCTGGGAAGAGCCGGGAAAAGTTTGGGAAGAGCCCTGGAACAGCCTGGGAGCTCGAGAAGAGCCCTGGGAAGGTGTGGGAGCTCTGGGAATGGTCCTGGAAAAGTTTGGGAGCTCTGGGAACAATCCTGGAAAAGTCTGGGAAGAGACCAGGAAAAGTCTGGGAAGAGCCTGGAAAAGTCTGGGAGCTCTGGGAAGAGCTGGGATTGGTGTGGGAGCTCTGGGAACGGCCCTGGAAAAGTTTGGGAGCTCTGGGAAGAGCCTGGAACAGTCTGGGAGCTCTGGAACAATCCAGGAAAAAGTCTGGGAGCATCCCTGGAGGGATTTGGGAGCTCTGGGAAGAGCCGGGAATTGGTGTGGGAGCTCTGGGAATGGCCCTGGAAAAGTTTGGGAAGAGCCTGGAAAAGTTTGGAAGCTCTGAGAATGGCCCTGGAAAAGTCTGGGAACAGCCCAGGAAAAGTTTGGGAAGAGCCTGGAAAAGTCTGGGAGCTCTGGGAAGAGCCTGGGATTGGTGTGGGAGCTCTGGGAATGGTCCTGGAAAAGTTTGGGAGCTCTGGGAACAATCCTGGAAAAGTCTGGGAGCATCCCTGGAGAGATTTGGGAGCTCTGGGAAGAGCCGGGAATTGGTGTGGGAGCTCTGGGAATGGCCCTGGAAAAGTTTGGGAAGAGCCTGGAAAAGTTTGGGAGCTCTGGGAAGAGCCCGGGAAAAGTCTGGGAACAGCCCAGGAAAAGTTTGGGAAGAGTCTGGAAAAGTCTGGGAGCTCTGGGAAGAGCCCTGGGAAGGTGTGGGAGCTCTGGGAATGGCCCTGGAAAAGTTTGGGAAGAGCCTGGAAAAGTCTGGGAGCTCTGGGAAGAGCTGGGATTGGTGTGGGAGCTCTGGGAATGGTCCTGGAAAAGTTTGGGAAGAGCCTGGAAAAGCCTGGGAGCTCTGGGAACAATCCTGGAACAGTCTGGGAGCATCTCTGGAGAGATTTGGGAGCTCTGGGAAGAGCCGGGAATTGGTGTGGGAGCTCTGGGAAGAGTCCTGGAAAAATTTGGGAGCTCTGGGAAGAGCCCTGGAACAGCCTGGGAGCTCTGGGAACGGCCCTGGAAAAGTTTGGGAGCTGTGGAACAATCCGGGAAAAGTCTGGGAGCATCCCTGGAGAGATTTGGGAGCTCTGGGAAGAGCCAGGAATTGGTGTGGGAGCTCTGGGAATGGCCCTGGAAAAGTTTGGGAAGAGCCCTGGAACAGCCTGGGAGCTCTGGGAAGAGCCCTGGGAAGGTGTGGGAGCTCTGGGAACGGCCATGGAAAAGTCTGGGAAGAGTCTGGAAAAGTCTGGGAGCTGTGGAACAATCCTGGAACAGTCTGGGAGCATCCCTGGAGAGATTTGGGAGCTCTGGGAATGGCCCTGGAAAAGTTTGGAAGCTCTGGGAATGGCCCTGGAAAAGTCTGGGAAGAGCCCAGGAAAAGTTTGGGAAGAGCCTGGAAAAGTCTGGGAGCTCTGGGAAGAGCCGGGAATTGGTGTGGGAGCTCTGGGAACGGCCCTGGAAAAGTTTGGGAAGAGCCTGGAAAAATTTGGGAGCTCTGGGAAGAGCCGGGAAAAGTTTGGGAAGAGGCTGGAAAAGCCTGGGAGCTCTGGGAACGGCCCTGGAAAAGTTTGGGAGCTCTGGGAACAATCCTGGAAAAGTCTGGGAGCATCCCTGGAGAGATTTGGGAGCTCTGGGAAGAGCCGGGAATTGGTGTGGGAGCTCTGGGAATGGCCCTGGAAAAGTTTGGGAAGAGCCTGGAAAAATTTGGGAGCTCTGGGAAGAGCCGGGAAAAGTTTGGGAAGAGCCCTGGAACAGCCTGGGAGCTCGAGAAGAGCCCTGGGAAGGTGTGGGAGCTCTGGGAATGGTCCTGGAAAAGTTTGGGAGCTCTGGGAACAATCCTGGAAAAGTCTGGGAAGAGACCAGGAAAAGTCTGGGAAGAGCCTGGAAAAGTCTGGGAGCTCTGGGAAGAGCTGGGATTGGTGTGGGAGCTCTGGGAACGGCCCTGGAAAAGTTTGGGAGCTCTGGGAAGAGCCTGGAACAGTCTGGGAGCTCTGGAACAATCCAGGAAAAAGTCTGGGAGCATCCCTGGAGGGATTTGGGAGCTCTGGGAAGAGCCGGGAATTGGTGTGGGAGCTCTGGGAATGGCCCTGGAAAAGTTTGGGAAGAGCCTGGAAAAGTTTGGGAGCTCTGGGAAGAGCCCTGGAAAAGTTTGGGAGCTGTGGAACAATCCTGGAAAAGTCTGGGAGCATCCCTGGAGAGATTTGGGAGCTCTGGGAACAGCCCAGGAAAAGTTTGGGAAGAGCCTGGAAAAGTCTGGGAGCTCTGGGAAGAGCCGGGAAAAGTCTGGGAGCTCTGGGAAGAGCTGGGATTGGTGTGGGAGCTCTGGGAACGGCCCTGGAAAAGTTTGGGAGCTCTGGGAAGAGCCTGGAACAGTCTGGGAGCTCTGGAACAATCCAGGAAAAAGTCTGGGAGCATCCCTGGAGGGATTTGGGAGCTCTGGGAAGAGCCGGGAATTGGTGTGGGAGCTCTGGGAATGGCCCTGGAAAAGTTTGGGAAGAGCCTGGAAAAGTTTGGAAGCTCTGAGAATGGCCCTGGAAAAGTCTGGGAACAGCCCAGGAAAAGTTTGGGAAGAGCCTGGAAAAGTCTGGGAGCTCTGGGAAGAGCCTGGGATTGGTGTGGGAGCTCTGGGAATGGTCCTGGAAAAGTTTGGGAGCTCTGGGAACAATCCTGGAAAAGTCTGGGAGCATCCCTGGAGAGATTTGGGAGCTCTGGGAATGGCCCTGGAAAAGTCTGGGAACAGCCCAGGAAAAGTTTGGGAAGAGTCTGGAAAAGTCTGGGAGCTCTGGGAACAATCCTGGAAAAGTCTGGGAGCATCCCTGGAGAGATTTGGGAGCTCTGGGAAGAGCCGGGAATTGGTGTGGGAGCTCTGGGAACAGCCCTGGAAAAGTTTGGGAAGAGCCTGGAAAAATCTGGGAGCTCTGGGAAGAGCCCTGGGAAGGTGTGGGAGCTCTGGGAATGGCCCTGGAAAAGTTTGGGAAGAGCCTGGAAAAATCTGGGAGCTCTGGGAAGAGCCTGGGATTGGTGTGGGAGCTCTGGGAACGGCCCTGGAAAAGTTTGGGAAGAGCCCTGGAAAAATTTGGGAGCTCTGGGAAGAGCCGGGAAAAGTTTGGGAAGAGCCCTGGAACAGCCTGGGAGCTCTGAGAAGAGCCCTGGGAAGGTGTGGGAGCTCTGGGAATGGCCCTGGAAAAGTTTGGAAGCTCTGGGAAGAGCCGGGAAAAGTCTGGGAGCTCTGGGAACGGCCCTGGAAAAGTTTGGGAGCTGTGGAACAATCCTGGAAAAGTCTGGGAGCATCCCTGGAGAGAATTGGGAGCTCTGGGAATGGCCCTGGAAAAGTCTCGGAATGGCCCTGGAAAAATTTGGGAGCTCTGGGAAGAGCCCTGGAAAAGTTTGGGAAGAGCCTGGAAAAGTCTGGGAGCTCTGGGAAGGGCCCTGGAAAAGTCTGGGAAGAGCCCTCGAAAAATTTGGGAAGAGCCTGGAACAGTCTGGGAGCTCTGGGAAGAGCCTGGGATTGGTGTGGGAGCTCTGGGAATGGCCCTGGAAAAGTTTGGAAGCTCTGGGAACAATCCTGGAAAAGTCTGGGAGCATCCCTGGAGAGATTTGGGAGCTCTGGGAATGGCCCTGGAAAAGTCTGGGAAGAGCCTGGAAAAGCCTGGGAGCTCTGGGAACAATCCTGGAAAAGTCTGGGAGCATCCCTGGAGAGATTTGGGAGCTCTGGGAATGGCCCTGGAAAAGTCTCGGAATGGCCCTGGAAAAATTTGGGAGCTCTGGGAAGAGCCCTGGAAAAGTTTGGGAAGAGCCTGGAAAAATCTGGGAGCTCTGGGAAGAGCCCTGGGAAGGTGTGGGAGCTCTGGGAATGGTCCTGGAAAAGTTTGGGAGCTCTGGGAACAATCCTGGAAAAGTCTGGGAGCATCCCTGGAGAGCTTTGGGAGCTCTGGGAATGGCCCTGGAAAAGTCTGGGAATGGCCCTCGAAAAATTTGGGAAGAGCCTGGAACAGTCTGGGAGCTCTGGGAAGAGCCTGGGATTGGTGTGGGAGCTCTGGGAATGGCCCTGGAAAAGTTTGGGAAGAGCCTGGAAAAGTCTGGAAGCTCTGGGAAGAGCCGGGAAAAGTTTGGAAGCTCTGGGAACAATCCTGGAACAGTCTGGGAGCATCCCTGGAGAGATTTGGGAGCTCTGGGAATGGCCCTGGAAAAGTCTCGGAATGGCCCTGGAAAAATTTGGGAGCTCTGAGAAGAGCCCTGGAAAAGTTTGGGAAGAGCCTGGAACAGCCTGGGAGCTCTGGAACAATCCTAGAAAAGTCTGGGAGCATCCCTGGAGACCTTTGGGAGCTCTGGGAACGGCCCTGGAAAAGTTTGGGAAGAGCCTGGAAAAATTTGGGAGCTCTGGGAAGAGCCCTGGGAAGGTGTGGGAGCTCTGGGAATGGCCCTGGAAAAGTCTGGGAAGAGCCTGGAAAAGTCTGGGAGCTGTGGAACAATCCTGGAAAAGTCTGGGAGCATCCCTGGAGAGATTTGGGAGCTCTGGGAATGGCCCTGGAAAAGTCTGGGAATGGCCCTCGAAAAATTTGGGAAGAGCCTGGAAAAATTTGGGAGCTCTGGGAAGAGCCTGGGATTGGTGTGGGAGCTCTGGGAATGGCCCTGGAAAAGTTTGGGAAGAGCCTGGAAAAGTTTGGGAGCTCTGGGAAGAGCCCTGGAAAAGTCTGGGAAGAGCCCTGGAACAGCCTGGGAGCTCTGGGAATGGCCCTGGAAAAGTCTGGGAAGAGTCTGGAAAAGTCTGGGAGCTGTGGAACAATCCTGGAACAGTCTGGGAGCATCCCTGGAGAGATTTGGGAGCTCTGGGAATGGCCCTGGAAAAGTCTCAGAATGGCCCTGGAAAAATTTGGGAGCTCTGGGAATGGCCCTGGAAAAATTTGGGAAGAGCCTGGAAAAGCCTGGGAGCTCTGGGAACAATCCTGGAAAAGTCTGGGAGCTCTGGGAACGGCCCTGGAAAAGTCTGGGAGCATCCCTGGAGAGATTTGGGAGCTCTGGGAATGGCCCTGGAAAAGTTTGGGAAGAGCCTGGAAAAATTTGGGAGCTCTGGGAAGAGCCGGGAAAAGTCTGGGAGCTCTGGGAATGGTCCTGGAAAAGTTTGGGAAGAGCCTGGAAAAATTTGGGAGCTCCGGGAATGGCCCTGGAAAAGTTTGGGAGCATCCCAGGACAGGGCCGGGATGGCTCCAGCAGAATCTGGGAATTCCAGAGAATGTCAGGGAATGTGAGGGAATGTCCGGGAATTCCAGGGAATTCCAGGGAATGTGAGGCAATGTCGCCCCTCAGAGGCCGCTCCAGGAAGAGCTGGAAAAGAGAAAAACCAGGAACAAATCCCGACTGGAATTCCTCCGGCTCTGGCAGCTCCAGGATTTCCCTGAATCCCTCGGCTCTTTCCCAAGCGGAATTCCAGGATTGTTCGGGATGGCTCCTGGAGGCCCCCACACCCAAAATCCCTTTTTTTCCATATGGAAAAGCCACGGCTCCGAGGAGCAGCAGGGAGCCAGCATTCCCAAATTTCCAGCCCGGCACTCAGCATTCCCAAATTTCCAGCCTTGCACTCAGCATTCCCAAATTTCCAGCCTTGCAATCCAGGATTTCTCCTCTCCACCTGCCCTCAGCTCTGGGATTTCGGGAATGGCAGCTCTGGGATTTCGGGAATGGCAGCTCTGGGATTTTGGGAATGGCAGCTCTGGGATTTTGGGATTTTGGGAATGGCAGCTCTGGGAATTCGGGAATGGCAGCGCGGGGATTTTGGGAATGGCGGCGCTGGGAATTTGGGATTTTGGGAATGGCAGCTCTGGGAATTTGGGATTTTGGGAATGGCAGCGCTGGGATTTTGGGAATGGCAGCTCTGGGATTTTGGGAATGGCAGCTCTGGGATTTTGGGATTTTGGGAATGGCAGCTCTGGGATTTCGGGAATGGCAGCTCTGGGATTTTGGGATTTTGGGAATGGCAGCTCTGGGAATTTGGGAATGGCAGCTCTGGGATTTCGGGAAAGGCAGCTCTGGGATTTTGGGATTTTGGGAATGGCAGCTCTGGGATTTTGGGAATGGCAGCTCTGGGATTTTGGGATTTTGGGAATGGCAGCTCTGGGATTTTGGGAATGGCAGCTCTGGGATTTTGGGATTTTGGGAATGGCAGCTCTGGGAATTTGGGATTTTGGGATTTTGGGAATGGCAGCTCTGGGATTTCGGGAGCAGGGAATGGCTGAGGTGGGAAAAGCTCTGGGAGTCCCCCAGTTCATCCCAATCCCAAATTCCAGAGGGATGAGAAATCCTGGGAATGGGGATCCCAAATCCCGACCCTGAGCCCATCCCAAATCCACAGGGATGGGAAATCCCCAAAAAAATGCCCAAAATTCCCCAAAAAACCCCCAAAATCCCAAATCCCAGCCCTGATCCCATCCCAAATCCTGGGAATGGGGATCCCAAATCCCGGCCCTGAGCCCATCCCACCCCCCCAGCGATGGCGATTCCAGCCGGGAATGGCCGCTCCAGCCCGGAATTGCCAGGAATTCCGGCCGTTGCCAGGGGAACCATTCCCGAAAATCCCACCTGGAGCTGCCCCGGGAGAAAGGAGCCTGGAAAAGCAGGACAGGGATAACCCGGAGCAAATCCAGCGGGATGGGGCTGGAGCTCATCCCGGGAATTCCTGCCTGGAAAAGCCCCATCCCAACGGGAAAACCACGGCAGAGAAGGAAGCTCCGGGGAAAAAACGGGATTGGAGGTGGGACTTGGGGAAATTCCGGGGAAATTCCACCTTGGGGCGAAGGGAAAAGTGGGAATTTTCCCAGGGGAATGCTGGGAATGGTGGCAGAGGCCGGGATGCGCCTGGGGGGGGGGATGGGAAATCCCGGGAAAATCCAGGGAATTCCTGAAAGCTGGGAAAGGGCAGGGAATGGCTCAAAGGTGGGGAAAGAGCTGGGAATTGCTTCCGTCTGAAATAGGGCAGGAATTCCTGAAAGCTGGGAGAACACCTGGGAATTCCTGAAAGGTGGGAAAAAACCTGGGAATTCCTGAAAGGTGGGAAAAGCAGGCGATTCCCTAAACCTGGAAAAAACCCTGGGAATTCCTTAAAGCTGGGAAAAGGAGCAGGAATTCCTTAAAGCTGGAAAATCCAGGGAATTCCCTAAACCTGGAAAAAAACCCCCAGGGAATTCCTCAAACCTGGAAAAAGCAGGGAATTCCTTAAAGCTGGAAAGCCCCGGGAATTCCGTAAACCTGGGAAAAAGCAGGAAATTCCCTAAACCTGGAAAAAACTCTGGGAATTCTTTAACGCTGGAAAACCCCGGGAATTCCTTAAATCTGAAAAAGGGGCAGGAATTCCTTAAAGCTGGAAAATCCAGGGAATTCCCTAAACCTAAAAAATCCCTGGGAATTCCTTAAAGCTGGAAAAAGGAGCAGGAATTCCCTAAAGCTGGAAAACCCCGGGAATTCCCTAAAGCTGGAAAAAGCAGGGAATTCCCTAAACCTGGAAAGAACTCAAGGAATTCCTTAAAGCTGGAAAAAAGGGCAGGAATTCCCTAAACCTGGGAAAAACCCCAAGGAATTCCTTAGACCTGGAAAAAGCAGCAGGAATTCCCTAAACCTGGAAAATCCAGGGAATTCCTTAAAGCTGGAAAAAGCAGGGAATTCCCTAAACCTGGAAAGAACCCAGGAAATTCCTCAAACCTGGAAAAAGCCCAGGAATTCCCTAAACCTGGAAAGAACCCTGGGAATTCCCTAAACCTGGAAAAACCCTGGGAATTCCTTAAACCTGGAAAGAACTCAAGGAATTCCTCAAAGCTGGAAAAAAGGGCAGGAATTCCCTAAACCTGGAAAAAACCCTGGGAATTCCTGAAAGCTGGAAAATCCAGGGAATTCCTTAAATCTAAAAAAAGGGCAGGAATTCCTTAAAGCTGGAAAAAGCAGGGAATTCCCTAAACCTGGAAAAAGGGGCGGGAATTCCCTAAACCTGGAAAAAACCCCGGGAATTCCCTAAACCCAGAAAAAGCAGCAGGGAATTCCTTAAACCCGGAAAAAGCAGGCAATTCCCTAAACCTGGAAAGAACCCAGGGAATTCCTTAAACCTGGAAAAAACCCTGGGAATTCCTTAAACCTGGAAAAAAGGGCAGGAATTCCTTAAACCTGCTCCCAGCCCGTGCAGCCCTTTCCAGGGCGATATTCCCAAAAATCCCACCCTGAGGCCGCTCCCTCTGCTCCTGTCCCTGGAATTTGGAATTTGGGAATGGCAGCTCTGGGATTTCGGGAAAGGCAGCTCTGGGATTTTGGGATTTTGGGAATGGCAGCTCTGGGAATTTGGGAATGGCAGCTCTGGGAATTTGGGAATGGCAGCTCTGGGATTTCGGGAGCAGGGAATGGTTGAGGTGGGAAAAGCCCTGGGAGTCCCCCAGTTCATCCCAATCCCAAATTCCAGAGGGATGGGAAATCCTGGGAATGGGGATCCCAAATCCCAACCCTGATCCCATCCCAAATCCACAGGGATGGGAAATCCCCAAAAAATCCCCAAAATTCCCAAGAATTCCAAAAAAAATCCCCAAAAATCCCCAAAATCCCAAATCCTGGCCCTGATCCCATCCCAAACCCCCAGCAATGGGAAATCCCAAAAAAATCCCCAAAATTAAAAAAAAAACAACCCAAAAATCAACCCAAAAAATCCTCAAAATCCCAAATCCTGGCCCTGATCCCATCCCAAATCCACAGGGATGGGAAATCCTGGGAATGGGGATCCCAAAGCCCGGCCCTGAGCCCATCCCACCCCCCCAGCGATGGCGATTCCAGCCGGGAATGGCCGCTCCAGCCCGGAATTCCAGCCCGGGCAGCCCTTTCCAAGGGGATATTCCCGAAAATCCCAGCCCGAGGCCGCTCCCTCTGCTCCTGTCCCTGTTCCCTGCCAGCAGATCCCGCCCTGGATCCCTCCTGGATCCCTTCGATCCCACTTTTCCCTGGGATCAGCCCCCACCTGGCCTCTCCATTCCCGGATTTTGGGAGGCCAGAGAACGTTTCAGGGATCACAGTCACGGTCCTTACCTGAGGCTGGGGGGCTGAGGGGCTTCCAGGGGCTTCTTCCTCCTCCTCTTCCTCCTCTTCCTCCTCCTCCACTTCCTCCTCATTCCCAGAGGATTCACTGTCACTTCCCGAATCCTCCAGCCCGGAATAAACGCTTTCCTCGCTCTCTGACAGCTCCTCGCTGCCTCCGGAGGGGCTGGGCTGGAAGGGAAAGCACAGCGGGGTCACAACGGGGAAGGGGCACAGAAAGGGGCACCCCCCAAAACCATGGCAGGGCCACACGAACCAACACAGACACCCCCATGGAGCTGGGACCCCCCTCAGGACCAGGCTGGACCCCCCCTCTGCATTGCTGGGTGCCCACACACCAGGACAGGGTCGGGTTTTCCCCCTCAGGAACCCAAACTCCTCCATATTAAGGGTTTCCCCCCTCAGGAACCCAAACTCCTCCATATTAAGGGTTTTTCCCCTCAGGAACCCAAACTCCTCCATATTAAGGGTTTTCCCCCTCAGGAACCCAAACTCTTCCATATTGAGGGTTTTCCCCTCAGGAACCCAAACCTCCCCTCACTGCCAGGTTTCCCCCTCACAGAGACCAGGCTGGAGCCCCCCCATTGCCGGGTCCTCCCTCAGGAACCCAAACTCCTCCATATTAAGGATTTTTCCCCTCACAACAAGGTCAGAACCCCCCTTATTGCCAGGATCCCCCTCACAGACACCAGGCTGGAACCCCCTCCATTCTTGGGTCTCCCCTCACCCCAACAGGGCCGGGTTTCCCCCTCAGGAACCCAAACTGCTCCATATTAAGGGTTTTCCCCTCAGGAACCCAAATCTCCCATCACTGCCGGGTTTCCCCCACACAGAGACCAGGCTGGACCACCCCATTGCCGAGTCCCCCCTCAGGAACCCAAACTCCTCCATATTGAGGGTTTTCCCCTCAGGAACACAAACTGCTCCATATTGAGGGTTTTCCCCTCAGGAACCCAAACTCCTCCATATTGAGGGTTTTCCCCTCAGGAACCCAAACTCCTCCATATTAAGGGTTTTCCCCCTCAGGAACCCAAACTGCTCCATATTGAGGGTTTTCGCCTCAGGAACCCAAACTCCTCCATATTGAGGGTTTTCCCCTCAGGAACCCAAACTCCTCCATATTAAGGGTTTTCCCCCTCAGGAACCCAAATCTCCCCTCACTGTTGGGTTTCCCCTCACAGAGACCAGGCTGGACCTGCCTCCATTCTTGGGTCCCCCCTCAGGAACACAAACTCCTCCATATTGAGAGTTTTCCCCCTCAGGAACCCAAACTCCTCCATATTGAGGGTTTTTCCCCTCAGGAACCCAAACCTCCCCTCACTGCCGGGTTCTCCCTCACAGAGACCAGGCTGGAGCCCCCCCATTGCCGAGTCCCCCTCAAGAACCCAAACTCCTCCATATTATGGGTTTTCCCCTCAGGAACCCAAACTCCTCCATATTGAGGGTTTTCCCCTCAGGAACCCAAACTCCTCCATATTGAGGGTTTTTCCCCTCAGGAACCCAAACTGCTCCATATTGAGGGTTTTTCCCCTCAGGAACCCAAACCTCCCCTCACTGCTGGGTTCTCCCTCACAGAGACCAGGCTGGAGCCCCCCCATTGCCGAGTCCCCCCCACAGGAACCCAAACTCCTCCATAGTAAGGGTTTTCCCCCTCAGGAACCCAAACTCCTCCATATTAAGGGTTTTCCCCCTCAGGAACCCAAACTCCTCCATATTAAGGGTTTTCCCCCTCAGGAACCCAAACTCCTCCATATTGAGGGTTTTCCCCCTCAGGAACCCAAACTCCTCCATATTATGGGTTTTTCCCCCTCAGGACAAGGCCAGACCCCCCTCACTGCCAGGTTCCCCCTCACAGACACCAGGCTGGAACCCCCTCCATTCTTGGGTCCCCCCTCACCAGGACAGGGTCGGGTCTCCCCCTCAGGAACCCAAACTCCTCCATATTGAGGGTTTTCCCCTCAGGAACCCAAACTCCTCCATATTAAGGGTTTTCCCCTCAGGACAAGGCCAGACCCCCCTCACTGCCGGGATCCCCCTCACAGAGACCAGGCTGGAAGCCCCCATTGCTGGGTCCCCACACACCAGGACAGGGCCGGGTTCCCCCCTCAGGAACCCAAACCTCCCCTCACTGCCGGGTTCCCCCTCACAGAGACCAGGCTGGAGCCCCCCCATTGCTGGGTCCCCCCTCAAGAACCCAAACTCCTCCATATTAAGGGGTTTTCCCCTCACAACAAGGTCAGAACCCCTCTTATTGCCAGGATCCCCCTCACAGACACCAGGCTGGAACCCCCTCCATTCTTGGGTCTCCCCTCACCCCGACAGGGCCGGGTTTCCCCCTCAGGAACCCAAACTGCTCCATATTAAGGGTTTTTCCCCTCAGGAACCCAAACTCCTCCATATTAAGGGTTTTTCCCCTCAGGAACCCAAATCTCCCCTCACTGTTGGGTTTCCCCCACACAGAGACCAGGCTGGACCCCCCCATTGCTGGGTCCCCCCTCAGGAACACAAACTCCTCCATATTGAGGGTTTTCCCCCTCAGGAACCCAAACACCTCCATATTGAGGGTTTTCCCCCTCAGGAACCCAAACTCCTCCATATTGAGGGTTTTCCCCCTCAGGAACCCAAACCTCCCCTCACTGGTGGGTTTCCCCCTCACAGTGACCAGGCTGGACCCCCCCATTGCTGGGTCCCCCCTCAAGAACTCAAACTCCTCCATATTAAGGGGTTTTCCCCTCAGAACAAGGCCAGAACCCCCCTCACTGCCAGGTTCCCCCTCACCAAGACCAGGCTGGACCCCCCTCCCCATTGCCAGGTCCCCCTCACCAGGACAGGGCCGGCTTCTTCCTCAGGAACCCAAACTCCTCCATATTATGGGTTTTTCCCCTCACAACAAGGCCAGAACCCCTCTTATTGCCAGGATCCCCCTCAAAGAGACCAGGCTGGAACCCCCTCCATTCTTGGGTCTCCCCTCACCCCGACAGGGCCGGGTTTCCCCCTCAGGAACCCAAACTCCTCCATATTGAGGGTTTTTCCCCTCAGGAACCCAAACCTCCCATCACTGCCGGGTTCCCCCTCACAGAGACCAGGCTGGAGCCCCCCCATTGCCGAGTCCCCCTCAGGAACCCAATCTCCTCCATATTAAGGGTTTTCCCCCTCAGGAACCCAAACTCCTCCATATTAAGGGGTTTTCCCCTCAGGAACCCAAACTCCTCCATATTAAGGGGTTTTCCCCTCAGGAACACAAACTCCT
Organism: Coloeus monedula; assembly: GCF_965178545.1. Taxonomy (NCBI): domain Eukaryota; kingdom Metazoa; phylum Chordata; class Aves; order Passeriformes; family Corvidae; genus Coloeus; species Coloeus monedula. The sequence continues at coordinate 160,022,646 of NC_138781.1, forward strand.
CCATATTAAGGGTTTTCCCCCTCACAACAAGGCCAGAACCCCCCTCATTGCCGGGTTCCCCCTCACAGAGACCAGGCTGGAATCCCCCATTGCCGAGTCCCCCCCTCAGGAACCCAAACTCCTCCATATTAAGGGTTTTTCCCCTCAGGAACACAAACCTCCCCTCACTGCCGGGTTCCCCCTCACAGAGACCAGGCTGGAGCCCCCCCATTGCCGGGTCCCCCCTCAGGAACCCAAACTCCTCCATATTAAGGATTTTTCCCCTCACAACAAGGCCAGAACCCCCCTTATTGCCAGGATCCCCCTCACAGACACCAGGCTGGAACCCCCTCCATTCTTGGGTCTCCCCTCACCCCGACAGGGCCGGGTTTCCCCCTCAGGAACCCAAACTCCTCCATATTGAGAGTTTTCCCCTCAGGAACCCAAATCTCCCCTCACTGTTGGGTTTCCCCCACACAGAGACCAGGCTGGACCCCCCCATTGCCGAGTCCCCCCTCAGGAACCCAAACTCCTCCATATTATGGGTTTTTCCCCTCACAACAAGGCCAGAACCCCCCTTATTGCCAGGATCCCCCTCACAGACACCAGGCTGGAACCCCCTCCATTCTTGGGTCCCCCCTCACCCCGACAGGGCTGGGTTTCCCCCTCAGGAACCCAAACTCCTCCATATTGAGGGTTTTTCCCCTCAGGAACCCAAACTGCTCCATATTGAGGGTTTTCCCCCTCAGGAACCCAAACCTCCCCTCACTGCCGGGTTCTCCCTCACAGAGACCAGGCTGGAGCCCCCCCATTGCCGGGTCCCCCCTCAGGAACCCAAACTCCTCCATATTAAGGGGTTTTCCCCTCACAACAAGGTCAGAACCCCCCTTATTGCCAGGATCCCCCTCACAGACACCAGGCTGGAGCCCCCTCCATTCTTGGGTCTCCCCTCACCCCGACAGGGCCGGGTTTCCCCCTCAGGAACCCAAACTCCTCCATATTAAGGGTTTTTCCCCTCAGGAACCCAAACTCCTCCATATTGAGGGTTTTCCCCCTCAGGAACCCAAACTCCTCCGTATTGAGAGTTTTCCCCCTCAGGAACCCAAACTCCTCCATATTAAGGGTTTTTCCCCCTCAGGAACCCAAACCTCCCCTCACTGCCGGGTTCCCCCTCACAGAGACCAGGCTGGAGCCCCCCCATTGCCGGGTCCTCCCTCAGGAACCCAAACTCCTCCATATTAAGGATTTTTCCCCTCACAACAAGGCCAGAACCCCCCTTATTGCCAGGATCCCCCTCACAGACACCAGGCTGGAACCCCCTCCATTCTTGGGTCTCCCCTCACCCCGACAGGGCCGGGTTTCCCCCTCAGGAACCCAAACTCCTCCATATTGAGAGTTTTCCCCTCAGGAACCCAAATCTCCCCTCACTGTTGGGTTTCCCCCACACAGAGACCAGGCTGGACCCCCCCATTGCCGAGTCCCCCCTCAGGAACCCAAACTCCTCCATATTAAGGGTTTTTCCCCTCACAACAAGGCCAGAACCCCCCTTATTGCCAGGATCCCCCTCACAGACACCAGGCTGGAACCCCCTCCATTCTTGGGTCTCCCCTCACCCCAACAGGGCCGGGTTTCCCCCTCAGGAACCCAAACTGCTCCATATTAAGGGTTTTCCCCTCAGGAACCCAAATCTCCCATCACTGCCGGGTTTCCCCCACACAGAGACCAGGCTGGACCACCCCATTGCCGAGTCCCCCCTCAGGAACCCAAACTCCTCCATATTGAGGGTTTTCCCCTCAGGAACACAAACTGCTCCATATTGAGGGTTTTCCCCTCAGGAACCCAAACTCCTCCATATTGAGGGTTTTCCCCTCAGGAACCCAAACTCCTCCATATTAAGGGTTTTCCCCCTCAGGAACCCAAACTGCTCCATATTGAGGGTTTTCGCCTCAGGAACCCAAACTCCTCCATATTGAGGGTTTTCCCCTCAGGAACCCAAACTCCTCCATATTAAGGGTTTTCCCCCTCAGGAACCCAAATCTCCCCTCACTGTTGGGTTTCCCCTCACAGAGACCAGGCTGGACCTGCCTCCATTCTTGGGTCCCCCCTCAGGAACACAAACTCCTCCATATTGAGAGTTTTCCCCCTCAGGAACCCAAACTCCTCCATATTGAGGGTTTTTCCCCTCAGGAACCCAAACCTCCCCTCACTGCCGGGTTCTCCCTCACAGAGACCAGGCTGGAGCCCCCCCATTGCCGAGTCCCCCTCAAGAACCCAAACTCCTCCATATTATGGGTTTTCCCCTCAGGAACCCAAACTCCTCCATATTGAGGGTTTTCCCCTCAGGAACCCAAACTCCTCCATATTGAGGGTTTTTCCCCTCAGGAACCCAAACTGCTCCATATTGAGGGTTTTTCCCCTCAGGAACCCAAACCTCCCCTCACTGCTGGGTTCTCCCTCACAGAGACCAGGCTGGAGCCCCCCCATTGCCGAGTCCCCCCCACAGGAACCCAAACTCCTCCATAGTAAGGGTTTTCCCCCTCAGGAACCCAAACTCCTCCATATTAAGGGTTTTCCCCCTCAGGAACCCAAACTCCTCCATATTAAGGGTTTTCCCCCTCAGGAACCCAAACTCCTCCATATTGAGGGTTTTCCCCCTCAGGAACCCAAACTCCTCCATATTATGGGTTTTTCCCCCTCAGGACAAGGCCAGACCCCCCTCACTGCCAGGTTCCCCCTCACAGACACCAGGCTGGAACCCCCTCCATTCTTGGGTCCCCCCTCACCAGGACAGGGTCGGGTCTCCCCCTCAGGAACCCAAACTCCTCCATATTGAGGGTTTTCCCCTCAGGAACCCAAACTCCTCCATATTAAGGGTTTTCCCCTCAGGACAAGGCCAGACCCCCCTCACTGCCGGGATCCCCCTCACAGAGACCAGGCTGGAAGCCCCCATTGCTGGGTCCCCACACACCAGGACAGGGCCGGGTTCCCCCCTCAGGAACCCAAACCTCCCCTCACTGCCGGGTTCCCCCTCACAGAGACCAGGCTGGAGCCCCCCCATTGCTGGGTCCCCCCTCAAGAACCCAAACTCCTCCATATTAAGGGGTTTTCCCCTCACAACAAGGTCAGAACCCCTCTTATTGCCAGGATCCCCCTCACAGACACCAGGCTGGAACCCCCTCCATTCTTGGGTCTCCCCTCACCCCGACAGGGCCGGGTTTCCCCCTCAGGAACCCAAACTGCTCCATATTAAGGGTTTTTCCCCTCAGGAACCCAAACTCCTCCATATTAAGGGTTTTTCCCCTCAGGAACCCAAATCTCCCCTCACTGTTGGGTTTCCCCCACACAGAGACCAGGCTGGACCCCCCCATTGCTGGGTCCCCCCTCAGGAACACAAACTCCTCCATATTGAGGGTTTTCCCCCTCAGGAACCCAAACACCTCCATATTGAGGGTTTTCCCCCTCAGGAACCCAAACTCCTCCATATTGAGGGTTTTCCCCCTCAGGAACCCAAACCTCCCCTCACTGGTGGGTTTCCCCCTCACAGTGACCAGGCTGGACCCCCCCATTGCTGGGTCCCCCCTCAAGAACTCAAACTCCTCCATATTAAGGGGTTTTCCCCTCAGAACAAGGCCAGAACCCCCCTCACTGCCAGGTTCCCCCTCACCAAGACCAGGCTGGACCCCCCTCCCCATTGCCAGGTCCCCCTCACCAGGACAGGGCCGGCTTCTTCCTCAGGAACCCAAACTCCTCCATATTATGGGTTTTTCCCCTCACAACAAGGCCAGAACCCCTCTTATTGCCAGGATCCCCCTCAAAGAGACCAGGCTGGAACCCCCTCCATTCTTGGGTCTCCCCTCACCCCGACAGGGCCGGGTTTCCCCCTCAGGAACCCAAACTCCTCCATATTGAGGGTTTTTCCCCTCAGGAACCCAAACCTCCCATCACTGCCGGGTTCCCCCTCACAGAGACCAGGCTGGAGCCCCCCCATTGCCGAGTCCCCCTCAGGAACCCAATCTCCTCCATATTAAGGGTTTTCCCCCTCAGGAACCCAAACTCCTCCATATTAAGGGGTTTTCCCCTCAGGAACCCAAACTCCTCCATATTAAGGGGTTTTCCCCTCAGGAACACAAACTCCTCCATATTAAGGGTTTTCCCCCTCACAACAAGGCCAGAACCCCCCTCATTGCCGGGTTCCCCCTCACAGAGACCAGGCTGGAATCCCCCATTGCCGAGTCCCCCCCTCAGGAACCCAAACTCCTCCATATTAAGGGTTTTTCCCCTCAGGAACACAAACCTCCCCTCACTGCCGGGTTCCCCCTCACAGAGACCAGGCTGGAGCCCCCCCATTGCCGGGTCCCCCCTCAGGAACCCAAACTCCTCCATATTAAGGATTTTTCCCCTCACAACAAGGCCAGAACCCCCCTTATTGCCAGGATCCCCCTCACAGACACCAGGCTGGAACCCCCTCCATTCTTGGGTCTCCCCTCACCCCGACAGGGCCGGGTTTCCCCCTCAGGAACCCAAACTCCTCCATATTGAGAGTTTTCCCCTCAGGAACCCAAATCTCCCCTCACTGTTGGGTTTCCCCCACACAGAGACCAGGCTGGACCCCCCCATTGCCGAGTCCCCCCTCAGGAACCCAAACTCCTCCATATTATGGGTTTTTCCCCTCACAACAAGGCCAGAACCCCCCTTATTGCCAGGATCCCCCTCACAGACACCAGGCTGGAACCCCCTCCATTCTTGGGTCCCCCCTCACCCCGACAGGGCTGGGTTTCCCCCTCAGGAACCCAAACTGCTCCATATTGAGGGTTTTCCCCCTCAGGAACCCAAACTCCTCCATATTGAGGGTTTTCCCCCTCAGGAACCCAAACCTCCCCTCACTGGTGGGTTTCCCCCTCACAGTGACCAGGCTGGACCCCCCCATTGCTGGGTCCCCCCTCAAGAACTCAAACTCCTCCATATTAAGGGGTTTTCCCCTCAGAACAAGGCCAGAACCCCCCTCACTGCCAGGTTCCCCCTCACCAAGACCAGGCTGGACCCCCCTCCCCATTGCCAGGTCCCCCTCACCAGGACAGGGCCGGCTTCTTCCTCAGGAACCCAAACTCCTCCATATTATGGGTTTTTCCCCTCACAACAAGGCCAGAACCCCTCTTATTGCCAGGATCCCCCTCAAAGAGACCAGGCTGGAACCCCCTCCATTCTTGGGTCCCCCCTCACCCCGACAGGGCCGGGTTTCCCCCTCAGGAACCCAAACTCCTCCATATTAAGGGTTTTTCCCCTCAGGAACCCAAACTCCTCCATATTAAGGGTTTTTCCCCTCAGGAACCCAAATCTCCCCTCACTGTTGGGTTTCCCCCACACAGAGACCAGGCTGGACCCCCCCATTGCCGAGTCCCCCTCAGGAACCCAAACTCCTCCATATTAAGGGTTTTTCCCCTCAGGAACCCAAACTCCTCCATATTAAGGGTTTTCCCCTCAGGAACCCAAACTCCTCCATATTAAGGGTTTTTCCCTCAGGAACCCAAACTCCGCCATATTAAGGGTTTTCCCCCTCAGGAACCCAAACTCCTCCATATTATGGGTTTTCCCCCTCAGGAACCCAAACTCCTCCATATTATGGGTTTTTCCGCTCACAACAAGGCCAGAACCCCCCTTATTGCCAGGATCCCCCTCACAGACACCAGGCTGGAGCCCCCCCCATTGCCGGGTTCCCCCTCACTGGGACAGGGCCGGGTGCCCCCCTCAGGAACCCAAACTCCTCCATATTAAGGGTTTTCCCCCTCAGGAACCCAAGCTCCTCCATATTAAGGGTTTTCCCCCTCAGGAACCCAAACTCCTCCATATTAAGGGTTTTTCCCCTCAGGAACCCAAACCTCCCCTCACTGCCAGGTTCTCCCTCACAGAGACCAGGCTGGAGCCCCCCCATTGCCGAGTCCCCCTCAGGAACCCAAACTCCTCAATACTGAGAGTTTTCTCCTCTCAGGAACACAAACCTCCCCTCACTGCCGGGTTCTCCCTCACAGAGACCAGGCTGGAGCCCCCCCATTGCCGGGTCCCCCCTCAGGAACCCAAACTCCTCCATATTAAGGATTTTTCCCCTCACAAGGCCAGAACCCCCCTTATTGCCAGGATCCCCCTCACAGACACCAGGCTGGAACCCCCTCCATTCTTGGGTCTCCCCTCACCCCGACAGGGCCGGGTTTCCCCCTCAGGAACCCAAACTCCTCCATATTGAGAGTTTTCCCCTCAGGAACCCAAATCTCCCCTCACTGTTGGGTTTCCCCCACACAGAGACCAGGCTGGACCCCCCCATTGCCGAGTCCCCCCTCAGGAACCCAAACTCCTCCATATTATGGGTTTTTCCCCTCACAACAAGGCCAGAACCCCCCTTATTGCCAGGATCCCCCTCACAGACACCAGGCTGGAACCCCCTCCATTCTTGGGTCCCCCCTCACCCCGACAGGGCTGGGTTTCCCCCTCAGGAACCCAAACTCCTCCATATTGAGGGTTTTTCCCCTCAGGAACCCAAACTGCTCCATATTGAGGGTTTTCCCCCTCAGGAACCCAAACCTCCCCTCACTGCCGGGTTCTCCCTCACAGAGACCAGGCTGGAGCCCCCCCATTGCTGGGTCCCCCTCAGGAACCCAAACTCCTCCATATTACGGGTTTTTTCCCTCAGGACAAGGCCAGACCCCCCTCACTGCCGGGATCCCCCTCACCGACACCAGGCCGGACTCCTCACTAACAGGTCCCCCCCTAAGGAGGCCAAATCCCCTCTCACTGCCGGGTCCCCCTCAGGACAAGTCCAAAGCCCCCCTCACAGCCGGTTTCCCCCTGACAGGGACCAGGCCGGACCCCCTCCCAAATCCCGGTCCCCCCTCACCGGGACCAGCCCAGCCCCCTGCCCGTTGCCACGGCAATCCCGTGAGTTTCCCCCTCGCTCCCCGTTGCCATGACAACCCCCTGCGTGTATCCCCCTCCCCGGTCACCCCCGGACCTGCTCCATGCTGGCGGCTCCGCGTGCGCCGCCGAACACGTGGGCGCGGGTCAGAGGTGCGGCCACGCCCCCGCCCACCGCTCTTCCGCCTTCCCCGCGCCGCTACCGACGGCGGCAATGCCGCTCCTGAGGAGGGCACGATAACGGGAACGAGAAAAGATAACGGGAACGACAACGGGAAGCGGGAACGAGAACGGGAAGGGAGAGGCGCGGCGGGAAAGCGCAAAAGCCGAGTGCGCATGCGCAGGAGCGGCCGCGCCGCCGGACGCGCGCATGCGCGTTGCGGCAGCGGCGCCAAACGCAGCGTGAGGGCCACTGAGGGGGCGTGGCTTGGGGAGGGGGCGTGGCTTGAGAAGGGGGCGTGGCCAGCAACGCCGGGGGCGTTCCCTGCTGCCGCTGCCCGCAACGGGAAAGGGGCGTGGTCAGGAAAAAAGGGGGCGTGGCTACGCCTTCGGGGGGCGTGTCCCTGCGAGAGCCACGCCCAGGGATTGCCAAAAATGCCCAGAGGGTTGCCAGGTGTGAGGGGGCGTGTCCCTGTGGGCAGGAGGCGTGGCCAGGTGTGAGGGGGCGTGTCCCTGCTATAGTTAGAGGGGGCGTGGCCTCACAGTAAAGCCCTTATCAGAGATGGGGCTGGGCGTGGTTATCGCACAAAGGGGCGTGGTTGTAGCACAAAGGGGCGTGTCCTCTCACTAACGCCCTTATCAGTGAGGGCCCTGGGCGTGGCCACTGTTCAGTGGGCGTGGTTATCTCACAAAGGGGCGTGTCCTCGCACTAAAGCCCTTATCAGAGATGGGGCTGGGCGTGGTTATCGCACAAAGGGGGCGTGGTTATCGCACAAAAGGGGCGTGGTTATCGCACAAAGGGGGCGTGGCCTCACCCTAAAGCCCTTATCAGAGATGGGGCAGGGCGTGGTTATCGCACAAGGGGGCGTGGTTATGTCGCAAGGGGGCGTGTCCTCGCGGTAAAGCCCTTATCAGAGATGGGGCTGGGCGTGGTTATCTCACAAAGGGGGCGTGTCCTCGCAGTAAAGCCCTTATCAGAGACGGGGCTGGGCGTGTTTATCTCACAAAGGGGGCGTGTCCTCGCACTAAAGCCCTTATCAGAGATGGGGCAGGGCGTGGTTATCGCACAAGGGGGCGTGGTTATCTCGCAAGGGGGCGTGTCCTCGCGGTAAAGCCCTTATCAGAGATGGGGCTGGGCGTGGTTATCGCACAAAGGGGCGTGGTTATCGCACAAAGGGGGCGTGTCCTCGCACTAAAGCCCTTATCAGAGATGGGGCTGGGCGTGGTTATCTCACAAGGGGGCGTGGTTATCGCACAAAGGGGGCGTGTCCTCGCACTAAAGCCCTTATCAGAGATGGGGCTGGGCGTGGTTATCTCACAAAGGGGCGTGTCCTCTCACTAAAGCTCTTATCAGAGATGGGGCTGGGCGTGATTATCGCACAAAAGGGGCGTGGTTATCTCACAAGGGGCGTGTCCTCGCACTAAAGCCCTTATCAGAGATGGGGCTGGGCGTGGTTATCTCACGGAGGGGGCGCGGTTATCGCACAAGGGGCGTGTCCTCGCACTACAGCTCTTATCAGAGATGGGGCTGGGCGTGGTTATCCCACAAAGGGGGCGTGGCCTCACCCTAAAGCCCTTATCAGAGATGGGGCTGGGCGTGGCCACTGTTCAGTGGGCGTGGTTATCTCACAAAGGGGCGTGGTTATCTCACAAGGGGCGTGTCCTCTCACTAAAGCCCTTATCAGAGATGGGGCTGGGCGTGGTTATCTCACGGAGGGGGCGCGGTTATCGCACAAGGGGCGTGTCCTCGCACTACAGCTCTTATCAGAGATGGGCTGGGCGTGGTTATCGCACAAAGGGGGCGTGGCCTCACCCTAAAGCCCTTATCAGAGATGGGCTGGGCGTGGTTATCGCACAAGGGGGCGTGGCTATCTCACAAGGGGCGTGTCCTCGCAGTAAAGCCCTTATCAGAGATGGGGCTGGGCGTGGTTATCGCACAAAGGGGGCGTGTCCTCGCACTAAAGCCCTTATCAGAGATGGGGCTGGGCGTGGTTATCCCACAAGGGGGCGTGGCTATCTCACAAGGGGCGTGTCCTCGCAGTAAAGCCCTTATCAGAGATGGGGCTGGGCGTGGTTATCTCACAGAGGGGGCGTGGTTATCGCACAAGGGGCGTGTCCTCGCACTAAAGCCCTTATCAGAGATGGCGCTGGGCGTGGTTATCTCACGGAGGGGGCGCGGTTATCGCACAAAGCGGGCGCGGTTATCTCCCAAAGGGGGCGTGTCCTGGCCCAAAGCCCCGCCCCTCCCGCGCAGTGGGCGTGTCCCTACCCCCGTGGGCGTGGCCGCGCACGCGCCGCGCGCCTCCCCCTCACACCGCCCCCCCCAAGATGGCGGCGGCCATGCCGCGCCCCGCCGCTGCGGCCGCTCCCGCCGCTCCCGGCCCTTCCCGCCCTTTTTAACCCCCCCCTCGCTCCCTCCGGGGTCTCCCCGAGCCCTTCCCGCCTCCGCCGTGAGGGCCACGGCCATGGACGGGCCCGGAGCGGCGGCGGCAGCGGCGGCGGCAGCGGGCGCGGGGCCCGGCGCCAGCAACGTGCCCGCTTTCCTCACCAAGCTGTGGACGCTGGTGGAGGATCCCGACACCGACGCCTTGATCTGCTGGAGCCCGGTGAGTCCTCGGGAATGCGGGGAGGATTCCTGGGAATGCCGGGGGAAAGAATTCCCGGCCATCCGCCGTGGAGAAGTGGGGGCCCGGCTCGGCTGAGGGCGAACGGCCGCGGCCTGTCCTGGGCGCCGCTGCTGAGGCCCAGGTGGTTCGTGAGGTGATTCCCGATAAAATCCTGCTTTTTTCCTGCTTTTTTCTTGCTTCTTTTTGCTTTTTCCCGTTTTTCCCGGAGCGGGAATGTGGGAGATGAGGAGGGAAATAAAAATGTAAACACGGCGGGCATGGTTGGGACGACCTTTGGAGCAGCGGGAGCCGGGAAGGCGCGGCTAATTAGGGAATAACGAGGGGATAATTTGGGGTTTGTGGGAAGGCCGGGAGAAATTCTGGGATGTGGAGAGCTGGGAATGAGCTGGGAATGAGCTGGGAATGAGCCGGGAATGAGCCGGGAATGAGCCGGGGAATTCCAGGAGAGCCCCGAGCCCCTTCCAGGGCCTTTTCCAGAGGTTTTTCCAGCAGAGCTGGAGAGGGCCTTGGCATAAAGGCTGCAGGGGCAGGAGCCTGGGGGGTTTTAGGGAATTTTGGGGAGTTTTTAGGGAATTTTGAGGGGGGTTTTAGGGAATTTTCAGGGGTTTTAAGGCAATTTTTATGGGTCCTTTTAGGGAATTTTGAGGGGTTTTTTAAGGGAATTTTGAGGGGTTTTTTAAGGGAATTTTGAGGGGTCCTTTTAGGGAATTTTAAGGGGTTTTTTTAGGGAATTTTCAGGGGTCCTTTTAGGGAATTTTCAGGGGTCCTTTTAGGGAATTTTCAGGGGTCCTTTTAGGGAATTTTCAGGGGTTTTTTAGGGAATTTTGAGGGTCTTTTTAAGGGAATTTTGAGGGGTTTATTAGGAAATTTTCAGGGGTTCTTTTAGGGAATTTTGAGGGAGTGGAGGGGTTTCTAGGGAATTTTCAGGGGTTTTTTTAGGGAATTTTGAGGAGTTTTTAGGGGATTTTGGGGAGTTTTCAGGGAATTTTGAGGTGTCGTTTTAGGGAATTTTCAGGGGTTTTTTAGGGAATTTTGAGGGGTCCTTTTCGGGAATTTTGAGAGGTCCTTATAGGGAATTTTCAGGGGTCCTTTTAGGGAATTTTCAGGGTTTTTTTAGGGAATTTTCAGGAGTTTATTAGGGAATTTTCAGGCTCTTTTTTGGGGAATTTTGAGGGTCTTTTTAGGGAATTTTGAGGGTCTTTTTTAGGGAATTTTGAGGGGTTTATTAGGGAATTTTGAGGGGGTCATTTTAGGGAGTTTTGAGGAGATTTTTAGGGAATTTTGAGGGGTTCTTTTAGGGAATTTTGAGGGGTCCTTTTAGGGAATTTCGAGGGGTTTTTTTTGGGAATTTGGAGTGGTTTTTTAGGGAATTTTCAGGGGTTTTTTTAGGGAATTTTGAGGAGTCCTTTAGGGAATTTGGAGGGTTTTTTAGGGAATTTTCAGGGGTCCTTTTAGGGAATTTTGAGGGTTTTTTTAGGGAATTTTCAGGGGTCCTTTTAGGGAATTTTCAGGGGTTTTTAGGGAATTTGGAGGGTCTTTTTTAGAGAATTTTGAGGGGTTTATTAGGAAATTTTCAGGGGTTCTTTTAGGGAATTTTGAGGGAGTTTTAGGGGAATTTGGAGGGGTTTCTAGGGAATTTGGAGGGGTTTTTTAAGGGAATTTTGAGGGGTTTTTAGGGAATTTTCAGGGGGTTTTATTTAGGGAAGTTTCAGGGTCTTTTTTAGGGAATTTTTAGGGTGTTTTTAGGGAATTTTCAGAGGTTTTTAGGGAATTTTGAGGGGTCCTTTTAGGGAATTTTAAGGGGTTTTTTTAGGGAATTTTGAGGAGTCCTTTAGGGAATTTTTAGGGGGTTTTTTAGGGAATTTTCAGGGGTCCTTTTAGGGAATTTTGAGGGGGTTTTAGGGAATTTTCAGGGGTTCTTTTAGGGAATTTTGAGGGTCCTTTTAGGGAATTTTCAGGGGTCCTTTTAGGGAATTTTCAGGGGTTTTTAGGGAATTTTGAGGGTCTTTTTTAGAGAATTTTGAGGGGTTTTATTAGGAAATTTTCAGGGGTTCTTTTAGGGAATTTTGAGGGAGTTTTAGGGGAATTTGGAGGGGTTTCTAGGGAATTTTCAGGGGTTTTTTTAGGGGATTTTGAGGAGTTTTTAGGGGATTTTGGAGAGTTTTCAGGGAATTTTGAGGTGTCGTTTTAGGGAATTTTCAGGGGTTTTTTAGGGAATTTTGAGAGGTCCTTATAGGGAATTTTCAGGGGGTTTATTAGGGAATTTTCAGGGTTTTTTTAGGGAATTTTCAGGAGTTTATTAGGGAATTTTGAGGGGTCCTTTTAGGGAGTTTTGAGGGGCTTTTAAGGGAATTTTGAGGGGTTTATTAGGAAATTTTGAGGGGGTCTTTTTTGGGAATTTTAAAATATTTTTAGGGAATTTTGAGGGTTTTTTTAGGAAATTTTCAGGAGATTTTTAGGGAATTTTGGGGGGTTTATTAGGAAATTGTGAGGGGTTCTTTTAGGGCATATTCAGGGGTTTTTTAAGGGAATTTTCAGGGGTTTTTTAGGGAATTTTTGAGGCGTCCTTTTAGGGAATTTTGAGGGTTTTTTTAGGAAATTTTCAGGGGATTTTTAGGGAATTTTGGGGGGTTTATTAGGGAATTTTGAGGAGCTTTTTAGGGAATTTTGAGGGGTTTATTAGGAAATTTTGAGGAGTTCTTTTAGGGAAGTTTGAGGGGTTTTTTAGGAAATTTTAAGGGGATTTTTAGGGAATTTGGAGGGGTTCTTTTAGGGAATTTGGAGGGTTTTAGGGAATTTTTCGGGGCTGGAGAGGCCCTTGGCATAAAGGCTGCAGGGGCAGGAGCCAGGGAACGGCTTCCCCATGGAATTTCGGGATTTTGGGAAGCCATTCCTGCCCTCCGGGGAATTCCCAGAGAATCCCTGGAATTCCCAGGATTCCGGGATCCACCCGTGGGAATGGGATCATCCCGAAACCCCTTCCCGAGCATTCCATGGGAAGCCCCAAGGGCTCCGGGATCACCCGGGAATCTCCCTTTGGAAAAGGCTGGAAAAGCCTCAGGAAACCCCTGAGGATTTCTGGGATTCGGCAATGCCAGAAGAGGAAAAAAAAAAAAACAAAACGGGAATTCCTGGAATTCCCAACTCTCCCAGAGCCCCTTGGAACCTCTGGAATGAGCTCCGAGCTCTCCCCGTGGATGCTCCGGTGTTAATTGGGATTAGCAATTAACAGCCGGGAATTCCAGGGAGTCGGGAGGGGGAAAAAAAACTCCGGGAATAACGTTGGGAATTCCTGGAAAATCCCATTTCCCAAGGAGCCATCCCAGGGTAGGACCAAGGGGGGTTTTTTTTTTTTGCCCCTCAGCTGCTGGAATTTCGCATCCCAAAAAAAAAAAATAGAAAAATAAAAAAAAAAAATAGGGAACGTTCCTGGGGTTTTGTTGGGATTAGGGAATTCCTGGTCTTTTTTTTTTTAGGTTTAGGGAATTCCCTGTTTTTTCAGCTTTAAGGAATTCCCTGGATTTTCCAGGTTTAGGGAATTCCTGCCCCTTTTGTAGATTTAAGGAATTCCCGGGATTTTCCAGCTTTAAGGAATTCTTGCTCTTTTTTCCAGCTTTAAGGAATTCCCAGGGTTTTTCCAGGTTTGAGGAATTCCTGTCCCTTTTGTAGATTTAAGGAATTCCCTGCTTTTTCCAGGTTTAGGGAATTCCCTGGATTTTCCAGGTTTAGGGAATTCCTGCTCCTTTTTCCAGCTTTAAGGAATTCCCAGGGTTTTTCCAGGTTTGAGGAATTCCTGCCCCTTTTGTAGATTTAAGGAATTCCCGGGATTTTCTAGATTTGAGGAATTCCCGGGGTTTTTCCAGGTGTAAAGAATTCCTGCCTTTTTTCCAGCTTTAGGGAATTCCCGGGGTTTTCCAGCTTTCAGGAATTCCCAGGGTTTTCCAGCTTTAAGGAATTCCCTGCATTTTCCAGCTTTAAGGAATTCCCAGGGTTTTTTCCAGCTTTAAGGAATTCCTGCCCCTTTTTCCAGATTTAGGGAATTCCCGGGGTTTTTTCCAGGTTTAGGGAATTCCTGCCCCTTTTGTAGATTTAAGGAATTCCCTGGATTTTCTAGATTTGAGGAATTCCCGAGGTTTTTCCAGGTTTAAAGAATTCCCTGGATTTTGCAGCTTTGAAGAATTCCCAGGGTTTTTTTCCAGGTTTAGGGAATTCCTGCCCCTTTTTTAGATTTAAGGAATTCCCTGGATTTTCCAGGTTTAAGGAATTCCTGCTCCTTTTTCCAGCTTTAAGGAATTCCCAGGGATTTTTTTAGGTTTAGGGAATTCCCTGGATTTTCCAGCTTTAAGGAATTCCTGCCCCTTTTGTAGATTTAAGGAATTCCCGGGGTTTTCCAGCGTTAAAGAATTCCCAGGGTTTTTTCCAGGTTTAGGGAATTTCCTGCTTTTTCCCAGGTTTACGGAATTCCCGGGGCTTTCCAGCTTTAGGGAATTCCCGGGGTTTTTCCAGGTTTAGGGAATTCCTGCCCCTTTTGTAGATTTAAGGAATTCCCGGGATTTTCTAGATTTGAGGAATTCCCGGGGTTTTTCCAGGTTTAAAGAATTCCCTGGATTTTGCAGCTTTGAAGAATTCCCAGGGTTTTTCCAGCTTTAAGGAATTCCTGCCCCTTTTTCCAGGTTTAAGGAATTCCCTGGATTTTCCAGCTTTAGGGAATTCCCTGGATTCTTTCCAGCTTTAAGGAATTCCCAGGGATTTTTTTAGGATTAGGGAATTCCCTGGATTTTCCAGCTTTAAGGAATTCCTGCCCCTTTTTTAGATTTAAGGAATTCCCGGGGTTTTCCAGCGTTAAAGAATTCCCAGGGTTTTTTCCAGGTTTAGGGAATTTCCTGCTTTTTCCCAGGTTTACGGAATTCCCGGGGTTTTCCAGCTTTAAGGAATTCCTGCTCCTTTTCCCAGCTTTAAGGAATTCCCAGGGTTTTTTCCAGGTTTAGGGAATCTCCTGCTTTTCCCACCTTTCAGGAATTCCCAGGTTTTTTCCCACCTTTCAGGAATTCCCAGGTGTTCTCCCACCTTTCAGGAATTCCTGCCCTATTTCAGACGGAAGCAATTCCCAGCTCTTTCCCCACCTTTGAGCCATTCCCTGCCCTTTCCCAGCTTTCAGGAATTCCCTGGATTTTCCAGGTTTAGGGAATTCCTGGCCCTTTTTCCAGCTTTCAGGAATTCCCAGGGTTTTTTCCAGGTTTAGGGAGTTCCTGCCCCTTTTTTAGATTTAAGGAATTCCCGGGATTTTCTAGATTTGAGGAATTCCTGCCCCTTTTCCAGCTTTGAGGAATTCCTGGGTTTTTTTCCAGGTTTAAGGAATTCCCAGGGTTTTCCAGCTTTAAGGAATTCCCTGGATTTTCCAGCTTTAAGGAATTCCCAGGGTTTTTTCCAGCTTTAAGGAATTCCTGCCCCTTTTTCCAGATTTAGGGAATTCCCGGGGTTTTTCCAGGTTTAGGGAATTCCTGCCCCTTTTGTAGATTTAAGGAATTCCCTGGATTTTCTAGATTTGAGGAATTCCCGAGGTTTTTCCAGGTTTAAAGAATTCCCTGGATTTTGCAGCTTTGAAGAATTCCCAGGGTTTTTTTCCAGGTTTAGGGAATTCCTGCCCCTTTTTTAGATTTAAGGAATTCCCTGGATTTTCCAGGTTTGAGGAATTCCTGGGTTTTTTTCCAGCTTTAAGGAATTCCCAGGGGTTTTTTAGGATTAGGGAATTCCCTGGATTTTCCAGCTTTAAGGAATTCCCTGGGGTTTTCCCACCTTTAAGGAATTCCTCGGTTTTTTTCCAGCTTTCAGGAATTCCCTGGATTTTCCAGGTTTAGGGAATTCCTGCCCCTTCTCCCAGCTTTCAGGAATTCCCAGGGTTTTTCCAGGTTTGAGGAATTCCTGCCCCTTTTGTAGATTTAAGGAATTCCCTGCTTTTTCCAGCTTTAAGGAATTCCCGGGGTTTTTTCCAGGTTTAGGGAATTCCTGCCCCTTTTTTAGATTTAAGGAATTCCCTGGATTTTCTAGATTTGAGGAATTCCTGGGCTTTTTCCAGATGTAAAGAATTCCTGCCTTTTTTCCAGCTTTAAGGAATTCCCAGGGTTTTCCAGCTTTAAGGAATTCCCTGGATTTTCCAGCTTTAAGGAATTCCCAGGGTTTTTTCCAGCTTTAAGGAATTCCTGCCCCTTTTTCCAGATTTAGGGAATTCCTGGGATTTTCCAGCTTTAGGGAATTCCCGGGGTTTTTCCAGGTTTAGGGAATTCCTGCCCCTTTTTTAGATTTAAGGAATTCCCGGGATTTTCTAGATTTGAGGAATTCCCGGGGTTTTTCCAGGTGTAAAGGATTCCTGCCTTTTTCCAGCTTTAAGGAATTCCTTGAGTTCTTTCCAGCTTTAGGGAATTCCTGCTCCTTTTTCCAGCTTTAAGGAATTCCCAGGGATTTTTTAGGATTAGGGAATTCCCTGGATTTTCCAGCTTTAAGGAATTCCTGCCCCTTTTCCAGATTTAAGGAATTCCCGGGGTTTTTTCCAGGTTTAGGGAATTCCTGCCCCTTTTGTAGATTTAAGGAATTCCCTGGATTTTCTAGATTTGAGGAATTCCCGGGATTTTCCAGCTTTAAGGAATTCCTGCTCCTTTTTCCAGCTTTAAGGAATTCCGAGGGATTTTTTAGGTTTAGGGAATTCCCTGGATTTTCCAGCTTTAAGGAATTCCTGCTCCTTTTTTAGATTTAAGGAATTCCCGGGGTTTTCCAGCGTTAAAGAATTCCCAGGGTTTTTTCCAGGTTTAGGGAATTTCCTGCTTTTTCCCAGGTTTAGGGAATTCCCGGGGCTTTCCAGCTTTAAGGAATTCCCAGGGTTTTTTCCAGCTTTAAGGAATTCCCAGGGTTTTTTCCAGCTTTAAGGAATTCCTGCCCCTTTTTCCAGATTTAGGGAATTCCCGGGGTTTTTCCAGGTTTAGGGAATTCCTGCCCCTTTTTTAGATTTAAGGAATTCCCGGGATTTTCCAGGTTTGAGGAATTCCTGGGTTTTTTTCCAGCTTTAAGGAATTCCCAGGGGTTTTTTAGGATTAGGGAATTCCCTGGATTTTCCAGCTTTAAGGAATTCCTGCCCCTTTTTCAGATTTAAGGAATTCCCGGGGTTTTCCGGCGTTAAAGAATTCCCAGGGTTTTTTCCAGGTTTAGGGAATTTCCTGCTTTTTCCAGATTTAAGGAATTCCCAGGGCTTTCCAGCTTTAGGGAATTCCCTGGATTCTTTCCAGCTTTGAGGAATTCCCTGGATTTTCCAGCTTTAAGGAATTCCTGCCCCTTTTTTAGATTTAAGGAATTCCCGGGGTTTTCCAGCGTTAAAGAATTCCCAGGGTTTTTTCCAGGTTTAGGGAATTTCCTGCTTTTTCCCAGGTTTACGGAATTCCCGGGGCTTTCCAGCTTTAAGGAATTCCCTGCTTTTTCCAGGTTTGAGGAATTCCCTGGGGTTTTTTTTCCAGCTTTAGGGAATTCCCTGGATTTTCCAGCTTTAAGGAATTCCCAGGTTTTTTCCCAGCTTTAAGGAATTCCCAGGGTTTTTTCCAGGTTTAGGGAATCGCCTGCTTTTCCCACCTTTCAGGAATTCCCAGGTTTTTTCCCACCTTTCAGGAATTCCCAGGTTTTTTCCCAGCTTTCAGGAATTCCTGCCCTATTTCAGACGGAAGCAATTCCCAGCTCTTTCCCCACCTTTGAGCCATTCCCTGCCCTTTCCCAGCTTTCAGGAATTCCCTGGATTTTCCAGGTTTAGGGAATTCCCAGGGTTTTTTCCAGGTTTAGGGAATTCCTGCCCCTTTTGTAGATTTAAGGAATTCCCGGGATTTTCTAGATTTGAGGAATTCCCGGGGTTTTTCCAGGTGTAAAGGATTCCTGCCTTTTTTCCAGCTTTAAGGAATTCCTTGAGTTCTTTCCAGGTTTAGGGAATTCCTGCTCCTTTTTCCAGCTTTAAGGAATTCCCAGGGATTTTTTAGGATTAGGGAATTCCCTGGATTTTCCAGCTTTAGGGAATTCCTGCCCCTTTTTCAGATTTAAGGAATTCCCGGGGTTTTCCAGCGTTAAAGAATTCCCAGAGTTTTTTCCAGGTTTAGGGAATTTCCTGCTTTTTCCCAGGTTTACGGAATTCCCGGGGCTTTCCAGCTTTAAGGAATTCCCTGCTTTTTCCAGGTTTGAGGAATTCCTTGGGGTTTTTTTTCCAGGTTTAGGGAATTCCCTGGATTTTCCAGCTTTAAGGAATTCCTGCCCCTTTTGTAGATTTAAGGAATTCCCTGGATTTTCCAGCTTTGAAGAATTCCTGGGGTTTTTCCAGCTTTAAGGAATTCCCAGGGCTTTTTCCAGGTTTGAGGAATTCCCAGGGCTTTTTCCAGGTTTAGGGAATTCCTGCCCGTTTTTTAGATTTAAGGAATTCCCTGGATTTTCCAGCTTTAAGGAATTCCCAGGTTTTTTCCCACCTTTCAGGAATTCCCAGGTTTTTTCCCAGCTTTCAGGAATTCCTGCCCTATTTCAGACGGAAGCAATTCCCAGCTCTTTCCCCACCTTTGAGCCATTCCCTGCCCTTTCCCAGCTTTCAGGAATTCCCTGGATTTTCCCGGGATTCCCCATCCCCCCCCCCAGGCGCATCCCGGCCTCTGCCACCATTCCCAGCATTCCCCTGGGAAAATTCCCACTTTTCCCTTCGCCCCAAGGTGGAATTTCCCCGGAATTTCCCCAAGTCCCACCTCCAATCCCGTTTTTTCCCCGGAGCTTCCTTCTCTGCCGTGGTTTTCCCGTTGGGATGGGGCTTTTCCAGGCAGGAATTCCCGGGATGAGCTCCAGCCCCATCCCGCTGGATTTGCTCCGGGTTATCCCTGTCCTGCTTTTCCAGGCTCCTTTCTCCCGGGGCAGCTCCAGGTGGGATTTTCGGGAATGGTTCCCCTGGCAACGGCCGGAATTCCTGGCAATTCCGGGCTGGAGCGGCCATTCCCGGCTGGAATCGCCATCGCTGGGGGGGTGGGATGGGCTCAGGGCTGGGATTTGGGATTTTGGGGGATTTTTGGGGATTTTTTGGGGATTTTTGGGGACTTTTTTTGGATTTCCCATCCCTGTGGATTTGGGATGGGATCAGGGCCGGGATTTGGGGATTTTGGGGTTTTTTTGGGGATTTTTTTTGGAATTTTGGGGATTTTTGAGGATTTTTTTGGGATTTCCCATCCCTGGGGGTGTGGGATGGGACCAAGGCCGGGATTTGGGATTTTGGGGATTTTTGGGGATTTTTTGGGGATTTTTTTGGGATTTCCCATCCCTGTGGATTTGGGATGGGATCAGGGCCGGGATTTGGGATTTTGGGGATTTTTGGGGGATTTTTTGGGGAATTTTGGGTGTTTTTTGGGGATTTGTGGAGATTTTTTTGGATTTCCCATCCCTGTGGATTTGGGATGGGATCAGGGCCGGGATTTGGGGTTTGGGGGATTTTTTGGGGATTTTTTGGGAATTTTTGGGGATTTTTTTGGGATTTCCCATCCCTGTGGATTTGGGATGGGCTCAGGGCTGGGATTTGAGATTTTGGGTCTTTTGGGCGGATTTTTTGGGGATTTTTTTTTGGAATTTTGGGGATTTTTGGGGATTTTTTGGGGATTTTGGGGGATTTTTTTGGGGATTTCCCATCCCTGGGGATTTGGGATGGGATCAGGGCCGGGATTTGGGATTTTGGGGATTTTTGGGGGATTTTTTGAGGAATTTTGGGGATTTTTTTGGAGATTTCTAGGGAATTTTTGGGATTTTTGAGGATTTTTTTTGGGATTTCCCATCCCTGTGGATTTGGGATGGGACCAAGGCCGGGATTTGGGATCCCCATTCCCAGGATTTGTGGGATGGGCTCAGGGCTGGGATTTGGGATTTTGGGGATTTTTTGGGGATATTTTGAGGAATTTTTGAGGATTTTTTTGGGATTTCCCATCCCTGTGGATTTTGGATGGGCTCAGGGCCAGGATTTGGGATTTGGGGGATTTTTTGGGGAATTTTGGGGATTTTTGAGGTTTTTTTTGGAATTTCCCATCCCTGTGGATTTGGGATGGGCTCAGGGCCGGGATTTGGGGATTTTGGGGGTTTTTTGGGGATTTTTTTGGGAATTTTTGGGGATTTTTTGAGGATTTTTTTGGGATTTCCCATCCCTGGGGATTTGGGGTGGGCTCAGGACCGGGATTTGGGATTTTGGGGATTTTTTGGGGATTTTTTGAGGAATTTTGGGGATTTTTTTTGGGATTTTTGGAGATTTTTTTGGATTTCCCATCCCTGTGGATTTGGGATGGGCTCAGGGCCGGGATTTGGGATTTGGGGGATTTTTTGGGGATTTTTTGGGAATTTTTGGGGATTTTTTTGGGATTTCCCATCCCTGTGGATTTGGGATGGGATCAGGGCCGGGATTTGGGATTTTGGGTCTTTTGGGGGGATTTTTTGGGGGAATTTT
The DNA here is from genome assembly GCF_965178545.1 of Coloeus monedula. Lineage (NCBI taxonomy): Eukaryota > Metazoa > Chordata > Aves > Passeriformes > Corvidae > Coloeus > Coloeus monedula. The sequence continues at coordinate 160,042,794 of NC_138781.1, forward strand.
GGGGATTTTTGGGGATTTTTTTGGGATTTTTAGAGATTTTTTTTGGGATTTCCCATCGCTGGGGGTGTGGGATGGGATCAGGGCCGGGATTTGGGATCCCCATTCCCAGGATTTCCCATCCCTGTGGAATTTGGGATGGGCTCAGGGCCGGGATTTGGAATTTTGGGGATTTTTGGGGATTTTTTTGGGAATTTTTGGGGATTTTTTTGGGATTTCCCATCCCTGTGGATTTGGGATGGGCTCAGGGCTGGGATTTGAGATTTTGGAGATTTTTTGGGGAATTTTTGGGGATTTTTGGGGGATTTTTTTGGGATTTCCCATCCCTGTGGATTTGGGATGGGCTCAGGGCTGGGATTTGAGATTTTGGGGATTTTTGGGGATTTTTTTGGGAATTTTGGGTATTTTTTGGGGATTTTTAGAGATTTTTTTTGGATTTCCCATCGCTGGGGGTGTGGGATGGGATCAGGGCCGGGATTTGGGATCCCCATTCCCAGGATTTTCCATCCCTGTGGATTTGGGATGGGATCAGGGCCAGAATTTGGGATTTTGGGGATTTTTGGGGATTTTTTGAGGAATTTTGGGGATTTTTTGGGGGATTTTTGGGGAATTTTGGGGATTTTTTTGGGATTTCCCATCCCTGTGGATTTGGGATGGGATCAGGGCCGGGATTTGGGATTTTGGGAATTTTTGGGGATTTTTTGGGGATTTTTTGGGATTTTTTTGGGATTTCCCATCCCTGTGGATTTGGGATGGGCTCAGGGCTGGGATTTGAGATTTTGGGTCTTTTGGGCGGATTTTTTTGGGATTTTTTTTTGGAATTTTGGGGATTTTTGGGGGATTTTGGGGGATTTTTTTGGGGATTTCCCATCCCTGGGGATTTGGGATGGGATCAGGGCCGGGATTTGGGATTTTGGGGATTTTTGGGGGATTTTTTGAGGAATTTTGGAGATTTTTAGGGAATTTTTGGGATTTTTGGGGATTTTTTTTGGGATTTCCCATCCCTGTGGATTTGGGATGGGACCAAGGCCGGGATTTGGGATCCCCATTCCCAGGATTTGTGGGATGGGTTCAGGGCCGGGATTTGGGATTTGGGGGATTTTTTGGGGATATTTTTGGGAATTTTGGGGGATTTTTTTGGGGAATTTTGGGTATTTTTGGGGATTTTTTTGGGAATTTTGGGGATTTTTGGGGATTTTTAGGGAATTTTGGGGATTTTTGGGGATTTTTTGGGGATTTTTGGGGATTTTTTTTGGGATTTCCCATCCCTGTGGATTTGGGATGGGCTCAGGGCCGGGATTTGGGATTTGGGGGATTTTTTTGGGGATATTTTTGGGAATTTTTTGGGATTTTTTTTGGATTTCCCATCCCTGTGGATTTGGGATGGGCTCAGGGCTGGGATTTGAGATTTTGGGGATTTTGGGGGGTTTTTTTGGGAATTTTGGGTATTTTTTGGGGATTTTTAGAGATTTTTTTTGGATTTCCCATCGCTGGGGGTGTGGGATGAGTTCAGGGCCGGGATTTGGGATTTGGGGGATTTTGGGGGATTTTTTTTGGGAATTTTTGGGGATTTTTTAGGGATTTTTGGGGATTTTTTTGGGATTTCCCATCCCTGTGGATTTGGGATGGGCTCAGGGCTGGGATTTGGGATTTTGGGTCTTTTGGGGGGATTTTTTGGGGGAATTTTGGGGATTTTTGGGGATTTTTTTGGGATTTTTAGAGATTTTTTTTGGGATTTCCCATCGCTGGGGGTGTGGGATGGGATCAGGGCCGGGATTTGGGGATTTTGGGGTTTTTTTGGGGATTTTTTTGGGAATTTTTGGGGATTTTTGAGGATTTTTTTGGGATTTCCCATCCCTGGGGATTTGGGATGGGACCAAGGCCGGGATTTGGGATTTTGGGGATTTTTTGGGGATATTTTTGGGAATTTTGGGGGATTTTTTTGTGGGTTTTTTGAGGATTTTTTGGGGAATATTGGGGATTTTTTGAGGATTTCCCATCCCTGTGGATTTGGGATGGGATCAGGGCCGGGATTTGGGATTTGGGGGATTTTTGGGGATTTTTTTTGGGATTTTTTGGGGGAATTTTGGGGATTTTTGGGGGATTTTGGAGATTTTTTTGGGATTTCCCATCGCTGGGGGTGTGGGATGGGATCAGGGCCGGGATTTTTTTGGATTTTTGGGGGAATTTTGAGGATTTTTTGGGGGATTTTTTGGGATTTTTTTGAGATTTCCCATCGCTGTGGATTTGGGATGGGCTCAGGGCCAGGATTTGGGATTTTGGGGATTTTTTGGGAATTTTTAGAGATTTTTTTGGGATTTCCCATCCCTGTGGATTTGGGATGGGATCAGGGCCGGGATTTTTGGGATCTCACAGATCCTGTTTCCCATAAATCCCCTTTTCCTTTTCCCCCAAATCCTTTTTCCCCACTGATCCCATTTCCCCATAAATTCTTTGTCCCAAAGATCCCTTTTTGCCTTAAATCCCTTTTTTTCCCCATAAATCCCTTTTCCCCATAAATCTCTTTATTCCCATTAAAATCCCTTTATTCCCATCAATCCCTTTTCCCAAAAGGGATTCCAGGATAAACCTGGGATCACCCAGAATTCCAGGAGGATTCCAGAGGCCGGGAATGATCCCGGTTTTCCCTGGCAGAGCAGAGAAACCTCCAGAATTCCGATCCCAATTTTCTCTGGGAACAGCTCCCAAAAAACCCCATTAAAACCCCAAAAATCCCTTAAATTCCAACCTTGGAGACTCCAGGATAAACCTGGGATCACCCAGAATCCCTTTGGCATTCCAGAGGCCGGGAATGATCCCGGTTTTCCCTGGCAGGGCTGGAGAAACCTCCGGAATTCTTCTGGAACTCTGCCCAATCGCCATCGCGGCCGATCCCGATTTTCTCTGGGAACAGCTCCCAAAAAACCCCAAAAATCCCAACCTTGGGCGACTCCACCGCCAACCTGGGATCGCCCAGAATTCCATTGGCATTCCAGAGGCCGGGAATGATCCCGGTTTTCCCTGGCAGGGCTGGAGAAACCTCTGGAATTCTTCTGGAATTCTGCCCAATCGCCATCGTGGCCGATCCCGATTTTCTCTGGGAACAGCTCCCAAAAAAACCCCAAAAACCCCAAAAATCCCAACCTTGGAGATTCCAGGATAAACCTGGGATCACCCAGAATTCCAGGAGGATTCCAGAGGCCGGGAATGATCCCGGTTTTCCCTGGCAGAGCAGAAGAATCTCCGTAATTCCGATCCCAATTTTCTCAGGGATCAGCTCCCAAAAAACCCCATTAAAACCCCAAAAACCCCAAAAATTCCAACCTTGGGAGACTCCAGGATAAACCTGGGATCGCCCAGAATTCCATTGGCATTCCAGAGGCTGGGAATGATCCCGGTTTTCCCTGGCAGGGCTGGAGAAACCTCCGGAATTCTTCTGGAATTCTGCCCAATCGCCATCGCGGCCGATCCCGATTTTCTCTGGGAACAGCTCCCAAAAAAATCCCAAAAACCCCAAAAATCCCAACCTTGGGAGACTCCACCGCCAACCTGGGATCACCCAGAATCCCTTTGGCATTCCAGAGGCCGGGAATGATCCCGGTTTTCCCTGGCAGAGACTGGAGAAACCTCCGGAATTCCGATCCCAATTTTCTCCGGGAACAGCTCCCAAAAACCCCATTAAAACCCCAAAAATCCCTTAAATCCCAACCTTGGAGACTCCAGGATGAAGCTGGGATCACCCAGAATCCCTTTGGCATTCCAGAGGCCGGGAATGATCCCGGTTTTCCCTGGCAGAGCAGACGAACCTCTGGAATTCCGATCCCATTGGGAATCTCGGGATTGAGGCAGATCCCGATTTTCTCTGGGATCAGCTCCCAAAAAACCCCATTAAAACCCCAAAAACCCCAAAAATCCCAACCTTGGGAGACTCCAGGATAAACCTGGGATCGCCCAGAATTCCATTGGCATTCCAGAGGCCGGGAATGATCCCGGTTTTCCCTGGCAGAGCAGAGAAACCTCCGGAATTCCGATCCCAATTTTCTCTGGGAACAGCTCCCAAAAAACCCCATTAAAACCCCAAAAATCCCTAAAAATCCCAACCTTGGGAGACTCCAGGATAAACCTGGGATCACCCAGAATCCCTTTGGCATTCCAGAGGCCGGGAATGATCCCGGTTTTCCCTGGCAGGGCTGGAGAAACCTCCGGAATTCTTCTGGGACTCTGCCCAATCGCCATCGCGGCCGATCCCGATTTTCTCTGGGAACAGCTCCCAAAAAACCCCAAAAACCCCAAAAATCCCAACCTTGGGAGACTCCACCGCAAACCTGGGATCACCCAGAATTCCATTGGCATTCCAGAGGCTGGGAATGATCCCGGTTTTCCCTGGCAGAGCAGAAGAATCTCCGGAATTCCGATCCCAATTTTCTCTGGGATCAGCTCCCAAAAATCCCCATTAAAACCCCAAAAATCCCTAAAATTCCAACCTTGGAGACTCCAGGATAAACCTGGGATCGCCCAAAATTCCAGGAGGATTCCACAGGCCGGGAATGATCCCGGTTTTCCGTGGCAGGGCTGGAGAAAGCTCCGGAATTCCGATCCCAATTTTCTCTGGGAACAGCTCCCAAAAACCCCATTCAAATCCCTTTATTCCCATTAAAACCCCAAAAATCCCTAAAATTCCAACCTTGGAGACTCCAGGATAAACCTGGGATCACCCAGAATCCCTTTGGCATTCCAGAGGCCGGGAATGATCCCGGTTTTCCCTGGCAGAGACTGGAGAAACCTCTGGAATTCCGATCCCAATTCCCTCCGGGAACAGCTCCCAAAAAACCCCATTAAAACCCCAAAAATCCCAAAAATCCCAACCTTGGAGACTCCAGGATGAAGCTGGGATCACCCAGAATTCCATTGGCATTCCAGAGGCCGGGAATGATCCCGGTTTTCCCTGGCAGAGCAGAGAAACCTCCGGATTTCCAATCCCAATTTTCTCTGGGAACAGCTCCCAAAAACCCCATTAAAACCCCAAAAATCCCTTAAATTCCAACCTTGGAGACTCCAGGATAAACCTGGGATCGCCCAGAATTCCATTGGCATTCCAGAGGCCGGGAATGATCCCGGTTTTCCCTGGCAGAGCAGACGAACCTCTGGAATTCCGATCCCATTGGGAATCTCGGGATTGAGGCAGATTCCGATTTTCTCTGGGAACAGCTCCCAAAAAACCCCATTAAAACCCCAAAAATCCCTAAAATTCCAACCTTGGGAGACTCCAGGATAAACCTGGGATCACCCAGAATTCCATTGGCATTCCAGAGGCTGGGAATGATCCCGGTTTTCCCTGGCAGAGCAGAGGAATCTCCGGAATTCCGATCCCGATTTTCTCTGGGATCAGCTCCCAAAAAACCCCATTAAAACCCCAAAAATCCCTTAAATTCCAACCTTGGAGACTCCAGGATAAACCTGGGATCACCCAGAATTCCATTGGCATTCCAGAGGCCGGGAATGATCCCGGTTTTCCCTGGCAGGGCTGGAGAAACCTCCGGAATTTTTCTGGAACTCTGCCCAATCGCCATCGCGGCCGATCCCGATTTTCTCTGGGAACAGCTCCCAAAAAACCCCAAAAACCCCAAAAATCCCAACCTTGGAGATTCCAGGATAAACCTGGGATCACCCAGAATTCCAGGAGGATTCCAGAGGCCGGGAATGATCCCGGTTTTCCCTGGCAGAGCAGAGAAACCTCCGGAATTCCGATCCCGATTTTCTCTGGGAACAGCTCCCAAAAAACCCCAAAAACCCCAAAAATCCCAACCTTGGGCGACTCCAGGATGAAGCTGGGATCACCCAGAATCCCTTTGGCATTCCAGAGGCCGGGAATGATCCCGGTTTTCCCGTTTTTTTTCCCACGGACAGAGCGGGAGCAGCTTCCACGTGTTCGACCAGGGCCAGTTCGCCAAGGAGGTGCTGCCCAAGTACTTCAAACACAACAACATGGCCAGCTTTGTGCGGCAGCTGAACATGTGTGAGTATTCCCGAAAATTCCGGGAATTCCGGGAATTCTGGGAGCGTTGGGAATGGGCTTTGTGCGGCAGCTGAACATGTGTGAGTATTCCCGAAAATTCCGGGAATTCTGGGAGCGTTGGGAATGGGCTTTGTGCGGCAGCTGAACGTGTGTGAGTATTCCCGAAAATTCCGGGAATTCTGGGAATTCTGGGAGCTCCGGAATGGGCTTTGTGCGGCAGCTGAACGTGTGTGAGTATTCCCGAAAATTCCGGGAATTCTGGGAGCGTTGGGAATGGGCTTTGTGCGGCAGCTGAACATGTGTGAGTATTCCCGAAAATTCCGGGAATTCCGGGAATTCTGGGAGCGTTGGGAATGGGCTTTGTGCGGCAGCTGAACATGTGTGAGTATTCCCGAAAATTCCGGGAATTCCGGGAATTCTGGGAGCGTTGGGAATGGGCTTTGTGCGGCAGCTGAACGTGTGTGAGTATTCCCGAAAATTCCGGGAATTCCGGGAATTCTGGGAGCGTTGGGAATGGGCTTTGTGCGGCAGCTGAACATGTGTGAGTATTCCCGAAAATTCCGGGAATTCCGGGAATTCTGGGAGCGTTGGGAATGGGCTTTGTGCGGCAGCTGAACATGTGTGAGTATTCCCGAAAATTCCGGGAATTCCGGGAATTCTGGGAGCGTTGGGAATGGGCTTTGTGCGGCAGCTGAACATGTGTGAGTATTCCCGAAAATTCCGGGAATTCCGGGAATTCTGGGAGCGTTGGGAATGGGCTTTGTGCGGCAGCTGAACATGTGTGAGTATTCCCGAAAATTCCGGGAATTCCGGGAATTCTGGGAGCGTTGGGAATGGGCTTTGTGCGGCAGCTGAACGTGTGTGAGTATTCCCGAAAATTCCGGGAATTCTGGGAGCGTTGGGAATGGGCTTTGTGCGGCAGCTGAACGTGTGTGAGTATTCCCGAAAATTCCGGGAATTCCGGGAATTCTGGGAGCGTTGGGAATGGGCTTTGTGCGGCAGCTGAACATGTGTGAGTATTCCCGGAAATTCCGGGAATTCCGGGAATTCTGGGAGCGTTGGGAATGGGCTTTGTGCGGCAGCTGAACATGTGTGAGTATTCCCGGAAATTCCGGGAATTCCGGGAATTCTGGGAGCTCCGGAATGGGCTTTGTGCGGCAGCTGAACATGTGTGAGTATTCCCGAAAATTCTGGGAATTCTGGGAGCGTTGGGAATGGGCTTTGTGCGGCAGCTGAACGTGTGTGAGTATTCCCGAAAATTCCGGGAATTCTGGGAATTCTGGGAGCTCCGGAATGGGCTTTGTGCGGCAGCTGAACGTGTGTGAGTATTCCCGAAAATTCCGGGAATTCCGGGAATTCTGGGAGCGTTGGGAATGGGCTTTGTGCGGCAGCTGAACATGTGTGAGTATTCCCGAAAATTCCGGGAATTCTGGGAGCGTTGGGAATGGGCTTTGTGCGGCAGCTGAACATGTGTGAGTATTCCCGAAAATTCCGGGAATTCCGGGAATTCTGGGAGCGTTGGGAATGGGCTTTGTGCGGCAGCTGAACATGTGTGAGTATTCCCGAAAATTCCGGGAATTCCGGGAATTCTGGGAGCGTTGGGAATGGGCTTTGTGCGGCAGCTGAACGTGTGTGAGTATTCCCGAAAATTCCGGGAATTCCGGGAATTCTGGGAGCGTTGGGAATGGGCTTTGTGCGGCAGCTGAACATGTGTGAGTATTCCCGAAAATTCCGGGAATTCCGGGAATTCTGGGAGCGTTGGGAATGGGCTTTGTGCGGCAGCTGAACATGTGTGAGTATTCCCGAAAATTCCGGGAATTCCGGGAATTCTGGGAGCGTTGGGAATGGGCTTTGTGCGGCAGCTGAACATGTGTGAGTATTCCCGAAAATTCCGGGAATTCCGGGAATTCTGGGAGCGTTGGGAATGGGCTTTGTGCGGCAGCTGAACATGTGTGAGTATTCCCGGAAATTCCGGGAATTCCGGGAATTCTGGGAGCTCCGGAATGGGCTTTGTGCGGCAGCTGAACATGTGTGAGTATTCCCGAAAATTCCGGGAATTCCGGGAATTCTGGGAGCGTTGGGAATGGGCTTTGTGCGGCAGCTGAACATGTGTGAGTATTCCCGAAAATTCCGGGAATTCTGGGAGCGTTGGGAATGGGCTTTGTGCGGCAGCTGAACGTGTGTGAGTATTCCCGAAAATTCCGGGAATTCTGGGAATTCTGGGAGCTCCGGAATGGGCTTTGTGCGGCAGCTGAACGTGTGTGAGTATTCCCGAAAATTCCGGGAATTCTGGGAGCGTTGGGAATGGGCTTTGTGCGGCAGCTGAACATGTGTGAGTATTCCCGAAAATTCCGGGAATTCCGGGAATTCTGGGAGCGTTGGGAATGGGCTTTGTGCGGCAGCTGAACGTGTGTGAGTATTCCCGAAAATTCCGGGAATTCTGGGAATTCTGGGAGCGTTGGGAATGGGCTTTGTGCGGCAGCTGAACATGTGTGAGTATTCCCGAAAATTCCGGGAATTCTGGGAATTCTGGGAGCGTTGGGAATGGGCTTTGTGCGGCAGCTGAACATGTGTGAGTATTCCCGAAAATTCCGGGAATTCCGGGAATTCTGGGAGCGTTGGGAATGGGCTTTGTGCGGCAGCTGAACATGTGTGAGTATTCCCGAAAATTCCGGGAATTCTGGGAATTCTGGGAGCGTTGGGAATGGGCTTTGTGCGGCAGCTGAACATGTGTGAGTATTCCCGAAAATTCCGGGAATTCTGGGAATTCTGGGAGCGTTGGGAATGGGCTTTGTGCGGCAGCTGAACGTGTGTGAGTATTCCCGAAAATTCCAGGAATTCTGGGAATTCTGGGAGCGTTGGGAATGGGCTTTGTGCGGCAGCTGAACGTGTGTGAGTATTCCCGAAAATTCCGGGAATTCTGGGAATTCTGGGAGCGTTGGGAACGGGCTTTGTGCGGCAGCTGAACGTGTGTGAGTATTCCCGAAAATTCCGGGAATTCTGGGAATTCTGGGAGCGTTGGGAATGGGCTTTGTGCGGCAGCTGAACGTGTGTGAGTATTCCCGAAAATTCCGGGAATTCTGGGAATTCTGGGAGCGTTGGGAATGGGCTTTGTGCGGCAGCTGAACATGTGTGAGTATTCCCGAAAATTCCGGGAATTCCGGGAATTCTGGGAGCGTTGGGAATGGGCTTTGTGCGGCAGCTGAACATGTGTGAGTATTCCCGAAAATTCCAGGAATTCTGGGAATTCTGGGAGCGTTGGGAATGGGCTTTGTGCGGCAGCTGAACGTGTGTGAGTATTCCCGAAAATTCCGGGAATTCTGGGAATTCTGGGAGCGTTGGGAACGGGCTTTGTGCGGCAGCTGAACGTGTGTGAGTATTCCCGAAAATTCCGGGAATTCTGGGAATTCTGGGAGCGTTGGGAATGGGCTTTGTGCGGCAGCTGAACGTGTGTGAGTATTCCCGAAAATTCCGGGAATTCTGGGAATTCTGGGAGCGTTGGGAATGGGCTTTGTGCGGCAGCTGAACATGTGTGAGTATTCCCGAAAATTCCGGGAATTCCGGGAATTCTGGGAGCGTTGGGAATGGGCTTTGTGCGGCAGCTGAACATGTGTGAGTATTCCCGAAAATTCCGGGAATTCTGGGAATTCTGGGAGCGTTGGGAATGGGCTTTGTGCGGCAGCTGAACATGTGTGAGTATTCCCGAAAATTCCGGGAATTCCGGGAATTCTGGGAGCGTTGGGAATGGGCTTTGTGCGGCAGCTGAACATGTGTGAGTATTCCCGAAAATTCCGGGAATTCTGGGAATTCTGGGAGCGTTGGGAATGGGCTTTGTGCGGCAGCTGAACATATGTGAGTATTCCCGAAAATTCCGGGAATTCTGGGAATTCTGGGAGCGTTGGGAATGGGCTTTGTGCGGCAGCTGAACGTGTGTGAGTATTCCCGAAAATTCCGGGAATTCTGGGAATTCTGGGAGCGTTGGGAATGGGCTTTGTGCGGCAGCTGAACGTGTGTGAGTATTCCCGAAAATTCCGGGAATTCTGGGAATTCTGGGAGCTCCGGAATGGGCTTTGTGCGGCAGCTGAACATGTGTGAGTATTCCCGAAAATTCCGGGAATTCTGGGAATTCTGGGAGCGTTGGGAATGGGCTTTGTGCGGCAGCTGAACATGTGTGAGTATTCCCGAAAATTCCGGGAATTCTGGGAATTCTGGGAGCGTTGGGAATGGGCTTTGTGCGGCAGCTGAACATGTGTGAGTATTCCCGAAAATTCCGGGAATTCCGGGAATTCTGGGAGCGTTGGGAATGGGCTTTGTGCGGCAGCTGAACATGTGTGAGTATTCCCGAAAATTCCGGGAATTCCGGGAATTCTGGGAGCGTTGGGAATGGGCTTTGTGCGGCAGCTGAACATGTGTGAGTATTCCCGAAAATTCCGGGAATTCCGGGAATTCTGGGAGCGTTGGGAATGGGCTTTGTGCGGCAGCTGAACATGTGTGAGTATTCCCGAAAATTCCGGGAATTCCGGGAATTCTGGGAGCTCCGGAATGGGCTTTGTGCGGCAGCTGAACGTGTGTGAGTATTCCCGAAAATTCCGGGAATTCCGGGAATTCTGGGAGCTCCGGAATGGGCTTTGTGCGGCAGCTGAACATGTGTGAGTATTCCCGAAAATTCCGGGAATTCCGGGAATTCTGGGAGCTCCGGAATGGGCTTTGTGCGGCAGCTGAACGTGTGTGAGTATTCCCGAAAATTCCGGGAATTCCGGGAATTCTGGGAGCGTTGGGAATGGGCTTTGTGCGGCAGCTGAACGTGTGTGAGTATTCCCGAAAATTCCGGGAATTCTGGGAATTCTGGGAGCGTTGGGAATGGGCTTTGTGCGGCAGCTGAACGTGTGTGAGTATTCCCGAAAATTCCGGGAATTCCGGGAATTCTGGGAGCGTTGGGAATGGGCTTTGTGCGGCAGCTGAACATGTGTGAGTATTCCCGAAAATTCCGGGAATTCCGGGAATTCTGGGAGCGTTGGGAATGGGCTTTGTGCGGCAGCTGAACGGGTGTGAGTATTCCCGAAAATTCCGGGAATTCCGGGAATTCTGGGAGCTCCGGAATTCCGGGATGGAGCCATTCCCAAGCCAGGACACCTCAGAATTCCCGGATTTCCTTCCCCAATTCCCGCCGTTCCCAATTCCCAGAAGGTGGAGCCGGGATCCAGGATCCCCCCAATCCCTGGGAATTCCCTGATCCCACTCAGGAATTCCGGGATTGGAGCCATTCCCAAGCCAGGACACCCCAGAATTCCCGAATTTCCTTCCCCAATTCCCGGCATTCCCGCTTTTCCAGACGGTTTCCAGAAGGTGGAGCCGGGATCCAGAATGCCCCAATCCCTGGGAATTCCCTGATCCCACCCAGGAATTCCAGGATTGGAGCCATTCCCAAGCCACGACACCCCAGAATTCCCGGATTTCCTTCCCTAATTCCCACCATTCCCAATTCCCAGAAGGTGGAGCCGGGATCCAGGATCCCCCAATCCCTGGGAATTCCCTGATCCCACTCAGGAATTTTGGGATGGAGCCATTCCCAAGCCAGGACACCCCAGAATTCCCGGATTTCCTTCCCCAATTCCCGGCTTTCCCGCTTTTCCAGACGGCTTCCGGAAGGTGGAGCCGGGATCCAGAATCCCCCAATCCCTGGGAATTCCGGGTGGATTCCCTGATCCCACTCAGGAATTCCAGGATTGGAGCCATTCCCAGGCCGCCCTTCCATGCTCAGACACCTCGGAATTCCCAGATTTCCTTCCCCAATTCCCAGCATTCCCGCTTTTCCAGACGGCTTCTGGAAGGTGGAGCCGGGATCCAGAATCCCCCAATCCCTGGGAATTCCCTGATCCCACTCAGGAATTTTGGGATGGAGCCATTCCCAAGCCAGGACACCCCAGAATTCCCGAATTTCCTTCCCAATTCCCGCCGTTCCCAATTCCCAGAAGGTGGAGCCGGGATCCAGAATCCCCCCAATCCCTGGGAATTCCCTGATCCCACTCAGGAATTCCGGGATTGGAGCCATTCCCAGGCCGCCCTTCCATGCTCAGACACCTCGGAATTCCCAGATTTCCTTCCCCAATTCCCGGCATTCCCGCTTTTCCAGACGGGTCCCGGAAGGTGGAGCCGGGATCCAGGATCCCCCCAATCCCTGGGAATTCCCTGATCCCACTCAGGAATTCCGGGATGGAGCCATTCCCAAGCCAGGACACCTCGGAATTCCCGGATTTCCTTCTCTATTCCCGGCATTCCCAATTCCCAGAAGGTGGAGCCGGGATCCAGGATCCCCCCCAATCCCTGGGAATTCCGGGTGGATTCCCTGATCCCACTCAGGAATTCCGGGATTGGAGCCATTCCCAGGCCGCCCTTCCATGCTCAGACACCTCGGAATTCCCAGATTTCCTTCCCCAATTCCCGCCATTCCCAATTTCCAGACGGCTTCCGGAAGGTGGAGCCGGGATCCAGGATCCCCCAATCCCTGGGAATTCCGGGTGGATTCCCTGATCCCACTCAGGAATTCCAGGATTGGAGCCATTCCCATCATGGAACATCCCAGAATTCCCAGATTTCCTTCCCCAATTCCCGGCATTCCTGCTTTTCCCGACGGCTTCCAGAAGGTGGAGCCGGGATCCAGGATCTCCCAATCCCTGGGAATTCCCTGATCCCACTCAGTAATTCCGGGATTGGAGCCATTCCCAAGCCAGGACACCCCAGAATTCCCGAATTTCCTTCCCAAATTCCCGCCATTCCCAATTCCCAGAAGGTGGAGCCGGGATCCAGGATCCCCCCCAATCCCTGGGAATTCCGGGTGGATTCCCTGATCCCACTCAGGAATTCCAGGATTGGAGCCATTCCCAGGCCGCCCTTCCATGCTCAGACACCCCGGAATTCCCAGATTTCCTTCCCCAATTCCCGGCATTCCCAATTCCCAGACGGCTTCCGGAAGGTGGAGCCGGGATCCAGGATCCCCCCAATCCCTGGGAATTCCGGGTGGATTCCCTGATCCCACTCAGGAATTCCGGGATTGGAGCCATTCCCAGGCCGCCCTTCCATGCTCAGACACCTCGGAATTCCCAGATTTCCTTCCCCAATTCCCGGCATTCCCGCTTTTCCAGACGGCTTCCGGAAGGTGGTGCACATCGAGCAGGGCGGGCTGGTGAAGCCGGAGAAGGACGACACGGAATTCCAGCATCCCTTCTTCCTGCGGGGCCAGGAGCAGCTCCTGGAGAACATCAAGAGGAAAGTCACCCACTCCAGCGTGAGTTCCAGGGAAATTCCCAAAAAAAAAAAATATTCCGGGATCGTCCCGGAAAAAATCCCGGAGAAAAAGGGCCAGAAAATCCCGGGAAAGGGGGAAAAAAATGGAAAAAGTGCCTTGAAAATTGGAAAAAAAAAAAATCCTGAAAGAATCCCCTAAAAAAAGTCCCGAAAGGTTTTAAAAGTTGTTGGAAAATCCAAACTATTCTGGGAATGTTGCTGAAAAAATTCCGAAGAAAATGGCCCAGAAAATCCCGGGAAAAGGAAAAAAAAAAAAATCCCCCAAAAAATCGCCAAAAAAGTTGTCAAAAAAAATCATAAAAAAGTCCCCAAAGCTTCTATAAAATTCCAAAAAAATCAAAAAAAAAATTCCAGGAATACCCCAAAAAAATCCCGAAGAAAATGGCCCAGAAAATCCCAGGAAAAGGAAAAAAAAAAATCCCCCAAAAAAGTTGTGAAAAAAATCCTAAAAAAATCCCCTAAAAAAAGTCCCCAAAGGTTCTAAAAATTCCTAAAAAATCAAAAAAAATCCGGGAATATCCCAAAGAAAATCCCGAAGAAAAAGGCCCAGAAAATCCCAGGAAAAGGAAAAAAAAAAATCCCCCAAAAAATCCCCAAAAAAGTTGTGAGAAAAATCCTAAAAAAATCCCCTAAAAAAGTCCCCAAAGGTTCTAAAAATTCCCAAAAAAATCAAAAAAAAAATTCCGGGAATATCCCAAAAAAATCCCGAAGAAAAAGCCCCAGAAAATCCCAAGAAAAGGAAAAAAAAAATCCCCCAAAAAAGTTGTGAAAAAAATCCTAAAAAAATCCCCTAAAAAAGTCCCCAAAGGTTCTAAAAATTCTCAAAAAATCAAAAAAAATCTGGGAATATCCCAAAGAAAATCCTGAAGAAAAAGGCCCAGAAAATCCCAGGAAAAGGAAAAAAAAAAAAATCCCCCAAAAAATCCCCAGAACAGTTGTGAAAAAAATCCTAAAAAAATCCCCTAAAAAAGTCCCCAAAGGTTCTAAAAAATCCCAAAAAATCAAAAAAAAAAATTCCAGGAATATCCCAAAAAAAATCCCGAAGAAAATGGCCCAGAAAATCCCAAGAAAAGGAAAAAAAAAATCCCCCCAAAAAGTTGTGAAAAAGATCCTTAAAAAATTCCCTAAAAAAGTCCCCAAAGGTTCTAAAAATTCCTTAAAAATCAAAAAAAATCCGGGAATATCCCAAAAAAATCCCGAAGAAAAAGGCCCAGAAACTCCCAGGAAAAGGAAAAAAAAAAATACCCCAAAAAATCCCCAAAAAAGTTGTGAAAAAAATCCTAAAAAAATCCCCTAAAAAAGTCCCCAAAGGTTCTAAAAATTCCTAAAAAATAAAAAAAAATCTGGGAATATCCCACGAAAAAATTCCCAAAGGGAAAGGCCCAGAAAATCCCCAAAAATGCCCCAAAAAATCCCCCAAGATTTTAAGAAAATCCAAAAAATTCCCTAAAAAATCCCAAACTCCCCTAAAACTCCCCAAAGCTTCTAAAAATTCCCAAAAAATCAAAAAAAAAATTCCAGGAATATCCCAAAAAAAATCCCGAAGAAAAAGGCCCAGAAAATCCCAAGAAAAGGAAAAAAAAAATTCCCCAAAAAAGTTGTGAAAAAAATCCTAAAAAAATCCCCTAAAAAAGTCCCCAAAGGTTCTAAAAATTCCCAAAAAATCAAAAAAAATCCGGGAATATCCCAAAAAAATCCCGAAGAAAAAGGCCCAGAAAATCCCAAGAAAAGGAAAAAAAAAATCCCCCAAAAAAGTTGTGAAAAAAATCCTAAAAAAATCCCCTAAAAAAGTCCCCAAAGGTTCTAAAAATTCTCAAAAAATCAAAAAAAATCTGGGAATATCCCAAAGAAAATCCTGAAGAAAAAGGCCCAGAAAATCCCAGGAAAAGGAAAAAAAAAAAAATCCCCCAAAAAATCCCCAGAACAGTTGTGAAAAAAATCCTAAAAAAATCCCCTAAAAAAGTCCCCAAAGGTTCTAAAAAATCCCAAAAAATCAAAAAAAAAAATTCCAGGAATATCCCAAAAAAAATCCCGAAGAAAATGGCCCAGAAAATCCCAAGAAAAGGAAAAAAAAAATCCCCCCAAAAAGTTGTGAAAAAGATCCTTAAAAAATTCCCTAAAAAAGTCCCCAAAGGTTCTAAAAATTCCTTAAAAATCAAAAAAAATCCGGGAATATCCCAAAAAAATCCCGAAGAAAAAGGCCCAGAAACTCCCAGGAAAAGGAAAAAAAAAAATACCCCAAAAAATCCCCAAAAAAGTTGTGAAAAAAATCCTAAAAAAATCCCCTAAAAAAGTCCCCAAAGGTTCTAAAAATTCCTAAAAAATAAAAAAAAATCTGGGAATATCCCACGAAAAAATTCCCAAAGGGAAAGGCCCAGAAAATCCCCAAAAATGCCCCAAAAAATCCCCCAAGATTTTAAGAAAATCCAAAAAATTCCCTAAAAAATCCCAAACTCCCCTAAAACTCCCCAAAGCTTCTAAAAATTCCCAAAAAATCAAAAAAAAAATTCCAGGAATATCCCAAAAAAAATCCCGAAGAAAAAGGCCCAGAAAATCCCAAGAAAAGGAAAAAAAAAATTCCCCAAAAAAGTTGTGAAAAAAATCCTAAAAAAATCCCCTAAAAAAGTCCCCAAAGGTTCTAAAAATTCCCAAAAAATCAAAAAAAATCCGGGAATATCCCAAAAAAATCCCGAAGAAAAAGGCCCAGAAAATCCCAAGAAAAGGAAAAAAAAAATCCCCCAAAAAAGTTGTGAAAAAAATCCTAAAAAAATCCCCTAAAAAAGTCCCCAAAGGTTCTAAAAATTCTCAAAAAATCAAAAAAAATCTGGGAATATCCCAAAGAAAATCCTGAAGAAAAAGGCCCAGAAAATCCCAGGAAAAGGAAAAAAAAAAAAATCCCCCAAAAAATCCCCAGAACAGTTGTGAAAAAAATCCTAAAAAAATCCCCTAAAAAAGTCCCCAAAGGTTCTAAAAAATCCCAAAAAATCAAAAAAAAAAATTCCAGGAATATCCCAAAAAAAATCCCGAAGAAAATGGCCCAGAAAATCCCAAGAAAAGGAAAGAAAAAATCCCCCCAAAAAGTTGTGAAAAAAATCCTAAAAAAATTCCCTAAAAAAGTCCCCAAAGGTTCTAAAAATTCCTTAAAAATCAAAAAAAATCCGGGAATATCCCAAAAAAATCCCGAAGAGAAAGGCCCAGAAAATCCCAGGAAAAGAGAAGAAAATCCCCAAAAATGCCCCAAAAAATCCCCCAAGATTTTAAGAAAATCCAAAAAATTCCCTAAAAAATCCCAAACTCCCCTAAAACTCCCCAAAGCTTCTAAAAATTCCCAAAAAATCAAAAAAATAATTCTGGGAATATCCCAAAGAAAATCCCGAAGAAAAAGGCCCAGAAAATCCCGGGAAAAGGAAAAAAAAAAATTCCCCAAAAAAGTTGTGAAAAAAATCCTAAAAAAATCCCCTAAAAAAGTCCCCAAAGGTTCTAAAAATTCCCAAAAAATCAAAAAAAAAATTCTGGGAATATCCCAAAAAAATCCCGAAGAAAAAGGCCCAGAAAATCCCAGGAAAAGGAAAAAAAAAAATCCCCCAAAAAATCCCCAAAAAAGTTGTGAAAAAAATCCCCTAAAAAAATCCCCTAAAAAAGTCCCCAAAGGTTCTAAAAATTCCTAAAAAATCAAAAAAAATCTGGGAATATCCCAAAAAAATCCCGAAGAAAAAGGCCCAGAAAATCCCCAAAAATGCCCCAAAAAATCCCCCAAGATTTTAAGAAAATCCAAAAAATTCCCTAAAAAATCCCAAACTCCCCTAAAACTCCCCAAAGCTTCTAAAAATTCCCAAAAAATCAAAAAAATAATTCTGGGAATATCCCAAAGAAAATCCCGAAGAAAAAGGCCCAGAAAATCCCGGGAAAAGGAAAAAAAAAAATTCCCCAAAAAAGTTGTGAAAAAAATCCTAAAAAAATCCCCTAAAAAAGTCCCCAAAGGTTCTAAAAATTCCCAAAAAATCAAAAAAAAAATTCTGGGAATATCCCAAAAAAATCCCGAAGAAAAAGGCCCAGAAACTCCCAGGAAAAGGAAAAAAAAATCCCCCAAAAAATCCCCAAAAAAGTTGTGAAAAAAATCCTAAAAAAATCCCCTAAAAAAGTCCCCAAAGGTTCTAAAAATTCCCAAAAAATCAAAAAAAAATTCTGGGAATATCCCAAAAAAATCCCGAAGAAAAAGGCCCAGAAAATCCCAGGAAAAGGGAAAAAAAAATCCCCCAAAAATTCTGAAAAATCCCCAAAAATTCTGGAAAATCCCAAAAATTCTGGAAATTCCCAAACTCCCTTAAAAACTCCCCAACCACTCTCAAAATGGCCCCAAAATCCAAAAAAATCCAAAAAAAAGGCTGAAAAAATCTGAAAAAAATCCCGAAAAAATCAGAAAAAAATCCCAAAAAATCCTAAAAAATCCAAAAAAAATCCTAAAAAATCCCAAAAAAAATCCTAAAAAATCCAGAAAAATCCCAAAAATTCCCAAAAAATCCCCAAAAATTCTGAAAAATCCCAAAAGTTCTGGAAATTCCCAAACTTTTCTAGAATTTCCCCAAAGACCTCAAAAAATGGCCCAAAAACAAAAAAGAAAACAAGAAAAAATTCCAAAAAATCCCAAAAAATTCTAAAAAGATCCTGAAAAACCTGAAAAAAATCCCCAAAAAATCCCAAGAAGTTCTTCAAAATTCCCAAAAATTTCTAAAAATTCCCAAAGATTGTGAAAATTCCCAAACTCCCCAAAGCCTCTCAAAATGGCCCAAAAACCCAAAAAAAACCCCCAAAAAATCAAAAAAGTGCAAAAAAATCCTGAAAAAATAAAAAAAAATCTGAAAAAATCCTTTAAAAATCCCCTTAATAAATCTTAAAAAATCCTAAAAAATTCCCAAAAAAATCCAAAAAAAATCCCGAAAAATCCCAAAAATTCTCAAAAATTCCTAAACTTCACAAGGCCTCTCAAAATGGCCCAAAAACCCAAAAAAAACCCCCAAAAAATCAAAATCACAACAAAAAAAATCTAAAAAAAATCCCAAAAAAATCCGAAAAAAACCTAGAAAATCCTAAAAATTTCCCAGAGATTCCCCAAAAATTTCCCCAAAATTCCCAAAAATTCTAAAAATGCCCAAACTCCCTAAGGCCTCTAAAAACGTCCAAGAACACAAAAAAAAACCTGAAAAAATTCAAAAAAAAATCGGAAAAAATCCAAAAAAAATCCTAAAAAATCTGAAAAAAATCCTAAAAAATCCCAAAAAAAATCCTAAAAAATCCCAAAAAAATCCCAAAAAATCCCAAAAACTTCCCGGAGTGCCCGGAATTGTGGGATTTGCAGGTGTCGGGGCTGAAGGGGGACGAGGTGCGCGTGCGGCAGGACAGCGTGGCGCGGCTGCTCCCGAAAAATCCCCCAAAAATCCTTAAAAAAAATCCCCCAAAAAGTCTAAAAAATCCCCCAAAAATTCCGAAAAATCCCAAAAATTCTGGAAATTCCCAAACTCCCTTAAAAACTCCCCAACCACTCTCAAAATGGCCCAAAAATCCAAAAAAATCCAAAAAAAAGGCCAAAAAAATCTGAAAAAAATCCCAAAAAAATCCTAAAATTCCCAAAAAATCCGAAAAAAATCCCAAAAAATCCCAAAAAATTCTGAAAAATCCCAAAAATTCTGGAAATTCCCAAACTTTTCTAGAATTTCCCCAAAGACCTCGAAAAATGGCCCCAAAACCAAAAAAAATCCAAGAAAAAAATCCAAAAAATCTGAAAAAATTCTAAAAAGATCCTGAAAAACCTGAAAAAAATCCCCAAAAAATCCCAAGAAATTCTTCAAAATACCCAAAAATTTCTAAAAACTCCCAAAGATTGTGAAAATTCCCAAACTCCCCAAAGCCTCTCAAAATGGCCCAAAAACCCAAAAAAAACCCCCAAAAAATCAAAAAAGTGCAAAAAAATCCTGAAAAAATAAAAAAAATTCTAAAAAAATCCTTTAAAAATCCCCCCAAAAAATCTTAAAAAATCCTAAAAAATTCCCAAAAAAATCCAAAAAAAATCCCAAAAAATCCCAAAAATTCTCAAAAATTCCCAAACTTCACAAGGCCTCTCAAAATGGCCCAAAACCCAAAAAAAATCCCCCCAAAAAAATCAAAATCATAATAAAAAAAATCTAACAAAAATCCCAAAAAAATCCGAAAAAAACCTAGAAAATCCTAAAAAATTCCCAGAAATTCCCCAAAAATTTCCCCAAAATTCCCAAAAATTCTAAAAATGCCCAAACTCCCTAAGGCCTCTAAAAACGTCCAAGAACACAAAAAAAACCCTGAAAAAATTCAAAAAAAAATCGGAAGAAAATCCAAAAAAAATCCTAAAAAATCCAAAAAAAATCCTAAAAAATCCCAAAAAAAATCCTAAAAAATCCCAAAAAAATCCCAAAAATTCCCAAAAACTTCCCGGAGTGCCCGGAATTGTGGGATTTGCAGGTGTCGGGGCTGAAGGGGGACGAGGTGCGCGTGCGGCAGGACAGCGTGGCGCGGCTGCTGGCCGACATGCAGGCCATGAGGGGCAAGCAGGACAGCCTGGACTCGCGGCTGCTGGCCATGAAACAGTACGGGATCGGGATTTGGGATTTGGGATTGGGATTTGGGATTTGGGGTTTGGGGTTTGGGGTTTGGGGCTTGGGGTCTGGGATCGGGATCGGGGTTTGGGGTTTGAGGTTTGGGTTTGGGGTTTGAGGTTTGGGATTGGGGTTTGGGGTTTGGGGCTTGGGATCGGGGATTGGGATCAGGATCAGGGTTTGGGATCGGGGTTTGGGATTTGGGGTTTGGGGTCTGGGATCGGGATCAGGGTTTGGGATTGGGTTTGGGGTTTGGGGTTTGGGGATTGGGGTTTGGGATCGGGATCGGGGTTTGGGGTTTGAGGTTTGGGATTGGGGTTTGGGGTTTGGGATTTGGGGTTTGGGGTCTGGGATTGGGATTGGGATTGGGGTTTGGGATTGGGGTTTGGGATTGGGATTGGGGTTTGGGGTTTGGGATTTAGGGTTTGGGGCTTGGGGTCTGGGATCGGGATCGGGGTTTGGAGTTTGGGGTTTGGGATTGGAGTTTGGGGTTTGGGATTGGGGTTTGGGGTTTGGGATTGGAGTTTGGGATTTGGGGTTTGGGGTTTGGGATTTGGGGTTTGGGGCTTGGGATCGGGGTTTGGGATCGGGATTTGGGATTGGGGTTTGGGGTTTGGGATCGGGGTTTGGGATTTGGGATTTGGGATTGGGATTGGGATCGGGGTTTGGGATCGGGGATCGGGATCGGGTTTGGGATTGGGATTGGGGTTTGGGATTGGGGATTGGGATCAGGACCAGGGTTTGGGATTGGGGTTTGGGATTTGGGGTTTGGGGTTTGGGATTTGGGGTTTGGGATGGATTGAATTGGGATGGAGGCTTTGCTGGCCATGAAACAGTACGGGATCAGGGCTTGGGATCGGGGCTTGGGGTTTGGGATTTGGGATTTGGAGTTTGGGATCCAAGTTTGGGTTTTGGGGTTTGGGATTTAGGGTTTGGGGCTTGGGGTCTGGGATCGGGATCGGGGTTTGGAGTTTGGGGTTTGGGATTTGGGGTTTGGAGTTTGGGGTTTGGGATTGGGGTTTGGGGTTTGGGATCGGGGTCTGGGATCGGGATCGGGGTTTGGGATTGGGATTTGGGGTTTGGGGTTTGGAGTTTGGGGTTTGGGATCGGGGTTTGGGGTTTGGGATCGGGGTTTGGGGCTTGGGGTTTGCGGTTTGGGATTGGAATTGGGATCGGGGTTTGGGATTTGGGGTTTGGGATCGGGATCAGGATCAGGGTTTGGAATCGGGATCGGGATTTGGGGGTTGGGGTTTGGGGTTTGGGGTTTGGGGTGTGGGATGGAGGGAATTGGGGTTTGGGATCGGGATGGGGGTTTGGGATGGAGGGGGTTGGGATTGGGGATAGAGAGGATTTGGGATTTGGGCTGCAGGGATTTGGGATTTGGGATTTAGGGTTTGGGATAACGCTGCTGCTCCCGGTGTTCCCCCATCCTATTCCCCCTTTTCCCATGTCCTGAATTTGGGATTTCCTGGATTTGGGGTGTCCTGGGTTTGGGATTTCCTGGATTTTGGGATTTCCTGGATTTTGGGATTTCCTGGGTTTGGGATTTCCTGGATTTTGGGATTTCCTGGGTTTGGGATTTCCTGGATTTGGGATTTCCTGGATTTTGGGGTTTCCTGGATTTGGGATTTCCTGGATTTGGGATTCTCCTGGATTTTGGGATTTCCTGGGTTTGGGATTTCCTGGGTTTGGGATTTCCTGGATTTTGGGATTTCCTGGATTTGGGATTTCCTGGGTTTGGGATTTCCTGGATTTGGGGTGTCCTGGGTTTGGGATTTCCTGGGTTTGGGATTTCCTGGATTTTGGGATTTCCTGGATTTGGGATTTCCTGGGTTTGGGATTTCCTGGATTTTGGGATTTCCTGCATTTGGGATTTCCTGGATTTTGGGATTTCCTGGATTTGAGATTTCCTGGTTTTGGGATTTCCTGGATTTTGGGATTTCCTGCATTTGGGATTTCCTGGTTTCAGGCCTTTCCCGGGTTTGGGATTTGGGGTGTTCAGGATTTGGGGATTTCCTGGTTTTGGGGCAGATCCGGGGGATTGATCCAGGGGTTGGATCCCGGGCTGGATCCGGGGTTGATGCAAGGGATGGATCCTGAGAGTAGATCCTATAGGATGGATCCAAGGGGTGGATCCGGGGTTGATCCCAAGGGGTGGATCCAAGGGATGGATCCGGGGATGAATCCAGGGGTTGATCCAAGGGATGGATCCGGGGTTGATCCAAGGGATGGATCCAGGGAATGGATCCGAGGGATGAATCCAAGGAAGTTGATCCCAAGGGATGGATCCATGGGATGGATCCCAGGTGTAGATCCCAAGGGATGGATCCAGGGGGTTGATCCCAAGGGGTGGATCCAAGGGATTAATCCAAGGAAGTTGATCCCAAGGGATGGATCCAGGGAATGGATCCCAAGGGGTGGATCCAAGGGATGGATCCAGGGAATGGATCCGAGGGATGAATCCAAGGAAGTTGATCCCAAGGGATGGATCCATGGGATGGATCCCAGGTGTAGATCCCAAGGGATGGATCCAGGGGGTTGATCCCAAGGGGTGGATCCAAGGGATGGATCCAGGGAATGGATCCGAGGGATGAATCCATGGGATGGATCCAGGGATGGATCCAAGGGTAGATCCCAAGGGGTCAATCCAGAGAGTCGATCCCAAGGGGTGGATCCCAGGGCGTAGATCCCAAGGGGTGGATCCATGAGGTGAATCCAAGGGATGGATCTCAGGAGTAGATCCCAAGGGGTGGATCCATGAGGTGAATCCAAGGGATGGATCTCAGGAGTAGATCCCAAGGGGTGGATCCCAAGGGATGAATCCAGGGGTTGATCCAAGGGATGGATCCAGGGAATGGATCCAGGGATGGATCCATGGGTAGATCCCAAGGGAGTTGATCCAAGGGTAGATCCCAAGGGCTGGATGCCAGGGCGTAGATCCCACGGGGTGGATCCATGAGATGAATCCAAGGGATGGATCCCGGGAGTGGATCCCAAGGGGTGGATCCCAAGGGATGAATCCGAGGGATGGATCCATGGGTAGATCCCAAGGGGTGGATCCCAAGGGATGGATCCCAGGGGGATGAATCCAAGGAAGTTGATCCAAGGGGTGGATCCTTAGGATGAATCCAGGGGGTCGATCCCATGGAATGGCTCCAGGGAATGGATCCAAGAGGTGGATCCCAAGGGATGGATCTGGGAGTAGATCCCAAGGGGTGGATCTAGGGGGTTGATCCCAAGGGGTCAATCCAGAGAGTCGATCCCAAGGGATGGATCCCAGGGCGTAGATCCCAAGGGGTGGATCCATGGGACGGATCCAAGGGATGGATCCGGGGGTCGATCACGGGAACGGGGCCGGATCTGCCCAACCCCCTTTTCCCGCTTCTCCCCCGGGATCTTTTCCCACGGAACCTTTTCCCGCCTTTCCCCCGGGATCTTTCCCCCGGGATCCTTTTCCCCGGGATCCGTTTTCCGGCGGGATCCGTTCGGGGCAGCGAGAACGAGGCGCTGTGGCGGGAGGTGGCCAGCCTGCGCCAGAAGCACGCCCAGCAGCAGAAGGTGGTCAACAAGGTCAGCCCCCCCTTCTCCGGCCCCAATTCCCGATTTTCCAGCCCAATTCCTGATTTTCCGGCCCAATTCCCACTTTTCCGGCCCCAATTCCTGATTTTCCAGCCCCAATTCCCACTTTTCCGGCCCCAATTCCCACTTTTACAGCCCTAATTCCCACTTTTCCAGCCCCAATTCCAGCCCCATTCCCACTTTTCCAGCCTTAATTCCCAAATTTCCAGCCCCATTCCCGATTTTCCAGCCCCAATTCCCGATTTTCCAGCCCCAATTCCAGCCTAATTCCCAGTTTTCCAGCCTTAATTCCCAAATTTCCAGCCCTATTCCCGATTTTCCGGCCCCAATTCCTGATTTTCCAGCCCCAATTCCTGATTTTCCAGCCCCAATTCCCAAATTTCCTGCCCCAATTCCCACATTTACAGCCCCAATTCCCACTTTTCCTGCCCCATTCCCGATTTTCCAGCCCCAATTCCCACTTTTCCAGCCCCAATTCCAGCCCCATTCCCAATTTTCCGGCCCCAATTCCCACTTTTACAGCCCCAATTCCCACTTTTCCAGCCCAAATTCCAGCCCCATTCCCACTTTTCCAGCCCCAATTCCAGCCTAATTCCCAGTTTTCCAGCCTTAATTCCCACATTTCCAGCCCTATTCCCGATTTTCCGGCCCCAATTCCTGATTTTCCAGCCCCAATTCCTGATTTTCCAGCCCAATTCCCACATTTCCAGCCCCAATTCCCAAATTTCCTGCCCCAATTCCCACATTTACAGCCCCAATTCCCACTTTTCCAGCCCCAATTCCAGCCCAATTCCCACTTTTCCAGCCCCAATTCCAGCCCCATTCCCAATTTTCCAGCCTTAATTCCCAAATTTCCAGCCCCATTCCCGATTTTCCTGCCCCAATTCCCACTTTTCCAGCCCCAATTCCAGCCCCAATTCCCAATTTTCCAGCCTTAATTCCCAAATTTCCAGCCCTATTCCCGATTTTCCGGCCCCAATTCCTGATTTTCCAGCCCCAATTCCCACTTTTCCGGCCTCAATTCCCACATTTCCAGCCCCAATTCCCACTTTTCCAGCCCCAATTCCCACTTTTCCAGCCCCAATTCCAGCCCCATTTCCAATTTTCCAGCCCCAATTCCTGATTTTCCAGCCCAATTCCCACTTTTCCGCCCCCAATTCCCACATTTCCAGCCCAAATTCCCGATTTTCCGGCCCCAATTCCCACATTTCCGGCCCCAATTCCCGATTTTCCAGCCCCAATTCCCACTTTTCCAGCCCCAATTCCAGCCCCATTCCCAATTTTCCAGCCCCAATTCCCACATTTCCGGCCCCAATTCCTGATTTTCCAGCCCAATTCCCACTTTTCCAGCCCCAATTCCAGCCCCATTCCCAATTTTCCAGCCCCAATTCCTGATTTTCCAGCCCAATTCCCACATTTCCAGCCCCAATTCCCACTTTTCCAGCCCCAATTCCAGCCCAATTCCCACTTTTCCAGCCTTAATTCCCAAATTTCCAGCCCCATTCCCGATTTTCCTGCCCCAATTCCCGATTTTCCAGCCCCAATTCCAGCCTAATTCCCAGTTTTCCAGCCTTAATTCCCAAATTTCCAGCCCTATTCCCGATTTTCCAGCCCCAATTCCTGATTTTCCAGCCCAATTCCCACTTTTCCGGCCTCAATTCCCACATTTCCGGCCCCAATTCCCACTTTTCCAGCCCCATTCCCAATTTTCCAGCCCCAATTCCCACTTTTCCAGCCCCAATTCCCACATTTCCAGCCCAAATTCCCAATTTTCCAGCCCCAATTCCCACATTTCCGGCCCCAATTCCTGATTTTCCGGCCTCAATTCCCACATTTACAGCTCCAATTCCCGATTTTCCAGCCCCAATTCCCAAATTTCCTACCCCAATTCCCAATTTTCCAGTCCCATTCCCACTTTTCCAGCCCCAATTCCAGCCCCATTCCCGATTTTCCTGCCCCAATTCCCCAATTTCCGGCCCCAATTCCCGATTTTCCTACCCCAATCCCTGATTTTCCAGCCCCAATTCCCGATTTTCCAGCCTCAATTCCCAATTTTCCCGCCCCAATTCCCACATTTCTGGCCCCATTCCCAGTTTTCCAGCCCCAATTCCAGCCCCATTCCCAATTTTCCAGCCCCAATTCCTGATTTTCCAGCCCAATTCCCACTTTTCCGCCCCCAATTCCCACATTTCCAGCCCAAATTCCCGATTTTCCGGCCCCAATTCCCACATTTCCAGCCCCAATTCCCACATTTCCAGCCCCAATTCCCACATTTCCGGCCCCAATTCCCAATTTTCCAGCCCCAATTCCCAGTTTTCCAGCCTTAATTCCCAAATTTCCAGCCCCAATCCCCCAATTTCCGGCCCCCTTCCCGATTTTCCAGCCTTAATTCCCACTTTTCCAGCCCCATTCCGGATTTTCCGCCCACAATTCCCAAATTTCCAGCCCCAATTCCTGCTCCCAGTCCCTCCCAGTCCCTCCCAGTGCTCTCCCAGTCCCTCCCAGTCCCTCCCAGTGCTCTCCCAGTACCCCATTACCCCATCCCAGTTCCTTCCTAGTCTCTCCCAGTCCCTCCCAATCCCCTCCCAGTCTCTCCCAGTCCCTTCCCAGTCCCTCCCAGTCCCTCCCAGTCCCCTCCCAGTCCCTCCCAGTGCCTCCCAGTCCATCCCAGTGCCTCCCAGTGCCTCCCAGTCCCCTCCCAGTCCCCTCCCAGTCCCTCCCTGTCCCTCCCCGTCCCTCCCAGTACCCCATTACCCCATCCCAGTTCCCTCCCAGTCTCTCCCAGTCCCTCCCAATCCCCTCCCAGTCTCTCCCAGTCTCTCCCAGTCTCTCCCAGTCTCTCCCAGTGCCTCCCAATCTCCTCCCAGTGCCTCCCAGTCCCTCCCAGTCCCTCCCAGTCCCTTCCCAGTCTCTCCCAGTCCCTTCCCAGTCCCTCCCAGTCCCTCCCAATCTCCTCCCAGTCCCTCCCAGTGCCTCCCAGTCCCCTCCCAGTCCCCTCCCAGTCCCTCCCCGTCCCTCCCCGTCCCTCCCAGTACCCCATTACCCCATCCCAGTCCCTCCCAGTCCCTCCCAGTCCCTCCCAATCCCCTCCCAGTCCCTCCCAGTGCCTCCCAGTCCCCTCCCAGTCCCCCGCAGTCCCCTCCCAGTGCCTCCCAATCCCCTCCCAGTCCCTTCCAATCCCCTCCCAGTCTCTCCCAGTCCATCCCAGTGCCGCTGAGGCCGCTCCCGCCTTTCCCGCAGCTGATCCAGTTCCTGATCTCGCTCGTCCAGTCCAATCGCATCCTGGGCGTCAAGCGGAAAATGTGAGGGGATCCCCGAATCCCGGGAATTCCGGCCCTCGGGAATCCCCCATCCCAAGAAGCCTCGGGAAAGGGGGGAGGAATTCCTTGGAATATCCTCGGGGGGGGGGGAGGGAGAGGGGGGGGAATCCAGGGAAAAACGGGATCTGGTGGGGTTTGGGAATGGGGGGAATGGGAATGGGGGGAATGGGAATGGTGGGAATGGGAATGGGAACGGGGGGAATGGGAATGGTGGGAATGGCGGGAATGGGAATGGCGGGAATGGGGGGAATGGGAATGGGAATGGGAATGGGGGGAATGGGAATGGGGGGAAGGGGAATGGTGGGAATGGGAATGGGGGGAATGGGAATGGGAATGGTGGGAATGGGAATGGTGGGAATTGGGAATGGGAATGGTGGGAATGGGGGGAATGGGAATGGTGGGAATGGGAATGGGGGGAATTGGGAATGGGAATGGTGGGAATGGGGGGAATGGGAATGGGAATGGTGGGAATTGGGAAAGGTGGGAATGGCGGGAATGCCAGGAATACTGGGAATACCAGGAATGGCAGGCTCAGGAGTGCTGGGAATGCCGGGAATACCGGGAATCGCGGGCTTGGGAATGGGGGATGGGATTGAGGGATTTTCAGGGATGGATTCTGTGGGATGGATTCTGTGGGATGGATTCTCTGGGATGGATTCTGTGGGATGGATTCTCTGGGATGGATTCTGCGGGATGGATTCTCTGGGATGGATTCTGCGGGATGGATTCTGCGGGATGGATTCTGTGGGATGGATTCTCTGGGATGGATTCTGTGGGATGGATTCTGCGGGATGGATTCTGCGGGATGGATTCTGCGGGATGGATTCTCTGGGATGGATTCTGCGGGATGGATTCTGCGGGATGGATTCTGTGGGATGGATTCTCTGGGATGGATTCTGCGGGATGGATTCTGTGGGATGGATTCTGTGGGATGGATTCTGTGGGATGGATTCTGCGGGATGGATTCTCTGGGATGGATTCTCTGGGATGGATTCTCTGGGATGGATTCTGTGGGATGGATTCTGTGGGATGGATTCTGCGGGATGGATTCTCTGGGATGGATTCTGTGGGATGGATTCTGTGGGATGGATTCTCTGGGATGGATTCTCTGGGATGGATTCTGTGGGATGGATTCTGTGGGATGGATTCTGCGGGATGGATTCTCTGGGATGGATTCTGTGGGATGGATTCTCTGGGATGGATTCTGCGGGATGGATTCTGCGGGATGGATTCTGCGGGATGGATTCTGCGGGATGGATTCTCTGGGATGGATTCTCTGGGATGGATTCTCTGGGATGGATTCTGTGGGATGGATTCTGCGGGATGGATTCTCTGGGATGGATTCTGCGGGATGGATTCTGCGGGATGGATTCTGCGGGATGGATTCTGCGGGATGGATTCTGTGGGATGGATTCTCTGGGATGGATTCTGCGGGATGGATTCTGTGGGATGGATTCTGTGGGATGGATTCTCCGGGATGGATTCTGCGGGATGGATTCTGCGGGATGGATTCTGCGGGATGGATTCTGTGGGATGGATTCTGCGGGATGGATTCTCTGGGATGGATTCTGTGGGATGGATTCTGTGGGATGGATTCTGTGGGATGGATTCTCCGGGATGGATTCTGTGGGATGTGCGGGATGGATTCTGCGGGATGGATTCTCTGGGATGGATTCTGCGGGATGGATTCTGCGGGATGGATTCTGCGGGATGGATTCTCTGGGATGGATTCTGTGGGATGGATTCTGTGGGATGGATTCTCTGGGATGGATTCTCTGGGATGGATTCTGTGGGATGGATTCTGTGGGATGGATTCTCTGGGATGGATTCTGCGGGATGGATTCTCTGGGATGGATTCTGTGGGATGTGCGGGATGGATTTTCTGGGATGGATTCTGTGGGATGGATTCTGCGGGATGGATTCTGTGGGATGGATTCTGCGGGATGGATTCTCTGGGATGGATTCTGTGGGATGTGCGGGATGGATTCTCTGGGATGGATTCTGTGGGATGGATTCTGCGGGATGGATTCTGCGGGATGGATTCTCTGGGATGGATTCTGTGGGATGGATTCTGTGGGATGGATTCTGCGGGATGGATTCTGTGGGATGGATTCTGTGGGATGGATTCTGCGGGATGGATTCTCTGGGATGGATTCTGCGGGATGGATTCTCTGGGATGGATTCTCCGGGATGGATTCTCTGGGATGGATTCTGCGGGATGGATTCTCTGGGATGGATTCTCTGGGATGGATTCTCTGGGATGGATTCTGTGGGATGGATTCTCTGGGATGGATTCTGTGGGATGGATTCTGTGGGATGGATTCTCTGGGATGGATTCTGCGGGATGGATTCTGCGGGATGGATTCTGTGGGATGGATTCTCTGGGATGGATTCTGCGGGATGGATTCTGCGGGATGGATTCTCTGGGATGGATTCTGCGGGATGGATTCTGCGGGATGGATTCTGCGGGATGGATTCTGCGGGATGGATTCTGCGGGATGGATTCTGTGGGATGGATTCTGCGGGATGGATTCTGCGGGATGGATTCTGTGGGATGGATTCTGTGGGATGGATTCTGCGGGATGGATTCTGTGGGATGGATTCTCTGGGATGGATTCTGCGGGATGGATTCTGCGGGATGGATTCTCTGGGATGGATTCTGCGGGATGGATTCTGTGGGATGGATTCTCCGGGATGGATTCTGTGGGATGTGCGGGATGGATTCTGCGGGATGGATTCTCTGGGATGGATTCTGCGGGATGGATTCTGCGGGATGGATTCTCTGGGATGGATTCTGCGGGATGGATTCTCTGGGATGGATTCTGCGGGATGGATTCTGTGGGATGGATTCTGTGGGATGGATTCTCTGGGATGGATTCTCTGGGATGGATTCTGTGGGATGTGCGGGATGGATTCTGCGGGATGGATTCTGTGGGATGGATTCTGCGGGATGGATTCTCTGGGATGGATTCTGTGGGATGGATTCTGTGGGATGGATTCTGCGGGATGGATTCTCTGGGATGGATTCTGTGGGATGGATTCTGCGGGATGGATTCTCTGGGATGGATTCTCTGGGATGGATTCTGCGGGATGGATTCTGCGGGATGGATTCTGCGGGATGGATTCTGTGGGATGGATTCTGCGGGATGGATTCTGCGGGATGGATTCTGTGGGATGGATTCTGTGGGATGGATTCTGTGGGATGGATTCTGCGGGATGGATTCTCTGGGATGGATTCTGTGGGATGGATTCTGTGGGATGGATTCTCTGGGATGGATTCTCCGGGATGGATTCTGTGGGATGTGCGGGATGGATTCTGCGGGATGGATTCTGTGGGATGGATTCTGTGGGATGGATTCTGTGGGATGGATTCTGTGGGATGGATTCTGCGGGATGGATTCTGCGGGATGGATTCTGTGGGATGGATTCTGTGGGATGGATTCTGCGGGATGGATTCTCTGGGATGGATTCTGTGGGATGGATTCTGTGGGATGGATTCTGCGGGATGGATTCTCTGGGATGGATTCTCTGGGATGGATTCTGTGGGATGGATTCTGTGGGATGGATTCTCTGGGATGGATTCTGCGGGATGGATTCTGTGGGATGGATTCTCTGGGATGGATTCTGTGGGATGGATTCTGTGGGATGGATTCTGCGGGATGGATTCTGCGGGATGGATTCTGTGGGATGGATTCTGCGGGATGGATTCTGTGGGATGGATTCTGCGGGATGGATTCTGCGGGATGGATTCTGTGGGATGGATTCTGCGGGATGGATTCTCTGGGATGGATTCTGTGGGATGGATTCTCTGGGATGGATTCTGCGGGATGGATTCTGTGGGATGGATTCTGTGGGATGGATTCTCTGGGATGGATTCTGTGGGATGGATTCTGCGGGATGGATTCTGCGGGATGGATTCTGTGGGATGGATTCTGCGGGATGGATTCTGCGGGATGGATTCTGCGGGATGGATTCTGTGGGATGGATTCTCTGGGATGGATTCTGCGGGATGGATTCTCTGGGATGGATTCTCTGGGATGGATTCTGTGGGATGGATTCTGTGGGATGGATTCTGCGGGATGGATTCTGTGGGATGGATTCTGCGGGATGGATTCTCTGGGATGGATTCTGTGGGATGGATTCTGTGGGATGGATTCTGCGGGATGGATTCTCTGGGATGGATTCTCTGGGATGGATTCTGCGGGATGGATTCTCTGGGATGGATTCTGTGGGATGGATTCTGCGGGATGGATTCTGTGGGATGGATTCTGTGGGATGGATTCTCTGGGATGGATTCTCTGGGATGGATTCTGTGGGATGGATTCTCTGGGATGGATTCTCTGGGATGGATTCTCTGGGATGGATTCTCTGGGATGGATTCTGTGGGATGGATTCTGCGGGATGGATTCTGCGGGATGGATTCTCTGGGATGGATTCTGCGGGATGGATTCTGTGGGATGGATTCTCTGGGATGGATTCTGCGGGATGGATTCTCTGGGATGGATTCTGTGGGATGGATTCTGCGGGATGGATTCTGTGGGATGGATTCTCTGGGATGGATTCTGCGGGATGGATTCTCTGGGATGGATTCTGTGGGATGGATTCTGCGGGATGGATTCTGTGGGATGGATTCTGCGGGATGGATTCTGTGGGATGGATTCTCTGGGATGGATTCTGCGGGATGGATTCTCTGGGATGGATTCTGCGGGATGGATTCTCTGGGATGGATTCTGCGGGATGGATTCTGTGGGATGGATTCTCTGGGATGGATTCTCTGGGATGGATTCTGTGGGATGTGCGGGATGGATTCTGCGGGATGGATTCTCTGGGATGGATTCTGCGGGATGGATTCTGTGGGATGGATTCTGCGGGATGGATTCTCTGGGATGGATTCTGTGGGATGGATTCTCTGGGATGGATTCTCTGGGATGGATTCTGTGGGATGTGCGGGATGGATTCTGCGGGATGGATTCTCTGGGATGGATTCTCTGGGATGGATTCTGCGGGATGGATTCTGTGGGATGGATTCTCTGGGATGGATTCTGCGGGATGGATTCTCTGGGATGGATTCTGCGGGATGGATTCTCTGGGATGGATTCTGTGGGATGGATTCTCTGGGATGGATTCTCTGGGATGGATTCTGTGGGATGTGCGGGATGGATTCTGCGGGATGGATTCTCTGGGATGGATTCTGCGGGATGGATTCTGTGGGATGGATTCTGCGGGATGGATTCTCTGGGATGGATTCTGCGGGATGGATTCTGCGGGATGGATTCTGTGGGATGGATTCTCTGGGATGGATTCTCTGGGATGGATTCTGCGGGATGGATTCTGTGGGATGGATTCTGTGGGATGGATTCTGCGGGATGGATTCTGTGGGATGGATTCTCTGGGATGGATTCTGCGGGATGGATTCTGTGGGATGGATTCTGCGGGATGGATTCTCTGGGATGGATTCTGCGGGATGGATTCTCTGGGATGGATTCTGCGGGATGGATTCTCTGGGATGGATTCTGCGGGATGGATTCTCTGGGATGGATTCTGTGGGATGGATTCTGTGGGATGGATTCTGCGGGATGGATTCTGTGGGATGGATTCTCTGGGATGGATTCTGTGGGATGGATTCTGTGGGATGGATTCTGCGGGATGGATTCTCTGGGATGGATTCTGCGGGATGGATTCTCTGGGATGGATTCTGTGGGATGGATTCTGCGGGATGGATTCTGTGGGATGGATTCTCTGGGATGGATTCTGTGGGATGGATTCTCTGGGATGGATTCTGCGGGATGGATTCTGTGGGATGGATTCTGCGGGATGGATTCTCTGGGATGGATTCTGCGGGATGGATTCTCTGGGATGGATTCTGCGGGATGGATTCTCTGGGATGGATTCTGCGGGATGGATTCTCTGGGATGGATTCTCTGGGATGGATTCTCTGGGATGGATTCTCTGGGATGGATTCTGTGGGATGGATTCTCTGGGATGGATTCTGTGGGATGGATTCTGCGGGATGGATTCTGCGGGATGGATTCTCTGGGATGGATTCTGCGGGATGGATTCTGTGGGATGGATTCTCTGGGATGGATTCTGCGGGATGGATTCTCTGGGATGGATTCTCTGGGATGGATTCTGCGGGATGGATTCTGTGGGATGGATTCTCTGGGATGGATTCTGTGGGATGGATTCTCTGGGATGGATTCTGCGGGATGGATTCTGTGGGATGGATTCTGCGGGATGGATTCTCTGGGATGGATTCTGTGGGATGGATTCTGTGGGATGGATTCTCTGGGATGGATTCTCTGGGATGGATTCTGCGGGATGGATTCTCTGGGATGGATTCTCTGGGATGGATTCTGTGGGATGGATTCTGTGGGATGGATTCTGTGGGATGGATTCTCTGGGATGGATTCTGTGGGATGGATTCTGCGGGATGGATTCTGCGGGATGGATTCTCTGGGATGGATTCTGCGGGATGGATTCTGTGGGATGGATTCTCTGGGATGGATTCTGCGGGATGGATTCTCTGGGATGGATTCTCTGGGATGGATTCTGCGGGATGGATTCTGTGGGATGGATTCTCTGGGATGGATTCTGCGGGATGGATTCTGTGGGATGGATTCTCTGGGATGGATTCTGCGGGATGGATTCTGTGGGATGGATTCTGCGGGATGGATTCTGTGGGATGGATTCTCTGGGATGGATTCTGCGGGATGGATTCTCTGGGATGGATTCTGCGGGATGGATTCTCTGGGATGGATTCTGCGGGATGGATTCTGTGGGATGGATTCTGTGGGATGGATTCTCTGGGATGGATTCTCTGGGATGGATTCTGTGGGATGTGCGGGATGGATTCTGCGGGATGGATTCTCTGGGATGGATTCTGCGGGATGGATTCTGTGGGATGGATTCTGCGGGATGGATTCTCTGGGATGGATTCTGTGGGATGGATTCTCTGGGATGGATTCTCTGGGATGGATTCTGTGGGATGTGCGGGATGGATTCTGCGGGATGGATTCTCTGGGATGGATTCTCTGGGATGGATTCTGCGGGATGGATTCTGTGGGATGGATTCTCTGGGATGGATTCTGCGGGATGGATTCTCTGGGATGGATTCTGCGGGATGGATTCTCTGGGATGGATTCTGTGGGATGGATTCTCTGGGATGGATTCTCTGGGATGGATTCTGTGGGATGTGCGGGATGGATTCTGCGGGATGGATTCTCTGGGATGGATTCTGCGGGATGGATTCTGTGGGATGGATTCTGCGGGATGGATTCTCTGGGATGGATTCTGCGGGATGGATTCTGCGGGATGGATTCTGTGGGATGGATTCTCTGGGATGGATTCTCTGGGATGGATTCTGCGGGATGGATTCTGCGGGATGGATTCTGTGGGATGGATTCTCTGGGATGGATTCTGCGGGATGGATTCTGTGGGATGGATTCTGCGGGATGGATTCTGCGGGATGGATTCTCTGGGATGGATTCTGCGGGATGGATTCTCTGGGATGGATTCTGCGGGATGGATTCTCTGGGATGGATTCTGTGGGATGGATTCTGTGGGATGGATTCTGCGGGATGGATTCTGTGGGATGGATTCTCTGGGATGGATTCTGTGGGATGGATTCTGTGGGATGGATTCTGCGGGATGGATTCTCTGGGATGGATTCTGCGGGATGGATTCTCTGGGATGGATTCTGTGGGATGGATTCTGTGGGATGGATTCTGTGGGATGGATTCTGCGGGATGGATTCTGTGGGATGGATTCTCTGGGATGGATTCTGTGGGATGGATTCTCTGGGATGGATTCTCTGGGATGGATTCTGCGGGATGGATTCTGTGGGATGGATTCTGCGGGATGGATTCTCTGGGATGGATTCTGCGGGATGGATTCTCTGGGATGGATTCTGCGGGATGGATTCTCTGGGATGGATTCTGCGGGATGGATTCTCTGGGATGGATTCTGCGGGATGGATTCTCTGGGATGGATTCTGTGGGATGGATTCTGTGGGATGGATTCTGCGGGATGGATTCTGCGGGATGGATTCTGTGGGATGGATTCTGCGGGATGGATTCTGTGGGATGGATTCTGCGGGATGGATTCTGCGGGATGGATTCTCTGGGATGGATTCTCCGGGATGGATTCTCTGGGATGGATTCTCTGGGATGGATTCTGTGGGATGGATTCTGCGGGATGGATTCTGTGGGATGGATTCTGTGGGATGGATTCTCCGGGATGGATTCTCTGGGATGGATTCTGCGGGATGGATTCTCTGGGATGGATTCTGCGGGATGGATTCTGTGGGATGGATTCTCTGGGATGGATTCTCCGGGATGGATTCTGTGGGATGGATTCTCTGGGATGGATTCTCTGGGATGGATTCTCTGGGATGGATTCTGCGGGATGGATTCTGTGGGATGGATTCTGTGGGATGGATTCTCTGGGATGGATTCTCTGGGATGGATTCTGTGGGATGGATTCTGCGGGATGGATTCTGTGGGATGGATTCTCTGGGATGGATTCTGTGGGATGGATTCTGTGGGATGGATTCTCTGGGATGGATTCTCTGGGATGGATTCTGCGGGATGGATTCTCTGGGATGGATTCTGCGGGATGGATTCTGCGGGATGGATTCTGTGGGATGGATTCTCTGGGATGGATTCTCTGGGATGGATTCTGCGGGATGGATTCTGTGGGATGGATTCTGTGGGATGGATTCTGCGGGATGGATTCTGTGGGATGGATTCTGCGGGATGGATTCTCTGGGATGGATTCTGCGGGATGGATTCTCTGGGATGGATTCTGCGGGATGGATTCTCTGGGATGGATTCTGCGGGATGGATTCTCTGGGATGGATTCTGCGGGATGGATTCTGTGGGATGGATTCTGCGGGATGGATTCTGCGGGATGGATTCTGCGGGATGGATTCTGTGGGATGGATTCTGTGGGATGGATTCTCTGGGATGGATTCTGTGGGATGGATTCTCTGGGATGGATTCTGTGGGATGGATTCTGTGGGATGGATTCTGTGGGATGGATTCTGTGGGATGGATTCTGCGGGATGGATTCTGTGGGATGGATTCTCTGGGATGGATTCTCTGGGATGGATTCTGCGGGATGGATTCTGTGGGATGGATTCTGTGGGATGGATTCTCTGGGATGGATTCTCTGGGATGGATTCTGCGGGATGGATTCTGCGGGATGGATTCTGCGGGATGGATTCTCTGGGATGGATTCTGTGGGATGGATTCTCTGGGATGGATTCTGTGGGATGGATTCTGCGGGATGGATTCTCTGGGATGGATTCTCTGGGATGGATTCTGTGGGATGGATTCTGTGGGATGGATTCTCTGGGATGGATTCTGCGGGATGGATTCTGCGGGATGGATTCTGTGGGATGGATTCTGTGGGATGGATTCTCTGGGATGGATTCTGCGGGATGGATTCTCTGGGATGGATTCTGTGGGATGGATTCTCTGGGATGGATTCTGTGGGATGGATTCTCTGGGATGGGTTCTGTGGGATGTGCGGGATGGATTCTGTGGGATGGATTCTCTGGGATGGATTCTGTGGGATGGATTCTGTGGGATGGATTCTGCGGGATGGATTCTGTGGGATGGATTCTCTGGGATGGATTCTCTGGGATGGATTCTGCGGGATGGATTCTGCGGGATGGATTCTCTGGGATGGATTCTCCGGGATGGATTCTCTGGGATGGATTCTCTGGGATGGATTCTCCGGGATGGATTCTCTGGGATGGATTCTGTGGGATGGATTCTCTGGGATGGATTCTCTGGGATGGATTCTGCGGGATGGATTCTGTGGGATGGATTCTGCGGGATGGATTCTGTGGGATGGATTCTCTGGGATGGATTCTGTGGGATGGATTCTGTGGGATGGATTCTCCGGGATGGATTCTCTGGGATGGATTCTCTGGGATGGATTCTCCGGGATGGATTCTCTGGGATGGATTCTGTGGGATGGATTCTGCGGGATGGATTCTGCGGGATGGATTCTGTGGGATGGATTCTGCGGGATGGATTCTCTGGGATGGATTCTCTGGGATGGATTCTCTGGGATGGATTCTGCGGGATGGATTCTGTGGGATGGATTCTGTGGGATGGATTCTCCGGGATGGATTCTCTGGGATGGATTCTCTGGGATGGATTCTCCGGGATGGATTCTCTGGGATGGATTCTGTGGGATGGATTCTCTGGGATGGATTCTGTGGGATGGATTCTGCGGGATGGATTCTCTGGGATGGATTCTCTGGGATGGATTCTGCGGGATGGATTCTGCGGGATGGATTCTGCGGGATGGATTCTGCGGGATGGATTCTCTGGGATGGATTCTGTGGGATGGATTCTGTGGGATGGATTCTCCGGGATGGATTCTCCGGGATGGATTCTCTGGGATGGATTCTCTGGGATGGATTCTCCGGGATGGATTCTCTGGGATGGATTCTGTGGGATGGATTCTGCGGGATGGATTCTGCGGGATGGATTCTGTGGGATGGATTCTGCGGGATGGATTCTCTGGGATGGATTCTCTGGGATGGATTCTCTGGGATGGATTCTGCGGGATGGATTCTGTGGGATGGATTCTCTGGGATGGATTCTGTGGGATGGATTCTCTGGGATGGATTCTGTGGGATGGATTCTGTGGGATGGATTCTGTGGGATGGATTCTGTGGGATGGATTCTGTGGGATGGATTCTCTGGGATGGATTCTCTGGGATGGATTCTCTGGGATGGATTCTGTGGGATGGATTCTGTGGGATGGATTCTGCGGGATGGATTCTGTGGGATGGATTCTCTGGGATGGATTCTGCGGGATGGATTCTGCGGGATGGATTCTCTGGGATGGATTCTGTGGGATGGATTCTGTGGGATGGATTCTGTGGGATGGATTCTGTGGGATGGATTCTGCGGGATGGATTCTGTGGGATGTGCGGGATGGATTCTGTGGGATGGATTCTGGGGGATGGATTCTGTGGGATGGATTCTCTGGGATGGATTCTGTGGGATGGATTCTGTGGGATGGATTCTCTGGGATGGATTCTGTGGGATGGATTCTCTGGGATGGATTCTCTGGGATGGATTCTGCGGGATGGATTCTGCGGGATGGATTCTGCGGGATGGATTCTCTGGGATGGATTCTGCGGGATGGATTCTGCGGGATGGATTCTGTGGGATGGATTCTCTGGGATGGATTCTGTGGGATGGATTCTGCGGGATGGATTCTGTGGGATGGATTCTCTGGGATGGATTCTGCGGGATGGATTCTGTGGGATGGATTCTCTGGGATGGATTCTCTGGGATGGATTCTCTGGGATGGATTCTGCGGGATGGATTCTGCGGGATGGATTCTCTGGGATGGATTCTCTGGGATGGATTCTGCGGGATGGATTCTGTGGGATGGATTCTCTGGGATGGATTCTCTGGGATGGATTCTGCGGGATGGATTCTGTGGGATGGATTCTGTGGGATGGATTCTGTGGGATGGATTCTCTGGGATGGATTCTGCGGGATGGATTCTGCGGGATGGATTCTGCGGGATGGATTCTCTGGGATGGATTCTGCGGGATGGATTCTCTGGGATGGATTCTCTGGGATGGATTCTGCGGGATGGATTCTGTGGGATGGATTCTCTGGGATGGATTCTGTGGGATGGATTCTGCGGGATGGATTCTGTGGGATGGATTCTCTGGGATGGATTCTGTGGGATGGATTCTGTGGGATGGATTCTCCGGGATGGATTCTCCGGGATGGATTCTCCGGGATGGATTCTGTGGGATGTGCGGGATGGATTTTCTGGGATCTGCGGGATGGATTCTGTGGGATGGATTCTCTGGGATGGATTCTCTGGGATGGATTCTGCGGGATGGATTCTGTGGGATGGATTCTGCGGGATGGATTCTGCGGGATGGATTCTGCGGGATGGATTCTCTGGGATGGATTCTGCGGGATGGATTCTCTGGGATGGATTCTCTGGGATGGATTCTCTGGGATGGATTCTGCGGGATGGATTCTGTGGGATGTGCGGGATGGATTCTCTGGGATGTGCGGGATGGATTCTGTGGGATGGATTCTCTGGGATGTGCGGGATGGATTCTGCGGGATGGATTCTCTGGGATGGATTTTCTGGGATGTGCGGGATGGATTCTCTGGGATGTGCGGGATGCATTCCCGGCGCTGACTCCGGGCTTGTTCCCGGGGTTTTTTTTCCCGGCATTTCCCGGGAACGGGCAGCCCGCTGATGCTGAACGACGGCGGCTCCGCGCATTCCATGCCCAAGTACAGCCGGCAATATTCCCTGGAACACGTGCACGGGAACTCCCCCTACGCCGTGAGCCGGGCGGGAAAAGCGGGAATGGGGACGGAGGGGGTGGGGAGGAGGGCTGGGATTTGGTGGGAATGGGAGCGGCGGGAATGGGAGCGGCGGGAATGGGAGCGGCGGGAATGGGAATGGGGGGTGGGATCAGTGGGAATGGGAATGGGGGGTGGGAATGGTGGGAATGGGAATGGTGGGAATGGGATTGGTTGGAATGGGAATGGTGGGAATGGGATCAGTGGGAATGGGAATGGGGGGTGGGATCGGTGGGAATGGGATTGGTTGGAATGGGATTGGTTGGAATGGGAATGGTGGGAATGGGATCGGTGGGAATGGGATTGGTTGGAATGGGATTGGTTGGAATGGGAATGGTGGGAATGGGATCAGTGGGAATGGGAATGGGGGGTTGGATCGGTGGGAATGGGATTGGTTGGAATGGGATTGGTGGGGATGGGAATGGGGGGAATGGGAATGGGGGATGGGAATGGTGGGAATGGGATCAGTGGGAATGGGAATGGTGGGAATGGGAACGGTGGGAATGGGAATGAGGGATGGGATTTGGTGGGAATGGGAATGGTGGGAACGGGAATGGTGGGAATGGGAACGGTGGGAATGGGAATGAGGGATGGGATTTGGTGGGAATGGGATGGGTGGGAATGGGATTGGTGGGAATGGGAATGAGGGATGGGATTGGTGGGAATGGGATTGGTGGGAATGGGAATGGTGGGAATGGGAATGGTGGGAATGGGAATGGTGGGAATGGGAATGAGGGATGGGATTGGTGGGAATGGGAACAAGGACAGGGATTGGTGGGAATGGGAATGGTGGGAATGGGAACGGTGGGAATGGGAACGGTGGGAATGGGAATGGTGGGAATGGGAATGAGGGGTTGGAATGGTGGGAATGGGAATGAGGGGTTGGATCGGTGGGAATGGGAACGGGGACAGGAATTTGTGGGAATGGGATTGGTGGGAATGGGAATGGGGGATGGGAATGGTTGGAATGGGAATGGTGGGAATGGGAATGGTGGGAATGGGAGCGGCGGGAATGGGAATGGTGGGAATGGGAATGGTGGGAATGGGATTGGTGGGAATGGGATGGGAGCTGGGATTTATTGGGAATGGGATGAGGAATGGGATTGGTGGGAATGGGATTGGTGGGAATGGGATGGGAAAAAGGACTGGGAGTGGTGGACTCTTCCCCACCTTTTCCCTTGGGAATTTTGGGATCTACCCCTCCTTTCTCCTTGGAATTTCGGGGTCCCACCCCACCTTTTTTCTGGGAATTTCGGGTTCCTGCTCCACTTTTCTCCTTGGAATTTTGGGATTCTTCCCCACCTTTTTTTCTGGGAATTTTGGGGCTCCTCCCCACCTTTTTTCTGGGAATTTCGGGCTCCCGCTCCACTTTTCTCCTTGGAATTTTGGGATTCTTCCCCACCTTTTTTCTGGGAATTTTGGGGCTCCCGTTCCACCTTTTCCCTTGGGAATTTTGGGATCTACCCCTCCTTTCTCCTTGGAATTTTGGGGTCCCGCTCCACCTTTTCCCTTGGAGTTTTGGGATTCTTCCCCACCTTTTTTCTGGGAATTTCGGGGTCCCACCCCACCTTTTTTCTGGGAATTTTGGGCTCCTGCTCCACCTTTTCCCTTGGAGTTTTGGGACTCTTCCCCACCTTTTTCCTGGGAATTCTGGGGTCCTGCTCCACTTTTCTCCTTGGTATTTTGGGATTCTTCCCCACCTTTTTTCTGGCAATTTTGGGGCTCCCGCTCCACCTTTTCCCTTGGGAATTTTGGGATCTACCCCTCCTTTCTCCTTGGAATTTTGGGGCTCCCACTCCACCTTTTCCCTTGGAATTTTGGAACTCTTCCCCACCTTTTTTCCTGCGAATTTTGCAGCTCCTCCCCACTTTTTTTCTGGGAATTTTGGGCTCCTGCTCCACCTTTTCCCTTGGAATTTTGGAACTCCTCCCCACCTTTTTCCTGGGAATTCTGGGGTCCTGCTCCACTTTTCTCCTTGGAATTTTGGGATTCTTCCCCACCTTTTTTCCTGGGAATTCTGGGACTCTTCCCCACCTTTTCCCCTGAGGATTTCCGGTGTCCCAACCCTGCTTTTCCCAGGAATTCCGGGATCCCAGCCCTGATCCCGCCTTTCCCATTCCAGGCTCCGTCCCCGGCCTTCGGCGGCTCCGCTCTGTATTCCCCGGATTCCGGCGCCAATTCCGGCCCCATCATCTCGGACGTGACCGAGCTGCCCCCATCCAGCCCCGAGGCCTCTCCCGGCGGGAGCCTGGATGGGAGGTGGGAATCGCATCCCAAAAAATTCCCTGGGAAAGCTCCTTTTCCGCCAGAGCCAGGCGGCCAAAGCCTGGAATCACGGGCTTATCCCGGCAGGAATTCCCTGGAAAACGGCTCAGTTGGGATTTGTCCCTCTGGAATTGGGTCTTTATCCCATGGAGAATTCCCTGGAAAAGAGCTCAGGGAGGGGAGAACTCAGCCCCAGTTCCCATTCCAGAGGTTGGGATTTGTCCCTCTGGAATTGGGGCTTTATCCCATTGAAAATTCCCTGGAAAAGAGCTCAGGGAGGGGAGAACTCAGCCCCAGTTCCCATTCCAGAGGTTGGGATTTGTCCCTCTGGAATTGGGGCTTTATCCCATTGGAAATTCCCTGGAAAAGATCTCAAAGTGGGGGTGGATTTAGTCCAGTTCCCATTCCAGAGGTTGGGATTGAGAATTCCCTGGAAAACGGCTCAGGGAGGGAGAAATCAGCTGGGATTTGTCCCTCTGGAATTGGGTCTTTATCCCATCGAGAATTCCCTGGAAAAGAGCTCAGGGAGGGGGAGAACTCAGCCCCAGTTCCCATTCCAGAGGTTGGGATTTGTCCCTCTGGAATTGGGGCTTTATCCCATGGAAAATTCCCTGGAAAAGATCTCAAAGTGGGGGTGGATTTAGTCCAGTTCCCATTCCAGAGGTTGGGATTGAGAATTCCCTGGAAAACGGCTCAGGGGGGGTTGGATTCAGTCCCAGTTCCCATTCCAGAGGTTGGGATTTGTTCCTCTGGAATTGGGGTTTTATCCCATTGGAAATTCCCTGGAAAAGATCTCAAAGTGGGGA
The DNA here is from genome assembly GCF_965178545.1 of Coloeus monedula. NCBI lineage: Eukaryota > Metazoa > Chordata > Aves > Passeriformes > Corvidae > Coloeus > Coloeus monedula. Next base: position 160,085,076 of record NC_138781.1, read on the forward strand.
TGGATTTAGTCCAGTTCCCATTCCAGAGGCTGGGATTGAGAATTCCCTGGAAAACGGCTCAGGGAGGGAGAAATCAGCTGGGATTTGTCCCTCTGGAATTGGGGTTTTATCCCATGGAGAATTCCCTGGAAAAGAGCTCAGGGAGGGGGAGAACTCAGTCCCAGTTCCCATTCCAGAGGTTGGGATTTGTCCCTCTGGAATTGGGGCTTTATCCCATTGAAAATTCCCTGGAAAAGATCTCAAAGTGGGGGTGGATTCAGTCCCAGTTCCCATTCCAGAGGTTGGGATTTGTCCCTCTGGAATTGGGGTTTTATCCCATTGAGAATTCCCTGGAAAAGAGCTCGGGATGGGGGTTGGATTCAGTCCAGTTCCCATTCCAGAGGTTGGGATTGAGAATTCCCTGGAAAACGGCTCAGGGAGGGAGAAATCAGCTGGGATTTGTCCCTCTGGAATTGGGGTTTTATCCCATGGAGAATTCCCTGGAAAAGAGCTCAGGGATGGGAGTGGATTCAGCCCAATTCCCATTCCAGAGGTTGGGATTTGTCCCTCTGGAATTGGGGTTTTATCCCATTGAAAATTCCCTGGAAAAGATCTCAAAGTGGGGGTGGATTTAGTCCAGTTCCCATTCCAGAGGTTGGGATTGAGAATTCCCTGGAAAACGGCTCAGGGAGGGTTGGATTCAGTCCCAGTTCCCATTCCAGAGGTTGGGATTTGTCCCTCTGGAATTGGGGCTTTATCCCATTGAAAATTCCCTGGAAAAGATCTCAAAGTGGGGGTGGATTTAGTCCAGTTCCCATTCCAGAGGTTGGGATTTGTCCCTCTGGAATTGGGGCTTTATCCCATTGAGAATTCCCTGGAAAAGAGCTCGGGATGGGGGTTGGATTCAGTCCAGTTCCCATTCCAGAGGTTGGGATTGAGAATTCCCTGGAAAACGGCTCAGGGAGGGAGAAATCAGCTGGGATTTGTCCCTCTGGAATTGGGTCTTTATCCCATGGAGAATTCCCTGGAAAACAGCTCAGGGAGGGGGAGAACTCAGCCCCAGTTCCCATTCCAGAGGTTGGGATTTGTCCCTCTGGAATTGGGTCTTTATCCCATCGAGAATTCCCTGGAAAAGAGCTCAGGGATGGGAGTGGATTCAGTGCAGTTCCCATTCCAGAGGTTGGGATTTGTCCGTCTGGAATTGGGGCTTTATCCCATTGAAAATTCCCTGGAAAAGATCTCAAAGTGGGGGTGGATTTAGTCCAGTTCCCATTCCAGAGGCTGGGATTGAGAATTCCCTGGAAAACGGCTCAGGGGGGGTTGGATTCAGTCCCAGTTCCCATTCCAGAGGTTGGGATTTGTCCCTCTGGAATTGGGGTTTTATCCCATGGAGAATTCCCTGGAAAAGAGCTCGGGATGGGGGTTGGATTCAGTCCAGTTCCCATTCCAGAGGTTGGGATTGAGAATTCCCTGGAAAACGGCTCAGGGAGGGAGAAATCAGCTGGGATTTGTCCCTCTGGAATTGGGGTTTTATCCCATGGAGAATTCCCTGGAAAAGAGCTCAGGGATGGGAGTGGATTCAGCCCAATTCCCATTCCAGAGGTTGGGATTTGTCCCTCTGGAATTGGGGCTTTATCCCATTGAAAATTCCCTGGAAAAGATCTCAAAGTGGGGGTGGATTTAGTCCAGTTCCCATTCCAGATGTTGGGATTGAGAATTCCCTGGAAAACGGCTCAGGGGGGGTTGGATTCAGTCCCAGTTCCCATTCCAGAGGTTGGGATTTGTCCCTCTGGAATTGGGTCTTTATCCCATTGGAAATTCCCTGGAAAAGATCTCAAAGTGGGGATGGATTTAGTCCAGTTCCCATTCCAGAGGCTGGGATTGAGAATTCCCTGGAAAACGGCTCAGGGAGGGAGAAATCAGCTGGGATTTGTCCCTCTGGAATTGGGGTTTTATCCCATGGAGAATTCCCTGGAAAAGAGCTCAGGGAGGGGGAGAACTCAGTCCCAGTTCCCATTCCAGAGGTTGGGATTTGTCCCTCTGGAATTGGGGCTTTATCCCATTGAAAATTCCCTGGAAAAGATCTCAAAGTGGGGTTGGATTCAGTCCAGTTCCCATTCCAGAGGTTGGGATTGAGAATTCCCTGGAAAACGGCTCAGGGGGGGTTGGATTCAGTCCCAGTTCCCATTCCAGAGGTTGGGATTTGTCCCTCTGGAATTGGGGTTTTATCCCATTGGAAATTCCCTGGAAAGGGCTCGGGATGGGGGTTGGATTCAGTCCAGTTCCCATTCCAGAGGTTGGGATTGAGAATTCCCTGGAAAACGGCTCAGGGAGGGAGAAATCAGCTGGGATTTGTCCCTCTGGAATTGGGTCTTTATCCCATCGAGAATTCCCTGGAAAAGAGCTCAGGGATGGGAGTGGATTCAGTGCAGTTCCCATTCCAGAGGTTGGGATTTGTCCGTCTGGAATTGGGGCTTTATCCCATTGAAAATTCCCTGGAAAAGATCTCAAAGTGGGGGTGGATTTAGTCCAGTTCCCATTCCAGAGGCTGGGATTGAGAATTCCCTGGAAAACGGCTCAGGGGGGGTTGGATTCAGTCCCAGTTCCCATTCCAGAGGTTGGGATTTGTCCCTCTGGAATTGGGGTTTTATCCCATGGAGAATTCCCTGGAAAAGAGCTCGGGATGGGGGTTGGATTCAGTCCAGTTCCCATTCCAGAGGTTGGGATTGAGAATTCCCTGGAAAACGGCTCAGGGAGGGAGAAATCAGCTGGGATTTGTCCCTCTGGAATTGGGGTTTTATCCCATGGAGAATTCCCTGGAAAAGAGCTCAGGGATGGGAGTGGATTCAGCCCAATTCCCATTCCAGAGGTTGGGATTTGTCCCTCTGGAATTGGGGCTTTATCCCATTGAAAATTCCCTGGAAAAGATCTCAAAGTGGGGGTGGATTTAGTCCAGTTCCCATTCCAGAGGTTGGGATTGAGAATTCCCTGGAAAATGGCTCAGGGGGGGTTGGATTCAGTCCCAGTTCCCATTCCAGAGGTTGGGATTTGTCCCTCTGGAATTGGGGTTTTATCCCATGGAGAATTCCCTGGAAAAGAGCTCGGGAGCCTCTGGATCTTGGGAATGCTCCGAGGTGGCCGGGAAAGGTGGGATGGGGATGGAACGGGGCTCCGGAATATTCGGGAACTGCTTCTCCTCAGCCTTTTTTTTTTCATGGAATTCCAGGATGATTTGGGGTGGGAAGGGGCTCCGGGATCATCCCGGCAGCTCCCGCTGTGCCGGGATTGTTCCAGGGATTCTCTGGGAATTCCCTGGAGGGCAGGAATGGCTTCCCGAGATCCCGAAATTCCATGGGGAAGCCGTTCCCTGGCTCCTGCCCCTGCAGCCTTTATGCCAAGGCCCTCTCCAGCCCCGAAAAATTCCCTAAAAAACCCTGAAAATTCCCTAAAAACCCCCTGAAAATTCCCTAAAAGTACCCCTGAAAATTCCCTAAAAAACCCCTGAAAATTCCCTAAAAACCTCCTGGAAATTCCCAAAACCCCCCTCAAAATTCCCTAAAAAACCTCCTGAAAATTCCCTAAAAAAATCCTCAAAATTCCCTAAAAAAAAAATCCCTGCAAATTCCCTAAAAACCCCTGAAAATTCCCAAAAACCCCCTCAAAATTCCCTAAAAAAAAACCCTGAAAATTCCCTAAAAAACCCCTGAAAATTCCCTAAAAACCCCCTGAAAATTCCCTAAAAAAACCCCCTCAAAATTCCCTAAAAGTACCCCTAAAAATTCCCTAAAAAACCCCTGAAAATTCCCTAAAAACCCCCTGGAAATTCCCAAAAACCCCCTCAAAATTCCCTAAAAAAATCTCCTGAAAATTCCCTAAAAAGGACCCCTGAAAATTCCCTAAAAAACCTCCTGAAAATTCCCTAAAAAAATCCTCAAAATTCCCTTAAAAAAAATATCCCTGCAAATTCCCTAAAAACTCCTGAAAATTCCCAAAAACCCCCTCAAAATTCCCTAAAAAAAATCTCCTGAAAATTCCCTAAAAAGGACCCCTGAAAATTCCCTAAAAAAACCCTGAAAATTCCCTAAAAACCCCCTGAAAATTCCCTTAAAAAACCCTGAAAATTCCCTAAAAACCCCCTGGAAATTCCCAAAAAACCCCTCAAAATTCCCTAAAAAAACTTCCTGAAAATTCCCTAAAAAAATCCTCAAAATTCCCTAAAAAAAAAAAAATCCCTGCAAATTCCCTAAAAACCCCTCAAAATTCCCTAATAAAACCCTGAAAAATCCCTAAAAACCCCTCAAAATTCCCTAATAAAACCCTGAAAAATCCCTAAAAACCCCTCAAAATTCCCTAAAAAAACCCTGAAAATTCCCTAAAAAGTACCCCTGAAAATTCCCTAAAAAAACCCTGAAAATTCCCTAAAAACACCCCTGAAAATTCCCTAAAAAACCCCTGGAAATTCCCAAAAACCCCCTCAAAATTCCCTAAAAAAACTTCCTGAAAATTCCCTAAAAAAAATCCTCAAAATTCCCTAAAAAAAAATCCCTGCAAATTCCCTAAAAACCCCTGAAAATTCCCAAAAACCCCCTCAAAATTCCCTAAAAAAATCTCCTGAAAATTCCCTAAAAGGACCCCTGAAAATTCCCTAAAAAACCCCTGAAAATTCCCTAAAAAAAACCCCTGAAAATTCCCTAAAAAAAACCCTGAAAATTCCCTAAAAAAACTTCCTGAAAATTCCCTAAAAAAAATCCTCAAAATTCCCTAAAAAAAAATCCCTGCAAATTCCCTAAAAACCCCTGAAAATTCCCAAAAACCCCCTCAAAATTCCCTAAAAAACCTCCTGAAAATTCCCTAAAAAAATCTCCTGAAAATTCCCTAAAAAAAACCCTGAAAATTCCCTAAAAAAACTTCCTGAAAATTCCCTAAAAAAAATCCTCAAAATTCCCTAAAAAAAAATCCCTGCAAATTCCCTAAAAACCCCTGAAAATTCCCAAAAACCCCCTCAAAATTCCCTAAAAACCCCCTGGAAATTCCCAAAAACCCCCTCAAAATTCCCTAAAAAACCTCCTGAAAATTCCCTAAAAAAATCCTCAAAATTCCCTAAAAAAAAATGTCCCTGCAAATTCCCTAAAAACCCCTGAAAATTCCCAAAAACCCCCTCAAAATTCCCTAAAAAAATCTCCTGAAAATTCCCTAAAAAAAACCCTGAAAATTCCCTAAAAGGACCCCTGAAAATTCCCTAAAAACCCCCTGGAAATTCCCAAAAACCCCCTCAAAATTCCCTAAAAAACCTCCTGAAAATTCCCTAAAAAAATCCTCAAAATTCCCTTAAAAAAAATATCCCTGCAAATTCCCTAAAAACCCCTGAAAATTCCCAAAAACCCCCTCAAAATTCCCTAAAAAAACTTCCTGAAAATTCCCTAAAAAAAATCCCTGCAAATTCCCTAAAAAAAAATCCCTGCAAATTCCCTAAAAACCCCTGAAAATTCCCAAAAACCCCCTCAAAATTCCCTAAAAAATCTCCTGAAAATTCCCTAAAAAAAACCCTGAAAATTCCCTAAAAGGACCCCTGAAAATTCCCTAAAAAACCCCTGAAAATTCCCTAAAAAAAACCCTGAAAATTCCCAAAAACCCCCTCAAAATTCCCTAAAAAACCTCCTGAAAATTCCCTAAAAAAATCTCCTGAAAATTCCCTAAAAAAAACCCTGAAAATTCCCTAAAAACCCCTGGAAATTCCCAAAAACCCCCTCAAAATTCCCTAAAAAAACTTCCTGAAAATTCCCTAAAAAAATCCTCAAAATTCCCTAAAAAAAATCCCTGCAAATTCCCTAAAAACCCCTGAAAATTCCCTAATAAAACCCTGAAAAATCCCTAAAAACCCCTCAAAATTCCCTAATAAAACCCTGAAAAATCCCTAAAAACCCCTCAAAATTCCCTAAAAAAACCCTGAAAATTCCCTAAAAGGACCCATAAAAATTCTCTAAAAGCCCCTCAAAATTCCCTAAAAACCGCCCAAAATTCCCTAAAAACCCCTCAAAATTCCCTAAACCCCCCAGGCTCCTGCCCCTGCAGCCTTTATGCCAAGGCCCTCTCCAGCTCTGCTGGAAAAACCTCTGGAAAAGGCCCTGGAAGGGGCTCGGGGCTCTCCTGGAATTCCCCGGCTCATTCCCAGCTCATTCCCAGCTCATTCCCAGCTCATTCCCAGCTCATTCCCAGCTCATTCCCGGCTCATTCCCGGCTCATTCCCAGCTCCCTCATCCCGGGATTCTCATCCCACCTGTGCCAAGAATTCCCTCCCTAATCCCACCCTTCCAGCCCATTCCCGTCATTCCCATTGTCCTCGTCATTCCCATCATTCCCATTATTCATTCTCATCATTCCCGTTTTTTATTCCCATCATTCCCATCATTTATTCCATTATTTGTTCCCATCATTCCCTTTATTCCCGTTATTTATTCCCATTACTTTCTCCCGTCATTCCCATTATTTATCCCCATTATTCCCATCATTTATTCCATTATTTATTCCCATCATTCCCATTATTTATCCCCATCATTCCCATCATTTTTCCATTCTTTATTCCCAATATTCCCATCATTCCCATCATTTCCATTATTTATTCCCATCATTCCCATCGTTTTTCCATCATTTATTCCCGTCATTCCCATTATTCCCTTTATTCCCATTATTTATTGCTATTATTTATTCCCATCCTTCCCATCATTCCCATTATTTTTTCCCATCATTCCCGTCATTTATTCCATTATTTATTCCCATCATTCCCATTTATTCCCGTTGTTCTCATCATTCCCATCATTCCCATTATTTATTCCCATCATTCCCATCGTTTTTCCATTATTTATTCCCATTATTCCCTTTATTCCCTTTATTCCCATTATTTATTCCTATTATTTATTCCCATCCTTCCCATCATTCCCATCATTTTTTCCCATCATTCCCATTATTTATTCCATTATTTATCCCCATCGTTCCCATCGTTTCTCCATTATTTATTCCCGTCTTTCCCTTTATTCCCTTTATTCCCATCATTTATTCCCATTACTTTTTCCCATCATTCCTATCATTTATTCCACTATTCATTCCCATCATTCCCATTATTTATCCCCATTATTCCCATCATTTTTCCGTTATTTATTCCCATCATTCCCATCATTCCCGTCATTCCCATTATTCCTGTTATCCCCATAATTGATTCCCATCATTCCCATTATTCCCATTATTTATTCCCAGCATTCCCATCATTTATTCCATTATTTATTCCCATCATTCCATTTATTCCCATCATTTATTCCCATTACTTTTTCCCATCATTCCCATCATTTATTCCCTTTATTCCCATAAATTATTGCCATTATTTTTTCCCACTCTTCCTGTCATTTATTCCATTATTCATCCCCATCATTCCCATCATTTATTCCATTATTTATTCCCATCATTCCCATTATTTATTCCCATCGTTCCCATTTATTCCCATTCTTCCCATCATTCCCATCATTCCCATTATTTATCCCCATTATTCCCATCATTTTTCCATTATTTATTCCCATTATTCCCATCATTCCTGTTATTTATTCCATTTTTTATCCCTATCATTCCCATTATTTATCCCCATCATTCCCATTATTTATTCCCATCGTTCCCATTTATTCCCATTCTTCCCATCATTCCCATCATTCCCATTATTTATTCCCATCATTCCCATCGTTTTTCCATTATTTATTCCCATTATTCCCTTTATTCCCTTTATTCCCATTATTTATTCCTATTATTTATTCCCATCCTTCCCATCATTCCTATCATTTTTTTCCATCATTTCCATCATTTATTCCATTATTTATTCCCATCATTCCCATTTATTCCCATTGTTCTCATCATTCCCATCATTCCCATTATTTATCCCCATTATTCCCATCATTTTTCCATTCTTTATTCCCTTTATTCCCATCATTCCCATCATTCCCATTATTTATCCCCATAATTGATTCCCATCCTTCCCATCATTCCCATTATTTTTTCCCATCATTCCCATCATTTATTCCCATCATTCCCATTATTTATTCCATTATTTATCCCCATCATTCCCATCGTTTCTCCATTATTTATTCCCGTCATTCCCTTTATTCCCTTTATTCCCATCATTTATTCCCGTTACTTTTTCCCATAATTCCTATTATTTATTCCACTATTCATTCCCATCATTCCCGTTATTTATCCCCATTATTCCCATCATTTTTCCGTTATTTATTCCCATCATTCCCATCATTCCCATCATTCCCATTATTCCTGTTATCCCCATAATTGATTCCCATCATTCCCATCATTTATTCCCATCATTCCCATCATTTATTCCATTATTTATTCCCATCATTCCATTTATTCCCATAATTTATTCCCATTACTTTTTCCCATCATTCCCATTATTTATCCCCATCATTCCCTTCGTTTTTCCATTATTTATTCCTGTTATTCCCATCATTCTCTTTATCCCCATCATTCCCATCATTTATTCCCTTTATTCCCATAATTTATTCCCATTATATTTTCCCACTCTTCCTGTCTTTTATTCCATTATTTATTCCCATCATTCCCATTATTTATTCCCATCGTTCCCATCATTCCCATTATTCATCCCCATCATTCCCATCATTTATTCCATTATTTATTCCCATCATTCCCATTATTTATTCCCATCGTTCCCATTTATTCCCATTCTTCCCATCATTCCCATCATTCCCATTATTTATCCCCATTATTCCCATCATTTTTCCATTATTTATTCCCATTATTCCCATCATTCCCATTATTTATTCCATTTTTTATCCCTATCATTCCCATTATTTATCCCCATCATTCCCATCATTCCCATTATTTATTCCCATCATTCCCATCGTTTTTCCATTATTTATTCCCATTATTCCCTTTATTCCCATTATTTATTCCTATTATTTATTCCCATCCTTCCCATCATTCCCATCATTTTTTCCCATCATTCCCATCATTTATTCCATTATTTATCCCCATCATTCCCATTGTTTCTCCATTATTTATTCCCGTCTTTCCCTTTATTCCCATCATTTATTCCCATTACTTTTTCCCATCATTCCTATCATTTATTCCACTATTCATTCCCATCATTCCCGTTATTTATCCCCATTTTTCCTATCATTTTTCCGTTATTTATTCCCATCATTCCCATCATTCCCATTATTTATTCCCATCATTCCCATCATTTATTCCATTATTTATTCCCATCATTCCATTTATTCCCATCATTTATTCCCATTACTTTTTCCCATCATTCCCATTATTTATCCCCATCATTCCCTTCGTTTTTCCATTATTTATTCCTGTTATTCCCATCATTCTCTTTATCCCCATCATTCCCATCATTTATTCCCTTTATTCCCATAAATTATTGCCATTATTTTTTCCCACTCTTCCTGTCTTTTATTCCATTATTTATCCCCATCATTCCCATTATTTATTGCCATCGTTCCCATCATTCCCATTATTCATCCCCATCATTCCCATCATTTATTCCATTATTTATTCCCATCATTCCCATTATTTATTCCCATCGTTCCCATTTATTCCCATTCTTCCCATCATTCCCATCATTCCCATTATTTATCCCCATTATTCCCATCATTTTTCCATTATTTATTCCCATTATTCCCATCATTCCCATTATTTATTCCATTTTTTATCCCTATCATTCCCATTATTTATCCCCATCATTCCCATCATTCCCATTATTTATCCCCATTATTCCCATTATTTATTCCCATCATTCCCTTCGTTTTTCCATTATTTATCCCCATCATTCCCATCATTCCCATCATTTTTCCATTCTTTATTCCTGTTATTCTCATCATTCCCTTTATTCCCATCATTCCCATCATTCATTCCCATCATTCCCATTATTTAGTCCCATTATTCTCATTTATCTCCGTCATTCCCATCATTCCCATTTATCCCCATCATTCCCATCATTCCCATCATTTATTCCCATCATTCCCATCATTTTTCCATTCTTTATTCTCGTTATTCCCATCATTCCCATTATTCATTCCCATTATTCCCGTTACTCATCCCCATCATTCCCATCATTCCCATCATTCCCATCATTCCCATCATTCATTCCCATTATTCCCATTTATCCCCATTATTCCCATCATTCCCATTGCTTATTCCCATCATTCCCATCATTCCCATCATTCCCATTATTCCCATTATTTGTCCCCATCATTCCCATCATTCCCATCATTTATCCCCATCATTCCCATCATTTTTCCATTCTTTATTCTCGTTATTCCCATCATTCCCTTTATTCCCATCATTCCCATCATTCATTCCCATTATTCCCATTTATCCCCGTTATTCCTGTCATTCCCATTGCTTATTCCCATCATTCCCATCATTCCCATCATTCCCATCATTTATTCCCATCATTCCCATCATTTTTCCATTCTTTATTCTCGTTATTCCCATCATTCCTATTATTCATTCCCATTATTCCCATTAGTCATCCCCATCATTTATTCCCATCATTCCCATCATTCATTCCCATTATTCCCATTTATCCCCGTTATTCCCGTCATTCCCATTGCTTATTCCCATCATTCCCATCATTCCCATTATTTATCCCTATCATTCCCATCATTCCCATTATTTATTCCCATCATTCCCATCATTTTTCCATTCTTTATTCTCGTTATTCCCATCATTCCCATTATTCATTCCCATTATTCCCGTTACTCATCCCCATCATTCCCATCATTCCCATCATTCCCATCATTCCCATCATTCATTCCCATTATTCCCATTTATCCCCATTATTCCCATCATTCCCATTGCTTATTCCCATCATTCCCATCATTCCCATCATTCCCATTATTCCCATTATTTGTCCCCATCATTCCCATCATTCCCATCATTTATCCCCATCATTCCCATCATTTTTCCATTCTTTATTCTCGTTATTCCCATCATTCCCTTTATTCCCATCATTCCCATTATTCCCATCATTCCCATTATTCCCATTTATTCCCATCATTCCCATTATTCCCATCATTCCCATTACTCATTCCCATCATTCATTCCCATCATTCTCATTACTCATTCCCATCATTCCCATTATTCCCATTTCTCATCCCCATCATTCCCACCATCCATTCCCGTCCTTCCCGCCCCTCATTCCCGCTTTTCCCCAGGAGCAGCCCGGTGATCCGGATCAAGGAGGAGCCTCCCAGCCCCACGCCCAGCCCGCACGTGGACGAGCCCAACCCCGCCAATCCCGGGAATTCCGGGAATTCCGGGAACGCCGCGCCGGGAGCCGAGACCCCCCTGTCCCCTTCCACCTTCATCGACTCCATCCTGCGGGAAAACGAGCCCGGAGCCGCTCCCGGCAATCCCCAATCCCAGGAAAAGTGCCTGAGCGTCGCCTGCCTCGACAAGTGAGCGCCGGCAATTCCCGGGATTCCCGGGAATCCGGGATGGGGCTCCCATGGGTCGGGATTCCCGGGATTCTGGGATGGGGCTCCCATGGGTTGGGATTCCCGGGAATCCGGGATGGGGCTCCCTGGGTTGGGATTCCCGGGATTCTGGGATGGGGCTCCCATGGGTTGGGATTCCCGGGAATCCGGGATGGGGCTCACCAGGGTTGGGATTCCCGGAATTCCAGGATGGGGCTCCCTGGGTTGGGATTCCCGGAATTCCTGGGATGGGGCTCCCCTGGGTTGGGATTCCTGGGATTCCGGGATGGGGCTCCACTGGGTTGGGATTCCCAGGATTCCCAGAATTCCGGGATGGGGCTCCCCTGGGTTGAGATTCCTGGGATTCCCACATTTCGGGATGGGGCTCCCCTGGGTTGGGATTCCTGGGATTCCCGGGATTCCTGGGATGGGGCTCCCCTGGGTTGGGATTCCTGGGATTCCCACATTTCGGGATGGGGCTCCCCTGGGTTGGGATTCCCAGGATTCCCGGGATTCTGGGATGGGGCTCCGCTGGGTTGGGATTCCCGGAATTCCCGGGATTCTGGGATGGGGCTCCCTTGGGTTGGGATTCCCGGAATTCCGGGATGGGGCTCCCCTGGGTTGGGATTCCCAGGATTCCCGGGATTCTGGGATGAGGCTCCCATGGGTTGGGATTCCTGGGATTCCCGGGATTCTGGGATGAGGCTCCCATGGGTTGGGATTCCCAGGATTCCCGGGATTCTGGGATGGGGCTCCCCTGGGTTGGGATTCCCGGGATTCCCAGGATTCTGGGATGGGGCTCCCTGGGTTGGGATTCCTGGAATTCCTGGGATGGGGCTCCCCTGGGTTGGGATTCCTGGGATTCCCGGGATTCTGGGATGGGGCTCCCCTGGGTTGGGATTCCCGGGATTCTGGGATGGGGCTCCCTGGGTTGGGATTCCCGGAATTCCAGGATGGGGCTCCCCTGGGTTGGGATTCCCGGGATTCTGGGATGGGGTTCCCCTGGGTTGGGATTCCCAGGATTCCCGGGATTCTGGGATGGGGCTCCCCTGGGTTGGGATTCCCGGGATTCTGGGATGGGGCTCCCTTGGGTTGGGATTCCCGGAATTCCGGGATGGGGCTCCCTTGGGTTGGGATTCCCGGAATTCCAGGATGGGGCTCCCCTGGGTTGGGATTCCCGGGATTCCGGGATGGGGCTCCCATGGGTTGGGATTCCTGGGATTCCGGGATGGGGCTCCGCTGGGTTGGGATTCCCAGGATTCCCGGGATTCCGGGATGGGGCTCACCAGGGTTGGGATTCCCAGGATTCTGGGATGGGGCTCCCTGGGTTGGGATTCCCGGAATTCCAGGATGGGGCTCCCCTGGGTTGGGATTCCTGGGATTCCCGGGATTCTGGGATGGGGCTCCCCTGGGTTGGGTTTCCTGGGATTCCCGGGATTCTGGGATGGGGCTCCCCTGGGTTGGGTTTCCTGGGATTCCCGGGATTCTGGGATGGGGCTCCCCTGGGTTGGGTTTCCTGGGATTCCCGGGATTCTGGGATGGGGCTCCCATGGGTTGGGATTCCTGGGATTCCGGGATGGGGCTCCCCTGGGTTGGGATTCCTGGGATTCTGGGATGGGGCTCCCCTGGGTTGGGATTCCTGGGATTCCGGGATGGGGCTCCACTGGGTTGGGATTCCCAGGATTCCCGGGATTCTGGGATGGGGCTCCCTGGGTTGGGATTCCAGGAATTCCAGGATGAGGCTCCCTTGGGTTGGGATTCCCAAGATTCCCGGGATTCCGGGATGGGGCTCCTCAGGAGGGCTCCCCTGGGTTGGGATTCCCGGGATGCTCACAGGCAGGGAAGAGGGCGACATTCCCGGAATTCCCATTCCTGGGGGGAGCAGAGGGAGGGGGGGAGTTGGGGTTGCCCTTGGAATTCCGGCCCCGCTTCCCTTGGGATATCCCAGATCCCTTTCCCTCCCCAATGTCCCAGCCCCGATGCCGATCCCGGCCCTGATCCCAGCCCCAATCCCAGCCCCAATCCCAGCCCCAATCCCGATCCCAGCTCCAATCCCAATCCCAGCCCTGATCCCAGCCCAGATCCCAATCCCAGCCCCGATCCCAGTCCCATTCCCTGCCCATTCCCGCCCCAATCCCGCTTTCCCTGCCCATTCCCACCCCGATCCCGCTGTTCCCTGCCCATTCCCACCCCGATCCCACTTTCCCTGCCCATTCCCACCCAATCCCGTGCCCATTCCCACCCCGATCCCGCTTTCCCTGCCCATTCCCACCCCAATCCCGCTTTCCCTGCCCATTCCCACCCAATCCCGTGCCCATTCCCACCCAATCCCGTGCCCATTCCCACCCCGATCCCGGTTTCCCTGCCCGTTCCCAGCCCTGATCCGGCTGTTTGGGGCCGTTCCCAGCAGGAATGAGCTGAACGAGCACCTGGACACGATCGACTCCAGCCTGGACAATCTGCAGGCGCTGCTGAGCTCGCACGGCTTCAGCGTGGACAGCGCGCTGCTGGACGTGAGCTCCGCCATTCCCGATTCCCGGCATTCCCAAATTCCCAGCGTTTACCAATTCCCAGAATTCCCAAATTCCCCGGTTCCCGGTGTTCCCAATTCCCGGCAGTCCCAAATTCCCAGCATTTACCAGTTCCCAGAATTCCTCAAATTCCCCGGTTCCCGGTGTTCCCAATTCCAGGCATTCCCCAATTTCCGGTGTTCCCACTTCCCGGCGCTCCCAATTCCTGGAATTCGCAATTCCCAGAATTCCCAAATTCCCTAATTCCCGGTGTTCCCAATTCCCGGCGTTCCCGGGTTCCTGGTGTTCCCAATTCCCGGCATTCCTGGGTTCCTGGTGTTCCCAAATTCCCAGCATTCCCGGGTTCCCGGTGTTCCCAATTCCCGGCATTCCTCAAATCCCAGCATTTCCCAATTCTCAGAATTCCCAAATTCCCCAATTCCCAGCATTCCCGGGTTCCCGGTGTTCCCAATTCCCGGCATTCCCAAATTCCCAGCATTTCCCAATTCCCAGAATTCCTAAATTCCCCAGTTCCCGGTGTTCCCAATTCCCGGCATTCCCAAATTCCCAGCGTTTCTCAATTCCCAGAATTCCCCAAATTCCCCAATTCCCGGTGTTCCCAATTCCCAGCGTTCCTGGGTTCCTGGTGTTCCCAAATTCCCAGCGTTTACCAATTCCCAGAATTCCCAAATTCCCCAGTTCCTGGTGTTCCCAATTCCCGGCATTCCCAAATTCCCAGTGTTTACCAATTCCCAGAATTCCCCAAATTCCCCAATTCCCGGCATTCCCAAATTCCCAGCATTTCCCAATTCCCAGAATTCCTAAATTCCCCAGTTCCCGGCGTTCCCAATTCCCGGTGTTCCCAATTCCAGGCATTCCCCAATTTCCGGTGTTCCCACTTCCCAGCATTCCCAATTCCTGGAATTCGCAATTCCCAGAATTCCCAAATTCCCTAATTCCTGGTGTTCCCAATTCCCAGCATTCCTGGGTTCCTGGTGTTCCCAAATTCCCAGCATTCCCGGGTTCCCGGTGTTCCCAATTCCCGGCATTCCCCAAATCCCAGCATATCCCAATTCTCAGAATTCCCAAATTCCCCAATTCCCAGCATTCCCGGGTTCCCGGTGTTCCCAATTCCCGTCATTCCCAAATTCCCAGCATTTCTCAATTCCCAGAATTCCCCAAATTCCCCAATTCCCGGTGTTCCCAATTCCCGGCGTTCCTGGGTTCCTGGTGTTCCCAAATTCCCAGCGTTTACCAATTCCCAGAATTCCCAAATTCCCCAGTTCCTGGTGTTCCCAATTCCCGGCATTCCCAAATTCCCAGTGTTTACCAATTCCCAGAATTCCCCAAATTCCCCAATTCCCAGCAGTCCCAAATTCCCAGCATTTCCCAATTCCCAGAATTCCTAAATTCCCCAGTTCCCGGTGTTCCCAATTCCCAGCGTTCCCGGGTTCCCGGCGTTCCCAATTCCCGGTGTTCCCAATTCCAGGCATTCCCCAATTTCCGGTGTTCCCACTTCCCAGCGCTCCCAATTCCTGGAATTCGCAATTCCCAGAATTCCCAAATTCCCTAATTCCCGGTGTTCCCAATTCCCGGCATTCCCAAATTCCCAGCATTTCCCAATTCCCAGAATTCCTAAATTCCCCAGTTCCCGGTGTTCCCAATTCCCAGCATTCCCGGGTTCCCGGTGTTCCCAATTCCCGGCATTCCCAAATTCCCAGCGTTTCTCAATTCCCAGAATTCCCCAAATTCCCCAATTCCCGGTGTTCCCAATTCCCGGCGTTCCTGGGTTCCTGGTGTTCCCAAATTCCCAGCGTTTACCAATTCCCAGAATTCCCAAATTCCCCAGTTCCTGGCGTTCCCCAATTCCCAGCGTTCCCCAATTCCCGGTGTTCCCAATTCCCAGAATTCCCAAATTCCCCAATTCCCGGCAGTCCCAAATTCCCAGCATTTACCAGTTCCCAGAATTCCTCAAATTCCCGGGTTCCCGGTGTTCCCAATTCCCGGCATTCCCAAATTCCCAGCATTTCCCAATTCCCAGAATTCCTAAATTCCCCAGTTCCCGGTGTTCCCAATTCCCAGCATTCCCGGGTTCCCGGTGTTCCCAATTCCCGGCATTCCCAAATTCCCAGCGTTTCTCAATTCCCAGAATTCCCCAAATTCCCCAATTCCCGGTGTTCCCAATTCCCAGCGTTCCTGGGTTCCTGGTGTTCCCAAATTCCCAGTGTTTACCAATTCCCAGAATTCCCCAAATTCCCCAATTCCCGGCAGTCCCAAATTCCCAGCATTTACCAGTTCCCAGAATTCCTCAAATTCCCAGGTTCCCGGTGTTCCCAATTCCCGGTGTTCCCAATTCCAGGCATTCCCCAATTTCCGGTGTTCCCACTTCCCAGCATTCCCAATTCCTGGAATTCGCAATTCCCAGAATTCCCAAATTCCCTAATTCCCGGTGTTCCCAATTCCCGGCGTTCCCGGGTTCCTGGTGTTCCCAATTCCCGGCATTCCTGGGTTCCCGGTGTTCCCAATTCCCGGCATTCCTCAAATCCCAGCATTTCCCAATTCTCAGAATTCCCAAATTCCCCAATTCCCAGCATTCCCGGGTTCCCGGTGTTCCCAATTCCCGGCATTCCCAAATTCCCAGCGTTTCTCAATTCCCAGAATTCCCCAAATTCCCCAATTCCCGGTGTTCCCAATTCCCAGCGTTCCTGGGTTCCTGGTGTTCCCAAATTCCCAGCGTTTACCAATTCCCAGAATTCCCAAATTCCCCGGTTCCCGGTGTTCCCAATTCCCGGCATTCCCAAATTCCCAGTGTTTACCAATTCCCAGAATTCCCCAAATTCCCCAATTCCCGGCAGTCCCAAATTCCCAGCATTTACCAGTTCCCAGAATTCCTCAAATTCCCCGGTTCCCGGTGTTCCCAATTCCCGGTGTTCCCAATTCCAGGCATTCCCCAATTTCCGGTGTTCCCACTTCCCAGCGTTCCCAATTCCTGGAATTCGCAATTCCCAGAATTCCCAAATTCCCTAATTCCCGGTGTTCCCAATTCCCGGCATTCTTGGGTTCCTGGTGTTCCCAAATTCCCAGCATTCCCGGGTTCCCGGTGTTCCCAATTCCCGGCATTCCTCAAATCCCAGCATTTCCCAATTCTCAGAATTCCCAAATTCCCCAATTCCCAGCATTCCCAGGTTCCCGGTGTTCCCAATTCCCGGCATTCCCCAATTCCCAGCATTTCCCAATTCCCAGAATTCCTAAATTCCCCAGTTCCCGGTGTTCCCAATTCCCAGCATTCCCAGGTTCCCGGTGTTCCCAATTCCCGGCATTCCCAAATTCCCAGCGTTTCTCAATTCCCAGAATTCCCCAAATTCCCCAATTCCCGGTGTTCCCAATTCCCGGCGTTCCTGGGTTCCTGGTGTTCCCAAATTCCCAGCGTTTACCAATTCCCAGAATTCCCAAATTCCCCAATTCCCGGCGTTCCCCAATTCCCAGCGTTCCCCAATTCCCAGAATTCCCAAATTCCCCAGTTCCCGCTGTTCCCAATTCCCGGCATTCCCCAAATCCCAGCATATCCCAATTCTCAGAATTCCCAAATTCCCCAATTCCCAGCATTCCCGGGTTCCCGGTGTTCCCAATTCCCGGCATTCCCAAATTCCCAGCATTTCTCAATTCCCAGAATTCCTAAATTCCCCAGTTCCCGGTGTTCCCAATTCCCAGCATTCCCAGGTTCCCGGTGTTCCCAATTCCCGGCATTCCCAAATTCCCAGCGTTTCTCAATTCCCAGAATTCCCCAAATTCCCCAATTCCCGGTGTTCCCAATTCCCGGCGTTCCTGGGTTCCTGGTGTTCCCAAATTCCCAGCGTTTACCAATTCCCAGAATTCCCAAATTCCCCAATTCCCGGCGTTCCCCAATTCCCAGCGTTCCCCAATTCCCAGAATTCCCCAAATTCCCCAATTCCCGGCATTCCCAAATTCCCAGCATTTCCCAATTCCCAGAATTCCTAAATTCCCCAGTTCCCGGTGTTCCCAATTCCCAGCGTTCCCGGGTTCCCGGTGTTCCCAATTCCAGGCATTCCCCAATTTCCGGTGTTCCCACTTCCCAGCGTTCCCAATTCCTGGAATTCGCAATTCCCAGAATTCCCATATTCCCTAATTCCCGGTGTTCCCAATTCCCGGCATTCCCCAATTCCCAGCATTTCCCAATTCCCAGAATTCCTAAATTCCCCAGTTCCCGGTGTTCCCAATTCCCAGCATTCCCGGGTTCCCGGTGTTCCCAATTCCCGGCATTCCCAAATTCCCAGCGTTTCTCAATTCCCAGAATTCCCCAAATTCCCCAATTCCCGGTGTTCCCAATTCCCAGCGTTCCTGGGTTCCTGGTGTTCCCAAATTCCCAGTGTTTACCAATTCCCAGAATTCCCCAAATTCCCCAATTCCCAGCAGTCCCAAATTCCCAGCATTTACCAGTTCCCAGAATTCCTCAAATTCCCAGGTTCCCGGTGTTCCCAATTCCCGGTGTTCCCAGTTCCCGGCATTCCCCAATTTCCGGTGTTCCCACTTCCCAGCGTTCCCAATTCCTGGAATTCGCAATTCCCAGAATTCCCAAATTCCCTAATTCCTGGTGTTCCCAATTCCCGGCATTCCTGGGTTCCTGGTGTTCCCAAATTCCCAGCATTCCCGGGTTCCCGGTGTTCCCAATTCCCGGCATTCCCCAAATCCCAGCATATCCCAATTCTCAGAATTCCCAAATTCCCCAATTCCCAGCATTCCCGGGTTCCCGGTGTTCCCAATTCCCGGCATTCCCAAATTCCCAGCGTTTCTCAATTCCCAGAATTCCCCAAATTCCCCAATTCCCGGTGTTCCCAATTCCCGGCGTTCCTGGGTTCCTGGTGTTCCCAAATTCCCAGCGTTTACCAATTCCCAGAATTCCCAAATTCCCCAATTCCCGGCGTTCCCCAATTCCCGGTGTTCCCAATTCCCAGAATTCCTCAAATTCCCCGGTTCCCAGTGTTCCCAATTCCCAGCGTTCCCCAATTCCCAGAATTCCCCAAATTCCCCAATTCCCGGCAGTCCCAAATTCCCAGCATTTACCAGTTCCCAGAATTCCTCAAATTCCCCGGTTCCCGGTGTTCCCAATTCCCGGTGTTCCCAATTCCAGGCATTCCCCAATTTCCGGTGTTCCCACTTCCCAGCGTTCCCAATTCCTGGAATTCGCAATTCCCAGAATTCCCAAATTCCCTAATTCCCGGTGTTCCCAATTCCCGGCATTCCTGGGTTCCTGGTGTTCCCAAATTCCCAGCATTCCCGGGTTCCCGGTGTTCCCAATTCCCGGCATTCCCCAAATCCCAGCATTTCCCAATTCTCAGAATTCCCAAATTCCCCAATTCCCAGCATTCCCGGGTTCCCGGTGTTCCCAATTCCCGGCATTCCCAAATTCCCAGCGTTTCCCAATTCCCAGAATTCCCCAAATTCCCCAATTCCCGGTGTTCCCAATTCCCGGCGTTCCCCAATTCCCGGCGTTCCCCAATTCCCAGTGTTCCCAATTCCCAGAATTCCCAAATTCCCCAATTCCCGGCATTCCCAAATTCCCAGCATTTCCCAATTCCCAGAATTCCCAAATTCCCCAATTCCCAGTGTCCCCAATTCCCAGCATTCCCCAATTTCCGGTGTTCCCACTTCCCAGCATTCCCAATTCCTGGAATTCGCAATTCCCAGAATTCCCAAATTCCCTAATTCCTGGTGTTCCCAATTCCCAGCATTCCTGGGTTCCTGGTGTTCCCAAATTCCCAGCATTCCCGGGTTCCCGGTGTTCCCAATTCCCGGCATTCCTCAAATCCCAGCATTTCCCAATTCTCAGAATTCCCAAATTCCCCAATTCTCAGCATTCCCGGGTTCCCGGTGTTCCCAATTCCCGGCATTCCCAAATTCCCAGCATTTCCCAATTCCCAGAATTCCTAAATTCCCCAGTTCCCGGCGTTCCCAATTCCCAGCATTCCCGGGTTCCCGGTGTTCCCAATTCCCGGCATTCCCAAATTCCCAGCATTTCCCAATTCCCAGAATTCCTAAATTCCCCAGTTCCCGGCGTTCCCAATTCCCGGTGTTCTCAATTCCCGGCATTCCCCAATTCCCGGCGTTCCCAATTCCCGGCGTTCCCAGTGTTCCCCGATTCCCGGCGTTCCATTTTTATCCCTGGAATTCCCACTGGGACCATCCCAGGATCCATTCTCTGGTTGGGTTTATCCCTGGAATTCCCACTGGGACCATCCCAGGATCCATTCCCTGGGTGGGTTTATCCCTGGAATTCCCACCGGGACCATCCCAGGATCCATTTTTATCCCAGGAATTCCCACCGGGACCATCCTGGGATCCATTTTTATCCTGGGAATTCCCACTGGGACCATCCCAGGATCCATTCCCTGGTTGGGTTTATCCCGGGAATTCCCACCGGGACCATCCCAGGATCCATTTTTATCCCGGGAATTCCCACCGGGACCATCCTGGGATCCATTCCTTGGTCAGGTTTATCCCGGGAATTCCCACTGGGAATATCCCAGGATCCATTTTTATCCCTGGAATTCCCACTGGGACCATCCCAGGATCCATTCTCTGGTTGAGTTTATCCCGGGAATTCCCTCCGGGACCATCCCAGGATCCATTTTTATCCCAGGAATTCCCACTGGGACCATCCCGGGATCCATTTTTATCCCTGGAATTCCCACTGGGACCATCCCAGGATCCATTCTCTGGTTGGGTTTATCCCGGGAATTCCCACCGGGACCATCCCAGGATCCATTTTTATCCTGGGAATTCCCACCGGGACCATCCTGGGATCCATTCCTTGGTCAGGTTTATCCCGGGAATTCCCACTGGGAATATCCCAGGATCCATTTTTGTCCCGGGAATTCCCACTGGGAATATCCCAGGATCCATTCCCTGGGTGGGTTTATCCCGGGAATTCCTGGATCAGGATGGGTTTATCCCTGGAATTCCCACCGGGACCATCCCAGGATCCATTTTTATCCCTGGAATTCCCACTGGGACCATCCCAGGATCCATTCCCTGGGTGGGTTTATCCGTGGAATTCCTGGATCAGGGCGGGTTTATCCTGGGAATTCCCACTGGGAATGTCCCTGGAATTCCTGGATCAGGATGGGTTTATCCCTGGAATTCCCACCGGGACCATCCCGGGATCCATTTTTATCCCAGGAATTCCCACTGGGACCATCCCAGGATCCATTCCCTGGTTGGGTTTATCCTGGGAATTCCCACTGGGACCATCCCGGGATCCATTTTTATCCCAGGAATTCCCACCGGGACCATCCCGGGGTCCATTCCCTGGCTCCCAGCGCATCTCTCCCGGGAATTCCGCCCTTCCCGGTGTCCCATTCCCGCTTTTCCCCTGCAGCTCTTCAGCCCGTCCATGGCGGTGCCGGACGTGACCCTGCCGGACCTGGACAGCAGCTTGGCCAGTGTGAGTTCAGAATTCCCGGGATTCTCTTGGAATTCCGGCCGGAGGGAGGCGGCTTTGGGGAATTCCCGGCGGGAACAATCCCAGTGAACCCCTCCCCCCCCGAAAAAATGAGGGGAAATCCCAGATTTTCCAGCCCTTGGGAAGCTCGGGAAGGGACCTGGAAGCTGCTCCGGGATCTTCCCATTTCCCATCCCAACATCCCGGATTTCCCCGGGAAAATCCTTGGATTGGAGGCCCGAAATTCCCTGGAAAGCTGATCCCAAATCCCGGCCCGGGAATGTCCCCGGGGAGGCTCCAGAATCCCAGGATTTGGGTCCTTTGCCCGGAGATTCCAAGAGGAGATTCCAGGGGGTGGGAACGGGGGAGATCCCAGGGATCTGCCGGTGCCATTCCCGAGGGTTTTCCCGAAGGAAAAGCTCCTTTGGAATCCTCCTTTGGGATCCACTCCTGGAAGGTGGGAGAGGCGCCCGGAGCAGCTCGGGAATTCCCGATCCCACGGGATGGGGGGGAGGGTTGGGGCCGGGAAGAGCCGGAATCCAGAGGGGAAATTTGGGATCGCGGCCGGGATCAGGATCAGGGCTGGGATTGGGATCGGGGCCGGGATCGGGATCGCGATCGAGGCCAGGATTGGGATCTGGGCTGGGGTTGGGATTGGGGCTGGGCTTGGGATCGGGGCTGGGATCGGGATCGAGGCCGGGATCAGGATCGGGGCTGGGATTGGGATCAGGGCTGGGATCAAGGCCAGGATTGGGATCAGGGCTGGGGTTGGGATTGGGGCTGGGATTGGGATTGGAGCTGGGATTGGGGCTGGGATCAGGATCGAGGCCAGGATCAAGGCTGGGATCAGGGCTGGGATTGGGATTGGGGCTGGGATTGGGATTGGGGCTGGGATCAGGACGGGGATCAGGATCGAGGCCAGGATCAAGGCTGGGATCAGGGCTGGGATTGGGATCAAGGCCAGGATTGGGATCGGGGTGGGGATCAGAGCTGGAGTCGGGATCAGGGCTGGGATCGGGATCGGGGTGGGGATCGGGATCAGGGTTGGGATCAGAGCTGAGATCTGGATCAGGGCTGGGATCAGAGCTGGGATCGGGGCTGGGATTGGGATCAGGATTGGGGCCAGGATCGGGGCCGGGATCGGGGCCGGGATCGGGATCGAGGCCAGGATCAGGATCGGGGCTGGGATTGGGATCAAGGCTGGGATCAGGATCTGGGCTGGGATTGGGATTGGGATCAGGATCGGGATCGGGGCTGGGATTGGGATCAGGATTGGGGCCAGGATCGGGGCCGGGATCGGGGCCGGAATCGGGATCAGGGCCGGGGCCGGGATCGGGATCAGGGCCGGGATCGGGATCAGGGCCGGGGCCGGGATCGGGATCAGGGCCGGGATTTACTCCGGGAACACCCCCGGTGTCCGAGGAATGCAGAACCATCCCTGGCTCATTCCCAGGCTTTCCCTCTCCTGGATAATTCCCAGGAACATTTGGGATGAGCAGGAGCTGAGGTTGGGATTTCTCCCTCGGCTCCCGGGGCATTCCCGGGGTTGGGAGCAGCGGCTTCGGAATCCCTAAAAAAAAAAAAACCCTTGGAATAAACGCGAATCATTCCCGGAATTCCGGCAGATCCAGGATCTCCTCTCGTCCCAGGAGCAGCAGAAGCCAACGGAGACCGAGGCCGGCACGGGGGACTCCGGTATTCCCACTGGAATTCCCCTCTGGAATGAGGGACGGGGCTGGAAAAGAGGGATTGGGATGGGGATCGGGGTCTGGGAAAAAAAGGATCGGGATTGGGATCGGGGTCTGGAAGAAGAGGGATCGGGATTGGGATCGGGGTGTGGGAAAAGAGGGATCGGGATTGGGATTGGGGTCCGGAAAAAGAGGGATCGGGATTGGGATTGGGGTGTGGGAAAAGAGAGATCGGGATTGGGATCGGGGTGTGGGAATTGGGACCGGGATTGGGATCAGGGTCTGGGAAAAGAGAGATCGGGATTGGGATCGGGGTGTGGGAAAAGAGGGATCGGGATTGGGATCGGGGTCCGGAAAAAGAGGGATCGGGATTGGGATTGGGGTCCGGGAATTGGGACCGGGATTGGGATTGGGCCCAGGAAAAAAGGGATTGGGATTGGGATCAGGGTCCAGGAAGTGGGACCGGGATTGGGATCGGGGTGTGGGAATTGGGACTGGGATTGGGATTGGGGTGTGGGAAAAGAGGGATCGGGATTGGGATTGGGGTCCGGAAAAAGAGGGATCGGGATTGGGATCAGGGCCCAGGAAAAGAGGGATTGGGATTGGAATCGGGGTCCGGGAATTGGGACCGGGATTGGGATCGGGGTGTGGGAATTGGGACCGGGATTGGGATTGGGGTCTGGGAAAAGAGGGATCGGGATTGGGATCGGGGTGTGGGAAAAGAGGGATCGGGATTGGGATTGGGGTCCGGAAAAAGAGGGATCGGGATTGGGATTGGGGTCCGGGAATTGGGACCGTGATTGGGATTGGGGTCTGGGAAAAGAGGGATCGGGGTGTGGGAAAAGAGGGATCGGGATTGGGATCAGGGTGTGGGAAAAGAGGGATCAGGATTGGGATCGGGGTCTGGGAATTGGGACTGGGAATCCCACGGGAATCCCAAAGGGCGCGGCTGGAACGGGGCTGCTCCACCCGGGAATGGGCCCGGGCCCGGCCGGAGATCCCGGGGGAGGGGGATCTGTGGGATCAATGGGATCCATGGGATCCTTGGGATCGGGATTGAGGTGGGATAATGGGATTGGGATGGGATCCATGCGATTGGGATCCATGGGATTTGGATTGGGATTGGGATTGGGATGGGATTCCTAGGACTGGGATCCATGGGATTGGGGATGGGATCCATGGGATGGGATCCATGGGATGGGATTTGGATTGGGGTTGGGATGGGATCCATGGGATTCACATTGGGATCGGGATTGAGGTGGGATAATGGGATTGGGATGGGATCCATGGGACTGGGATCCATGGGATGGGGATCGGATCCACGGAATTGGGATGGGATCCATGATACTGAGTTTGGGATCCTTGGGATTGGGATTGGGATGGGATCCATGGGATGGGATGGGATCCGGATTGAGGTGGGATAATGGGATTGGGATGCGATCCATGGGACTGGGATTGGGATTGGGATTGGGATTGGATCCATGGGATGGGATCCATGGGATCACAATGGGATCCATGGGATTAGGATCCATGGGATGGGATGGGATTGGGATTGAGTTGGGATAATGGGATTGGGATGGGATCTATGGGATGGGATTGGGTGGGATGGGATCCGTGGGATGGGGTTGGATAGGATAATGGGATTGGGATTGGGATGGGATCCATGGGATGGGATAATGGGATTGGGATTGGGATGGGATCCATGGGATGGGATAAGATGGGATCCATGGGATGGGATGGGATAATGGGATTGGGATTGGGATGGGATCCATGGGAAGGGATGGGATAATGGGATTGGGATTGGGATTGGGATCCATGGGATGGGATGGGATAATGGGATTGGGATTGGGATGGGATCCATGGGATGGGATGGGATCCATGGGATGGGATGGGATAATGGGATTGGGATTGGGATGGGATCCATGGGATGCGAGGGCCCTTCCCACCCAAACTGTCCTGGGATTCCAGCGCGGAGCTGGGACATTCCCTGCTGCCCATCCCGGACCTTCCCTGCCCATCCCCCAATCTCATTCCCCAAATCCCAATCCCCCATTCCCAATCCTAATTCCCAATCCCCCATTCCCATTCCCAAATCCCAATCCCCCATTCCCACCTTCCCAATCCCCCATTCCCACCTTCCCAATCCCCCATTCCCATTCCCAATCCCCCATTCCCAATCCCAATCCCAATCCTCCATTCCCAATCCCCCATTCCCAATCCCCCATTCCCAATCCCCCAATCCCATTCCCAATCCCCCAATCCCAAACTCCCAATCCCAATCCCCCATTTCCAATCCCCCATTCCCAATCCCAATCCCCCATTCCCAATCCCCCATTCCCAATCTCCTATTCCCAATCCCCCATTCCCATTCCCAATCCCCCATTCCCAATCCCAATCCCCCAATCCCAATCTTCCATTCCCAATCCCCCATTCCCAATCCCAATCCCCCATTCCCAATCCCCCAATCCCATTCCCAATCCCCCAATCCCAATCCCCCATTCCCAATCCCAATCCCCCATTCCCAATCCCCCAATCCCATTCCCAATCCCCCAATCCCAATCCTCCATTCCCAATCCCACCTTCCCAATCCCCATCCCCTATTCCCAATCCCCCATTCCCAATCCCAATCCCCCATTCTCAGTCCCCCGTTCCCAATCCCAGTCCCACATTCCCAATCCCCCATTCCCATTCCCAATCCCAATCCCCCATTCCCAATCCCACCTTCCCAATCCCCCATTCCCAATACCCCATTCCCAATCCCCCAATCCCAATCCCCCCCAATCCCTTTCCCCCATTCCTAATCCAATTCCCCCATTCCCAATTCCCCCATTTCCAATTCCCCATTCCCAATCCCAATTCCCAATGGTCTATTCCCAGTTCCCAATCCCACATTCCCAATCCCCCGTTCCCAATCCCACATTCCCAATCTCCCATTCCCAATCCCCCAATCCCAATCCCCCCAATCCCATTCCCCCATTCCCAATCCCATTCCCCCATTCCCAATCCCCATCCCACATTCCCAGTCTCACAATCCCAATCCCCCATTCCCATTCCCCCATTCCAAATCCCCCATTCCCACTCCCAATTCCGTATTCCCAATCCCCCATTACCATTCCCAATTTCCGATTCCCATTTCCCCATTCCCAATCCCAATTCCCAATCCCTGTTTTCCAGGGAGGCAGCTGGTGCCCTGCACGGTTCAGCCGCTGTTCCCAGTGGATTATCCCAATCCCCCATTCCCAATCCCCCATTCCCAATCCCAATCCCAATTCCCAATCCCTGTTTTCCAGGGAAGCAGCTGGTGCCCTGCACGGTTCAGCCGCTCTTCCTGGTGGATTCCAGCGCCGTGGACGTCGGATCCGGGGATCTTCCCATCTTTTTCGAGCTGGGGGAGGGGCCGTGCTTCCCG
This sequence comes from Coloeus monedula, assembly GCF_965178545.1. Lineage (NCBI taxonomy): Eukaryota > Metazoa > Chordata > Aves > Passeriformes > Corvidae > Coloeus > Coloeus monedula. The sequence continues at coordinate 160,111,616 of NC_138781.1, forward strand.
GACGGCGACGAATATCCCGAGGAGTATCCCGAGGAGTATCCCGAGGATCCCGCGCTGCTGCCGGGCCCGGAGCCGCCCACGCCCAAGGACCCGGCCGTGTCCTAAGGCCGGGAGCGGGACAAGGACAGGGACAGGACCGGGAAAAGGACCCGGAAAAGGATCTGGAAAAGGACCCGGAAAAGGACCCGGAAAAGGACCGGGAAAAGGACCGGGAAAAGGACCGGGAAAAGGACCGGGAAAAGGGAAGCGACTCCTCCTGCTTCGCACAGACCCCGGAGCCGCCGCTCCCCACGGAGCATCCCGGGGAATCCTGGAGCATCCCTGGAGATCGTGGATGGGTTCCCAAGGGATTCCGGAGCATCCTGAAGGATCCCAGAGGACCCCGAAGGGATTCCGGAGCATCCTGGAGGATCCCGGGAGATCCCGGAGCATCCCAGAGCATCACAAGGGATTCCAGAGCATCCTGGAGCATCCCGGAGGATCCCAAGGGATCCCAGAGCATCCTGGAGGATCCTGGGAGATCCCAGAGCATCACAAAGGATTCCAGAGCATCCCAGAGCATCCTGGAGCATCCCGGAGGATCCCAAGGGATCCCAGAGCGTCCTGGAGGATCCCGGGAGATCCCAGAGCATCCCAGAGCATCACAAGGGATTCCAGAGCATCCCAGAGAATCCCGGAGCATCCCAGAGGACCCCAGGAGATCCTGGGGAATCCTGGAGGATCCCGGGAGATCCCGGAGCATCCCAGAGTATCCCGGAGCATCTCAGAGAACCCCAGGAGATCCCGGAGCATTCCAGAGAATCCCGGAACGTCCCAGAGGATCCCAAGGGATCCCAGAGCATCCTGGAGGATCCTGGGAGATCCTGGAGCATCCCAGAGAATCCCGGAGCATCCCAGAGGACCCCAGGAGATCCCGGAGCATCCCAGAGGACCCCAGAAGATCCTGGAGCATCCTGGAGGATCCCAGGAGATCCCAGAGCATCACAAGGGATTCCAGAGAATCCCGGAGCATCCCAGAGCATCCTGGAAGATCCCAGAGCATCCTGGAGGATCCCAGGAGATCCCAGAGCATCCTGGAGGATCCCAGGAGATCCCAGAGCATCACAAGGGATTCCAGAGCATCCCAGAGGACCCCAGGAGATCCCGGAGCATCCTGGAGGATCTCAGAGTGTCCTGGAGCACCCTGGAAAATCCCAGATCATCCCGGAGCACCCCAGCGAAGAATCCCAAAGGATCGCAGAGGATCCCAGCGGATCCCTCGGTTCCTGTGCTCCTGAGGCGTTCCCAAATCCCAAAGTTCCGGCATCGGAGCCGCGCCGCAGCCGGATCCCCCCCCCTCCCCCTCCGGGAGCGCCGGGAATGGGGCCCTTCCCGGGAAAAGGGGGATCCCGAGGGAATGAGGGGCGGGGGAAGTGGTCCCGGAGGGATCTCCCGGGGATCCGCGGGATCCGGAGAGCCACGGAGCCCTGGGATCCTGTGGGAGCTGAAATCCAGGGATCCCCGAATCCTGGAAGATCCCAGGAAACAGCGGCACCCGAAACCAAACCCACGGGGTCCCGGAATCCCACGGGAGCCCGAAATCCTGGGGAGCCCGAAATCCTGTGGGATCCCAAATCCTGGGGAAACCTGGAATGCCCCGGGAGCCCCAAATTCCAGTGGGATCCCCAAATTCCAGTGGGATCCCCGAATTCCAGTGGGATCCCCAAAATCCGGCTGAGTTGCCACGCCCCCAAATCCGGGGGGATGGACCCCAAACTCCAATAGGATCCCGAAATCCAGTGGGATCCCCAAAACCTGGCAGCGCCCCCGATCTCATGGGACCCTAAAATCCCACGGGATCCCAAAATCCAGCAGGACTCCGGAATCCAGGGACACCCCAAATCCCACGGGATCCTCAAGGCCGGGTGGGGAGGGGACCCCAAAACCCCGTGGGACCCCAATTCCAGCCCCTCCTCCGATTCCCTGCTCCGCCCTGGGGGATCCTGCGGGAATTCCGGAGGATCCCGCTCCGGTGTTCCCGGATTTCCCCGCTCCGGCTCCGCTCTGGGATTGGTCCCTGGACTTCGGGATTGGGAGCAGCGCCCCCGGAACTGGACTTGGGATTTTAACACGAGAGAAGGACCCGGATTTTGCACGGGAAGGTGGCGGGATTCCGTGTGGGAATGTGGGATCCCCCGTGGGAATGTGGGATCCCGCGGGATCCTGGGCTCTCTCCGTACAGATCTCTATAAAACCCACGGCTCCGCCGCTTCCCGCCTTGCCCGGAGTCCCCAGGGGCTTTTTTGGGATTTGGGGATTGGGGATCCAGGGCTGGGAATGGGGATCTGGGGCTGGGAATGGAGATCCAGCCCTGGAATGGGGATCTGGGGCTGGGAATGGAGATCCAACCCTGGAATGGGGATCTGGGGCTGAGAATGGAGATCCAGCCCTGGAATGGGGATCTGGGGCTGGGAATGGAGATCCAGCCCTGGAATGGGGATCTGGGGCTGAGAATGGAGATCCAGCCCTGGAATGGGGATCTGGGGCTGGGAATGGAGATCCAACCCTGGAATGGGGATCTGGGGCTGGGAATGGAGATCCAGCCCTGGAATTGGGATCTGGGGCTGGGAATTGGGATCTGGGGCTGGGAATGGGGATCCAGGGCTGGAATTGGGATCTGGGGCTGGGAATTGGGATCTGGGGCCAGGAATGGGGATTCAGGGTTGGGAATGGGGATCTGGGGCCGGGAATGGGGATCCAGGGCTGGGAATGGGGATCCAGGGCTGGAATGGGGATCCAGGGCTGGGAATGGGGATCCAGGGCTGGTAATGGGGATCTGGGGCTGGGAATGGAGATCCAGCCCTGGAATTGGGATCTGGGGCTGGGAATTGGGATCTGGGGCTGGGAATGGAGATCCAGCCCTGGGAATTGGGATCGAACCCAGGAATTGGGATCCAGCCCTGGAATTGGAATCTGGGGCCAGGAATGAGGATCTGGGGCCAGGAATGGGGATCCAGTCCCAGGAATTGGGGATCCAGGGCCAGGAATGGGGATCAGGGGCTGGGAATGGGGATCCAGCCCTGGGGATTGGGATCGAACCCAGGATTTGGGATCCAGCCCTGGGTGTTGGGATCCAGCCCTGGGTGTTGGGATCCAGCCCCGGAATGGGGATCTGGGGCTGGGAATGGGGATCCAACCTTGGGAATGGGGATCTGGGGCCGGGAATTGGAATCTGGGGCTGGGAATGGGGATCCAGCCCTGGGGATTGGGATCGAACCCAGGATTTGGGATCCAGCTCTGGGTGTTGGGATCCAGCCCCGGAATGGGGATCTGGGGCCGGGAATGGGGATCCAACCCTGGGAATTGGGATCCAGCCCTGGAAATTGGGATCCGGGGCCAGGAATGGGAATCCAGCCCTGGAAATCGGGATAGAGCCCTGGGAATTGGGATCCAGGGCTGGGAATGGGGATCCAGCTCTGGGGATTGGGATCTGGCCCCGGGAATTGGGATCCAGGGCCAGGAATGGGGATCTGGGGCCGGAAATGAGGATCCAGCCTTGGAATGGGGATCCAGGGCTGGGAATCAGGATCCAGCCCCAGAATTGGGATCCAGCCCCGGGAATTGGGATGCAGTCCTGGAATTGGGATCCAGACCTGGGAATTGGGATCCAGGGCCAGGAATGGGGATCCGGGGCCAGGAATGAGGATCCAGCCCTGGAATGGGGATCCAGGGCTGGGAATCAGGATCCAGCCCCAGAATTGGGATCCAGCCCCGGGAATTGGGATGCAGTCCTGGAATTGGGATCCAGCCCCAGGAATTGGGATCCATGGCCAGGAATGGGGATCCAGCTCCAGAATTGGGATCTGGCCCCGGGAATTGGGTTCCAGACCTGGAATTGGGATCCAGCCCTGGGAATTGGGATCTGGGGCCGGGAATGGGGATCCGGGGCCGGAAATGAGGATCCAGCCTTGGAATGGGGATCCAGGGCCAGGAATAGGGATCCAGGGCTGGGAATCAGGATCCAGCTCCAGAATTGGATCTGGCCCCGGGAATTGGGATCCAATCTGGGAATTGGGATCTAGACCTGGGAATTGGGATCCAGCCCTGGGATTTGGGATCCTGGGCCGGGAATGACCCCCGGAGGATCCGCAGGGAATGTCTGGGAATGTCCCCCCAAATCCACGGCCCCCCCAGACTGGGAAGCAGGAATCTCCCGGGGATCAGGTCCCAATGGGAACCCCCCCAATTTAACGGGACCCCCAAATCCCACCCCCAATGGGGACCCCCCAAATTTAACGGGACCCCCCCCCCCCAATTTAACCCCAAATGGGACCCCCAAATCCCGCCCCAATGGAGACCCCCCAATTTAACGAGACCCCGAATTTAATCCCAAATGGGACCCCCCCAAATTTAACGGGACCCCCAATCCCGCCCCAGTGGGGACCCCCCAGTTCAGCCCCAAACGAGGACCCGCCAATTCAGTGGGACCCCCAAATCCAACCCCAAATGGGACCCCCCCAAATTTAACGGGACCCCCAAATCCAACCCTAATAGGCCCCCCCCCGAATTTAACCCCAAATGGGACCTGCCCAATTTAACGGGACCCCCAAATCCCGCCCCACTGGGGACCCCCAAATGTAACCCCAAATGGGACCCCCCCCAATTTAACGGGACCCCCAAATTTAAGCCTAAATGGGATCCCCCAATTTAACCCCAAATGGGACCCCCCCAATTTAACGGGACCCCCAAATCCAACCCTAAAAGGGCCCCCCCTGAATTTAACCCCAAATGGGACCCCCCAAATTTAACGGGACCCCCCCAATTTAACGGGACCCCCAAATCCAACCCTAATAGGGACCCCCCTGAATTTAACCCCAAATGGGACCCTCCAAATTTAACGGGACCCCCAAATCCCACCCCCAATGGGGACCCCCCAAATTTAACGGGACCCCCCCCCAATTTAACCCCAAATGGGACCCCCAAATCCCGCCCCAATGGAGACCCCCCAATTTAACGAGACCCCGAATTTAAACCCAAATGGGACCCCCCCCAATTTAACGGGACCCCCAATCCCGCCCCAGTGGGGACCCCCCAGTTCAGCCCCAAACGAGGACCCCCCAATTCAGTGGGACCCCCAAATCCAACCCCAAATGGGACCCCCCCAAATTTAACGGGACCCCCAAATCCAACCCCAAATGGGCCCCCCCCAAATTTAACGGGACCCCCAAATCCAACCCTAATAGGGCCCCCCCCGAATTTAATGGGACCCCCAAATTTAACCCTAAATGGGACCCTCCAATTTAACGGGACCCCCCCAATTTAACCCCAAATGGGACCCCCCCCAATTTAACGAGACCCCCAAATTTAACCCTAAATGGGATCCCCCAATTTAACCCCAAATGGGACATCCCCAATTTAACGGGACCCCCCCAATTTAACGGGACCCCCAAATCCCCCCCCCATGGGGACCCCCCCCCAATTTAACCCCAAATGGGACCCCCCCAATTTAACGGGTCCCCCAAATTTAACCCCAAATGGGACCCCCCCCCAATTTAACGGGACCCCCAAATCCAACCCCAATAGGGACCCCCCCAGTTTAACCCCAAATGGGCCCCCCGATTTAACGAGACCCCAAATTTAAACCCAAATGGGACCCCCCAAATTTAACGGGACCCCCAGTTTAGCCCCATTAGGACCCCCCTACTTCAGCCTCAGTGGGGACCCCCAGTTAAGCGGGACCCCCAAATCCCGCCCCAGTGGGGACCCCCCCAAATTTAATCCCAAATGGGACCCCCCCAAATTTAACGGGACCCCCAATCCCGCCCCAGTGGGGACCCCCCAGTTCAGCCCCAAACGAGGACCCCCCAATTCAGTGGGACCCCCAAATCCAACCCCAAATGGGCCCCCCCCAAATTTAACGGGACCCCCAAATCCAACCCTAATAGGGCCCCCCCCGAATTTAACCCCAAATGGGACCCCCCCAATTTAACCCCAAATGGGACCCGCCCAATTTAACGGGACCCCCAAATTTAAGCCTAAATGGGATCCCCCAATTTAACCCCAAATGGGACCCCCCCAATTTAACGGGACCCCCCCAATTTAACCCAAATGGGACCCCCCCCAATTTAACGGGACCCCCAAATTTAACCCTAAATGGGATCCCCCAATTTAACCCCAAATGGGACCCCCCCAATTTAACGGGACCCCCAAATTTAACCCTAAATGGGATCCCCCAATTTAACCCCAAATGGGACATCCCCAATTTAACGGGACCCCCCCAATTTAACGGGACCCCCAAATCCAACCCCAATAGGGACCCCCCCCCAATTTAACCCCAAATGGGACCCCCCCAATTTAACGGGACCCCCAAATCCAACCCCAATAGGGACCCCCCCAATTTAACCCCAAATGGGACCCCCGATTTAACGAGACCCCAAATTTAAACCCAAATGGGACCCCCCAAATTTAACGGGACCCCCAGTTTAGCCCCATTAGGACCCCCCTACTTCAGCCTCAGTGGGGACCCCCAGTTAAGCGGGACCCCCAAATCCCGCCCCAGTGGGGACCCCCCCAAATTTAATCCCAAATGGGACCCCCCCAAATTTAACGGGACCCCCCAATCCCGCCCCAGTGGGGACCCCCCAGTTCAGCCCCAAACGAGGACCCCCCAATTCAGTGGGACCCCCAAATCCAACCCCAGTGCCCCCTCCCCCAATTTAACGGGACCCCCCCAATTTAACCCTAAATGGGAACCCCAAATCCCGCCCCAGTGGGGACCCCAGAATTTAACTCCAAATGGGACCCCCCCCAATTTAACCCCAAATGGGACCCCCCCAATTTAACGGGACCCCCCCAATTTAACGGGACCCCCAAATCCAACCCTAATAGGGCCCCCCCCAAATTTAACCCCAAATGGGACCCCCCAATTTAACGGGACCCCCCCAATTTAACCCCAGATGGGCCCCCCCAATTTAACGGGACCCCCAAATCCAACCCCAATAGGGACCCCCCCAATTTAACCCCAAATGGGACCCCCAATTTAACGAGACCCCAAATTTAAACCCAAATGGGACCCCCCAAATTTAACGGGACCCCCCCAATTTAACGGGACCCCCAAATCCAACCCCAATAGGGACCCCCCTCCAATTTAACCCCAAATGGGACCCCCCCAATTTAAAGGGACCCCCCCAATTTAACCCCAAATGGGACCCCCCAATTTAACGGGACCCCCCCAATTTAACCCAAATGGGATCCCCCAATTTAACCCCAAATGGGACCCCCCCAATTTAACGGGACCCCCCCAAATTTAACCCTAAATGGGATCCCCCAATTTAACCCCAAATGGGACCCCCCCCAATTTAACGGGACCCCCCCAATTTAACGGGACCCCCAAATCCAACCCTAAAAGGGCCCCCCCTGAATTTAACCCCAAATGGGACCCTCCAAATTTAACGGGACCCCCCCAATTTAACCCCAAATGGGACACCCCCCAATTTAACGGGACCCCCCCAATTTAACCCCAAATGGGACCCCCCCAATTTAACGGGACCCCCCCAATTTAACGGGACCCCCAAATCCAACCCTAATAGGGCCCCCCCTGAATTTAACCCCAAATGGGACCCCCCAATTTAACGGGACCCCCCCAATTTAACCCCAGATGGGCCCCCCCAATTTAACGGGACCCCCAAATCCAACCCCAATAGGGACCCCCCCAATTTAACCCCAAATGGGACCCCCAATTTAACGAGACCCCAAATTTAAACCCAAATGGGACCCCCCAAATTTAACGGGACCCCCCCAATTTAACGGGACCCCCAAATCCAACCCCAATAGGGACCCCCCTCCAATTTAACCCCAAATGGGACCCCCCCAATTTAAAGGGACCCCCCCAATTTAACCCCAAATGGGACCCCCCAATTTAACGGGACCCCCCCAATTTAACCCAAATGGGATCCCCCAATTTAACCCCAAATGGGACCCCCCCAATTTAACGGGACCCCCCCAAATTTAACCCTAAATGGGATCCCCCAATTTAACCCCAAATGGGACCCCCCCCAATTTAACGGGACCCCCCCAATTTAACGGGACCCCCAAATCCAACCCTAAAAGGGCCCCCCCTGAATTTAACCCCAAATGGGACCCTCCAAATTTAACGGGACCCCCCCAATTTAACCCCAAATGGGACCCCCTCAATTTAACGGGACCCCCAAATTTAACCCTAAATGGGACCCTCCAATTTAACCCCAAATGGGACATCCCCAATTTAACGGGACCCCCCCAATTTAACGGGACCCCCAAATCCAACCCCAATAGGGACCCCCCCAATTTAACCCCAAATGGGACCCCCCCCAATTTAACGAGACCCCAAATTTAAACCCAAATGGGACCCCCCAAATTTAACGGGACCCCCAGTTTAGCCCCATTAGGACCCCCCTACTTCAGCCTCAGTGGGGACCCCCAGTTAAGCGGGACCCCCAAATCCCGCCCCAGTGGGGACCCCCCAAATTTAATCCCAAATGGGACCCCCCCAATTTAACGGGACCCCCAATCCCGCCCCAGTGGGGACCCCCCAGTTCAGCCCCAAACGAGGACCCCCCAATTCAGTGGGACCCCCAAATCCAACCCCAGTGCCCCCTCCCCCAATTTAACGGGACCCCCCCAATTTAACCCCAAATGGGAACCCCAAATCCCGCCCCAGTGGGGACCCCAGAATTTAACTCCAAATGGGACCCCCCCCAATTTAACCCCAAATGGGACCCCCCCAATTTAACGGGACCCCCAAATCCAACCCTAATAGGGCCCCCCCTGAATTTAACCCCAAATGGGACCCCCCAATTTAACGGGACCCCCAAATCCAACCCTAATAGGGACCCCCCCAATTTAACCCCAAATGGGACCCCCAATTTAACGAGACCCCAAATTTAAACCCAAATGGGACCCCCCAAATTTAACGGGACCCCCCCAATTTAACGGGACCCCCAAATCCAACCCCAATAGGGACCCCCCTCCAATTTAACCCCAAATGGGACCCCCCCAATTTAAAGGGACCCCCCCAATTTAACCCCAAGTGGGACCCCCCAATTTAACGGGACCCCCCCAATTTAACCCCAAATGGGACCCCCCCCCCAATTTAACTGGACCCCCAAATCCAACCCCAATAGGGACCCCCCCCCAATTTAACCCCAAATGGGACCCCCCAATTTAACCCCAAATGGGACCCCCCCCAATTTAACGGGACCCCCCAATTTAACCCCCAAATCCCCCCAATTTAACGGGACCCCCCCAAATTTAACCCTAAATGAGACCCCCCAATTTAACGGGACCCCCAAATTTAACCCTAAATGGGACCCTCCAATTTAACCCCAAATGGGACCCCCCCCCAATTTAACAGGACCCCCAAATTTATCTCTGAGGCCACCCAGCATTTTTTTTGGGGGGGGGGGTGGAGGTCCTGCCTGGGGGGGATCCCCTCGCTCCCCTCCCGATCCCTGGGATCCCGCTGGACAGGGAGGGACGATCCCAAATTTTTCCAAGCTGGATCCATGGGAAGCCCGGGACCCCCCCCACCCCCCCCAGTGTCCCCTCGCCCCTCCCCCACCCCGCCCCTCCCCCACGGCCGTGGCGCGGGTGGCTCTGCAGGGACTTTATTTGGGGGAGGGGGGATGTGGGGAGGGGTCCGGCCACCCCCAGGGACCCCCCCCCGGGCCGGGGTCACCCCACAAGGACACCGGGGGGGTCACAGGGGGGGTCACGGGGGGGTCACGGGGGTCCAGGGAAGGTTCGGGAAGATCCCGCGGGAGAATCCATCGGGAGCGGCCGCCTCAGATCCCTGCGGGGGGGGCGCGGTCACCCCGAGCCCGGCAGTGTCACCCCGTGTCACCCCCGTGTCACCCCCGTGTCACCCCGAGCCCGGCAGTGTCACCCCCGTGTCACCCCCGTGTCACCCCGTGTCACCCCGTGTCACCCTGAGCCCGGCAGTGCCACCCCCGTGTCACCCCGTGTCACCCCGAGCCCGGCAGTGTCACCCCGTGTCACCCCCGTGTCACCCCCGTGTCACCCCGAGACCGGCAGTGTCACCCCCGTGTCACCCCCGTGTCACCCCCGTGTCACCCCGAGACCGGCAGTGTCACCCCCGTGTCACCCCCGTGTCACCCCCGTGTCACCCCGTGTCACCCTGTCCCCAGCAGTGTCACCCCCGTGTCACCCCCGTGTCACCCCCATGTCACCCCCGTGTCACCCCCGTGTTACCCTGTCCCCGGCAGTGCCACCCCCGTGTCACCCCGTGTCACCCCCGTGTCACCCCCGTGTCACCCCAAGCCCGGCAGTGTCACCCCCGTGTCACCCCCGTGTCACCCCGAGCCCGGCAGTGCCACCCCCGTGTCACCCCCGTGTCACCCCCGTGTCACCCCGTGTCACCCCGAGCTCGGCAGTGTCACCCCCGTGTCACCCCCGTGTCACCCCCGTGTCACCCCCGTGTCACCCCGTGTCACCCCGAGCCCGGCAGTGTCACCCCCGTGTCACCCCGTGTCACCCCGAGCCCGGCAGTGTCACCCCGTGTCACCCCCGTGTCACCCCGTGTCACCCCCGTGTCACCCTGAGCCCGGCAGTGTCACCCCCGTGTCACCCCGTGTCACCCCGAGCCCGGCAGTGTCACCCCCGTGTCACCCCCGTGTCACCCCCGTGTCACCCCCGTGTCACCCCGAGCCCGGCAGTGCCAACCCAACCCCGCCAGTGCCACCCCGTGTCACCCCGAGCCCGGCAGTGTCACCCCGAGCCCGGCAGTGCCACCCCGAGCCCTCCAGTGTCACCCTGTCCCCGGCAGTGTCACCCCGAGCCCGGCAGTGTCACCCCGAGCCCGGCACAGACACCCCGAGCCCGGCAGTGTCACCCCGAGCCCGGCACAGACACCCCGAGCCCGGCACAGACACCCCGAGCCCGGCAGTGTCACCCCGTGTCACCCTGTCTCCGGCAGTGTCACCCTGTCCCCGGCAGTGCCACCCCGTGTCACCCCGAGCCCGGCAGTGTCACCCCCGTGTCACCCCCGTGTCACCCCCGTGTCACCCCGAGCTCGGCAGTGCCAACCCAACCCCGCCAGTGCCACCCCGTGTCACCCTGTCTCCGGCAGTGTCACCCTGTCCCCGGCAGTGCCACCCCGTGTCACCCCGAGCCCGGCAGTGTCGCCCCCGTGTCACCCTGTCCTCGGCAGTGCCACCCCGTGTCACCCCGAGCCCGGCAGTGCCACCCCCGTGTCACCCCCGTGTCACCCCGAGCCTGGCAGTGTCACCCCCGTGTCACCCCCGTGTCACCCCGAGCCCGGCAGTGCCACCCCCGTGTCACCCCCGTGTCACCCCCATGTCACCCCCGTGTCACCCCCGTGTCACCCCCGTGTTACCCTGTCCCCGGCAGTGCCACCCCCGTGTCACCCCGTGTCACCCCGTGTCACCCTGTCCCCAGCAGTGTCACCCCGTGTCACCCCGAGCCCGGCAGTGTCACCCCGAGCCCGGCACAGACACCCCGAGCCCGGCAGTGTCACCCCGTGTCACCCTGTCTCCGGCAGTGTCACCCTGTCCCCGGCAGTGCCACCCTGTCTTCGGCAGTGCCACCCCGTGTCACCCCGAGCCCGGCAGTGCCACCCCCGTGTCACCCCCGTGTCACCCCGTGTCACCCCGAGCCCGGCAGTGCCACCCCCGTGTCACCCCCGTGTCACCCCCGTGTCACCCCCGTGTCACCCTGTCCCCAGCAGTGTCACCCCGTGTCACCCCGTGTCACCCTGAGCCCGGCAGTGCCACCTCGAGCCCTCCAGTGTCACCCTGTCCCCGGCAGTGCCACCCTGTCCCCGGCAGTGTCACCCCGTGTCACCCCGAGCCTGTGTCACTCCCGATGTCCCCCGGTCCCCCAGTCCCTCCCAGTCCCTCCCAGTCCCCTCCCAGTCCCCCCCCTGTCCCCCGGTCCCGCTGTCCCCCCCGTCCCTCCCAGTCCCTCCCAGTCCCTCCCAATCCCCTCCCAGTCCCTCCCAGTCCCCCCCGTCCCTCCCAGTCCCTCCCAATCCCCTCCCAGTCCCTCCCAATCCCCTCCCAGTCCCTCCCAGTCCCCCCCCCTCCGGTCACCCTGGGACGCCAGAGCCTCCTCGGAGTCCGGGTCGCGCTCCCCGCCTGGGGACAAGAACAGAGCGGGGCTGGGGCGGCACCGGAACGGCCCCGACACCGGGGGACCCCCGGCTATGGGGCACCCCCAGTTATGGGGCACCCCCAGTTATGGGATCCCCGGCTATGGGGCACCCCCGGCTATGGGGCACCCCCAGTTATGGGGCACCCCCGGTTATGGGGCACCCCCGGTTATGGGGCACCCCCAGTTATGGGATCCCCGGCTATGGGGCACCCCCGGCTATGGGGCACCCCCGGTTATGGGGCACCCCCAGTTATGGGATCCCCGGCTATGGGGCACCCCCGGCTATGGGGCACCCCCGGTTATGGGATCCCCGGCTATGGGGCACCCCCGGCTATGGGGCACCCCCAGTTATGGGGCACCCCCAATAATGGGACCCCCGGCTATGGGGCACCCCCGGCTATGGGGCACCCCCGGTTATGGGGCACCCCCAGTTATGGGATCCCCGGCTATGGGGCACCCCCGGCTATGGGGCACCCCCAGTTATGGGGCACCCCCGGTTATGGGGCACCCCCGGTTATGGGACCCCCGGCTATGGGGCACCCCCGGTTATGGGATCCCCGGTTATGGGGCACCCCCGGCTATGGGGCACCCCCGGTTATGGGATCCCCGGCTATGGGGCACCCCCAGTTATGGGGCACCCCCGGTTATGGGATCCCCGGTTATGGGGCACCCCCGGCTATGGGGCACCCCCAGTTACGGGGCACCCCCAGTTATGGGGCACCCCCGGTTATGGGATCCCCGGCTATGGGGCACCCCCAGTTATGGGGCACCCCCAATAATGGGACCCCCGGTTATGGGGCACCCCCAGTTATGGGGCACCCCCAATAATGGGGCACCCCCGGCTATGGGGCACCCCCAGTTATGGGGCACCCCCAATAATGGGACCCCCGGTTATGGGGCACCCCCGGTTATGGGGCACCCCCGGCTATGGGGCACCCCCGGTTATGGGACCCCCGGCTATGGGGCACCCCCAATAATGGGGCACCCCCAGTTATGGGGCACCCCCAGTTATGGGGCACCCCCGGCTATGGGGCACCCCCAGTTATGGGGCACCCCCAGGACAGTCTCCCCCAGGGGGCTCCGGGTGCCCCAAAGCTCAGGGGGCAGCGGGGTCTGGGGGCTTTGGGGACCCTCAGGGGTGGGGTCTGGGGGGTCTGGGGGCTCTGGGCACCCCCAGGGTTGGGGTCTGGGGGTTTTGGGGACCCTCAGGGGTGGGGTCTGGGGGGTCTGGGGGTTTTGGGGACCCCCAGGGTTGGGGTCTGGGGGCTTTGGGGACCCTCAGGAGTGGGGTCTGGGGGGTCTGGGGCTTTGGGGACCCCCAGGGTTGGGGTCTGGGGGCTTTGGGGACCCTCAGGGGTGGGGTCTGGGGGGTCTGGGGGGTCTGGGGGCTTTGGGGACCCCCAGGGTTGGGGTCTGGGGGTTTTGGGGACCCCCCGGGGGTCTCACCCTCCTCGGACTCGCTGGACTGGGAGGGAACATCCGGGATGGGACCTGGGGGGGCGGGGGGGGGACACTGAGGGGACACTGAGGGGACCCCAACCCAGCACCCTGAGACCCCTCCCCAATACCCAGAGACCCCAACTCAGCACCCTGAGACCCCTCCCCAGCACCCTGAGACCCCCTCAGGGACCCCTCCCCAGCACCCACCGCCCCGGGACCCCCCAGATTCACCCAGCGCCCCCTCCCCAGCACCTTGGGGACCCTCCCCAATACTCAGAGACCCCTCCCCAGCACCCAGAGCCCCCCCATCACCCAGCGCCCCCTCCCCAGCACCCTGAGACCCCCCCCCAGCCCCCAGCGCCCCCTCCCCAGCACCCTGAGACCCCCCCCAGCCCCCTGAGACCCCTCCCCAGCACCCTGAGACCCCCCCAGCGCCCCCTCCCCAGCACCCAGAGCCCCCTCCCCAGCACCCTGAGACCCCTCCCCAGCCCCCAGCGCCCCCTCCCCAGCGCCCAGCGCCCCCTCCCCAGCGCCCAGAGACCCCCCCAGCACCCAGAGCCCCCTCCCCAGCACCCTGAGACCCCCTCAGGGACCCCAACCCAGCACCCTGAGACCCCCTCAGGGACCCCAACCCAGCACCCACCGCCCTGGGACCCCTCCCCAGCACCCTGAGACCCCTCCCCAGCACCCTGAGACCTCTCCCCAGCACCCTGAGACCCCCTCAGGGACCCCTCCCCAACACCCATCGCCCTGAGACCCCTCCCCAGCACCCTGAGACCCCAACCCAGCACCCTGAGACCCCCTCAGGGATCCCAACCCAGCACCCACCGCCCTGGGACCCCTCCCCAGCACCCTGAGACCCCCCCCAGCCCCCTGAGACCCCTCCCCAGCGCCCAGCGCCCCCTCCCCAGCACCCAGAGCCCCCTCCCCAGCCCCCAGCGCCCCCTCCCCAGCACCCTGAGACCCCTCCCCAGCGCCCAGCGCCCCCTCCCCAGCACCCTGAGACCCCTCCCCAGCGCCCAGCGCCCCCTCCCCAGCCCCCAGAGACCCCTCCCCAGCACCCAGAGACCCCTCCCCAGCACCCTGAGACCCCTCCCCAATACCCAGAGACCCCTCCCAGCACCCTGAGACCCCTCCCCAGCACCCTGAGACCCCTCCCCAATACCCAGAGACCCCTCCCAGCACCCTGAGACCCCTCCCCAGCACCCTGAGACCCCTCCCCAATACCCAGAGACCCCTCCCCAGCACCCTGAGACCCCTCCCCAGCACCCAGAGACCCCTCCCAGCACCCTGAGACCCCTCCCCAGCACCCTGAGACCCCTCCCCAATACCCAGAGACCCCTCCCCAGCACCCTGAGACCCCTCCCCAGCCCCCAGCGCCCCCTCCCCAGCACCCAGAGACCCCTCCCCAGCACCCTGAGGCCCCCTCCCCATCACCCAGCGCCCCCTCCCTAGCCCCCAGCGCCCCCTCCCCAGCACCCAGAGACCCCCCCAGCACCCAGAGCCCCCTCCCCAGCACCCTGAGACCCCTCCCAGCACCCTGAGACCCCTCCCCAGCACCCAGAGACCCCTCCCCAGCACCCTGAGACCCCTCCCCAGCACCCTGAGACCCCTCCCCAGCCCCCAGAGACCCCTCCCCAGCACCCAGAGACCCCTCCCCAGCACCCTGAGACCCCTCCCAGCCCCCAGCGCCCCCTCCCCAGCACCCTGAGACCCCTCCCAGCCCCCAGCGCCCCCTCCCCAGCACCCTGAGACCCCTCCCCAGCACCTTGGTTGCCCCCCCGCAGGGGGTGGGCGCTGACGGAGCCGCTCTCGGGGTCGGAGTCGCCCCCCGGCGAGGGGTCCCGGGGCTCCGTGGCCAGCGGGGAGCCCGGAAAGGCCACTGACGTCACACCTGGGGACAGTGGGGGGGTCACGGGGCGGCACCGCCGGGCGGGGGGCACGGGGACCCCCGGGGGGGAGGGGATGGGGGGGTCCCGGTGCCCGTTTTGGGGGTCCCTGTCCCCATTTTTGGGCTCCCCGTGCCCATTTCGGGGTCCCCGTCCCATATTCGGGGTCCCTGTCCCAATTTTTGGGGGTCCCCGTGCCCATTTTGGGATCACTCTCCCCATTTTCGGGGTCCCTGTCCCCATTTTGGGGGTCCCTGTGCCCATTTTGGGGTCACTCTCCCCATTTTCGGTGTCCCTGTGCCCATTTCAGGGTCCCCATGCCCATTTTTGGGGTCCCCGTCCCAATTTTAGGGGGTCCCCGTGCCCATTTCGGGATCCCCCTGCCCATTTTTGGGGTCACTCTCCCCATTTTCGGGGTCCCTGTGCCCATTTTTGGGCTCCCCGTCCCAATTTTCGGGGTCCCAGTGGCCCATTTTTGGGGTCCCCCTGCCCCTTTTTTGGGTCCCCCTGCCCATTCTCAGGGTCCCCATGCCCATTTTTGGGGGTCCCATGCCCATTTTTGGGGTCCCTGTCCCAATTTTCGAGGTCCCCGTGCCCATTTTGGGGTCCCCGTCCCAATTTTCGGGGTCCCAGTGCCCATTTCAGGGTCCCCATGCCCATTTTTGGGGTCCCCGTCCCAATTTTAGGGGGTCCCCGTGCCCATTTTGGGGTCACTCTCCCCATTTTCGGGGTCCCCGTGCCCATTTTGGGGTCACTCTCCCCATTTTCGGGCTCCCTCTCCCCATTTTCGGGGTCCCCCTGCCCATTTTCGGGCTCCCTCTCCCCATTTTTGGGGGCCCCGTCCCCATTTTCGGGGTCCCTCTCCCCATTTTCGGGGTCCCTGTCCCAATTTTGGGGGTCCCCGTCCCCATTTTGGGGGTCCCCCTGCCCATTTTCGTGGTCCCCGTCCCCATTTTCGGGCTCCCTCTCCCCATTTTTGGGGTCACTCTCCCCATTTTCGGGCTCCCTCTCCCCATTTTCGGGGTCCCTGTCCCAATTTTGGGGGTCCCCGTCCCCATTTTTGGGGTCCCCATCCCCATTTTTGGGCTCCCTCTCCCCATTTTGGGGGTCCCCCTGCCCATTTTCGTGGTCCCCGTCTCCATATTCGGGCTCCCTCTCCCCATTTTTGGGGTCACTCTCCCCATTTTTGGGGTCACTCTCCCCATTTTCGGGCTCCCTCTCCCCATTTTCGGGGTCCCCCTGCCCAATTTTGGGGTCCCCGTCCCCATTTTCGGGGTCCCCGTGCCCCCTACCTTTACCCAGGTGCTGCGCCGAGGTGCTGAGATCACCTGAGGGGGGGGCACGGGGGGGTCAGGCGGATTTGGGGGAGGGGTGGGAATCCCCGGAGGGGGGGGGGTCCGAGGATTTTTGGGGGTCCCCCGGGGGTGAAGGGGGGGTCCCGCCGCCCCTCCCCTCCCCCCACTCACTCTCTCCCGACGCCTCCAGCTTGGCGGGACCGGCGGGCTCTGGGAGGGGGGCACAGGGGAAGCGTCACCCGCGGTGTCCCCAAAATCCCCAAAATCCACCCCAAAATCCACCCCCACCCACCCAAATGCGGGCGGGGGTCCCGAGAGGGGGGTGGGGAGGGGGCTTCACCCTACCTGGGGTCTGTCCCTCCGCCGAGAGCGCCACGTCCAGGGGGCCCGAGGGCTCTGCGGGGACACCGGGGGGGGGACACGGGGGTCCCTTGGGCTCGGGGGACCCCAACCCAGCACCCTGAGACCCCTCCCCAGCACCCTGAGACCCCCCCAGGGACCCCAAACCAGCACCCTGAGACCCCAACCCAGCACCCTGAGACCCCCTCAGGGACCCCAACCCAGCACCCACCGCCCTGAGACCCCTCCCCAGCACCCTGAGACCCCAACCCAGCACCCTGAGACCCCTCCCCAGCACCCTGAGACCCCCTCAGGGACCCCAACCCAGCACCCTGAGACCCCAACCCAGCACCCTGAGACCCCCTCAGGGACCCCTCCCCAGCACCCTGAGACCCCAACCCAGCACCCTGAGACCCCCCCAGGGACCCCAACCCAGCACCCACCGCCCTGGGACCCCTCCCCAGCACCCTGAGACCCCTCCCCAGCACCCTGAGACCCCAACCCAGCACCCTGAGACCCCCTCAGGGACCCCTCCCCAGCACCCTGAGACCCCAACCCAGCACGCTGAGACCCCTCCCCAGCACCCAGAGACCCCCCCAGGGACCCCTCCCCAGCACCCTGAGACCCCAACCCAGCACCCAGAGACCCCCTCAGGGACCCCTCCCCAACACCCTGAGACCCCTCCCCAGCACCCAGAGCCCCCCAACACCTACCGCTCCCAGCGCCCCCTCCCCAGCACCCTGAGACCCCTCCCCAGCCCCTTGGTTCCCCCCCACCCCCCCCCGCTGACGGAGCCGCTCTCGGGGTCCCCTGAGCTCCCCCCCCCCTCCCCAAATCCCACCCCGTCCCCCTCCCCCTCCTCACCATCGGCCGTCACGGTGGCCACGACCAGGAGGGCGACCATGGCCAGCGCCGGGAGCCTGCGGGGCCACCCCGAGCTTGGGGCCACCCCGAGTCCCCCCAAAACGCCACTCCCTGAGCCCCCCCCCCTCCCCAGACCCTTCCTGGGGACCCCCGAACCCCCCCCAAAAACCCCGCACGGCTCCTGGGACCCCCAGAGATTCCCCCACTCCCCCCCCCCTCGCCAAAGGACCCCGGGTTGAGACCCGCGGGTCCCCTCTGTCCCCCCTTTGTCCCCCCTCTGTCCCCCCTTTGTCCCCCCTCTGTCCCCCCTCTGTCCCCCCCTCTGTCCCCCCCTCTGTCCCCTCTGTCCCCTCTCCGTCCCCGTGTCCCCGTTGCGCCCCTGTCCTCGGTAACCCGGGGGTCCCCTCTGTCCCCTCCCCCGTCCCCTCTGTCCCCTCCGTCCCCCCTCTGTCCCCGCTGCCCCCCGGGTCCCCTCCGTCCCCTCCGTCCCCCCTTTGTCCCCTTTGTCCCCTCCATCCCCTCCATCCCCTCTGTCCCCTCTGTCCCCCCTCTGTCCCCCGGGGGTTCCCCCTCTGTCCCCTGTCCCCTCTCCGACCCCCTCCGTCCCTTCTGTCCCCAATCCCCCCTCTGTCCCCTCCGTTCCCCCTCTGTCCCCGCTGTCCCCCGGGGGTCCCCTCTGTCCCCTGTCCCCTCTGTCCCCTCCGTCCCCTCCGTCCCCCGGGTCCCCTCCGTCCCCCCTCTCCCCTCTGTCCCGTCTCTGTCCCCCCTCTGTCCCCCGGGTCCCCTCCGTCCCCTCCGTCCCCTCCGTCCCCTCCGTCCCCTCCATCCCCTCCATCTCCGTCCCCGCTGTCCCCTCCATCCCCTCCATCCCCTCCGGCCCCTCCGTCCCCTCTGTCCCCTCCATCCCCTCTGTCCCCTCCATCCCCTCCATCCCCTCCGGCCCCTCCGTCCCCTCCGTCCCCTCCGTCCCCTCCGTCCCCTCCGTCCCCTCCATCCCCTCCGTCCCCTCCGTCCCCTCCATCCCCTCCATCCCCTCCGTCCCCGCTGTCCCCTCCGTCCCCTCCATCCCCTCCATCCCCTCCGTCCCCTCCCTCCCCGCTGTCCCCTCCGTCCCCTCCGGCCCCTCCATCCCCTCCATCCCCTCCATCCCCTCCATCCCCTCCGTCCCCTCCGGCCCCTCCGTCCCCTCCGGCCCCTCCATCCCCTCCATCCCCTCCGTCCCCTCCATCCCCTCCGTCCCCTCCGTCCCCTCCGTCCCCTCCATCCCCTCCATCCCCTCCCTCCCCGCTGTCCCCTCCGGCCCCTCCGTCCCCTCCGTCCCCTCCGTCCCCTCCGGCCCCTCCGGCCCCTCCGGCCCCTCCGTCCCCGCTGTCGCCGCGGTCGCCGCTCACCCCCGGGACTCGCCCATCGCTGCTCGGGGCCGGCGCTGCGGGGCCGCGGGGCCGCCCGGGGCCGTTATAGCGGCGAGGGCCGGGGAGGGGCCGGTGGCGCGGGGCCAGCCAATCCCGGCCCGGCCCGGCCCAGTGCCGGCCCAGTGCCGGCCACCGGCACCGAACCGGGACTGCACCGGGACCGCACCGGGACCGCACCGGGACCGCACCGGGACTGCAGCGGAACCGGATCGGGACCGCACCGGGACTGCAGCGGAACCGGATCGGGACCGCACCGGGACCGCACCGGGACTGCACCGGGACTGCACCGAGACCGCACCGGGACTGCACCGGGACCGCACCGGGACTGCACCGGGACTGCACCGAGACCGCACCGGGACCGCACCGGGACCGCACCGGGACTGCAGCGGAACCGGATCGGGACCGCACCGGGACTGCACCGGGACCGCACCGGGACCGCAGCGGAACCGGATCGGGACCGCACCGGGACCGCACCGGGACCGCACCGGGACTGCAGCGGAACCGGATCGGGACCGCACCGGGACTGCAGCGGAACCGAACCGGGACCGCACCGGGACTGCAGCGGAACCGGATCGGGACCGCACCGGGACTGCAGCGGGACTGCGGCGGAACCGAACCGGCACCGAACCGGGACTGCGGCGGAACCGAACCGGGACTGCAGCGGGACTGCAGCGGAACCGCACCGGGACCGCACCGGGACTGCAGCGGGACTGCAGCGGAACTGGACCGGGACTGCGGCGGAACTGGACCGGCACCGAACCGGGACTGCGGCGGAACCGAACCGGCACCGCACCGGGACTGCAGCGGAACGGGACCGGGACCGCACCGGGACCGCAGCGGAACCGCACCGGGACCGCACCGGGACCGCACCGGGACTGCAGCGGGACCGGACCGGGACCGCACCGGGGCCGCACCGGAACCGCACCGGGGCCGCACCGGAACCGCACCGGGACTGCAGCGGAACCGGACCGGGACTGCAGCGGAACCGGACCGGGACTGCAGCGGAACCGCAGCGGAACCGAACCGGCACCGCACCGGGACTGCAGCGGAACCGGACCGGGACCGAACCGCACTGAAACCGCACTGGCACCGCACCAGGACCGCACCGGGACTGCGGGTCCCGCACCGGAACCGCACCGGAACCGCACCGGGACCGCACCGGGACTGCACCGGGACTGCACCGGGACCGCACCGGGACTGCACCGGGACTGCACCGGGACTGCGGGTCCCGCACTGGGACCGCACCGGAACCGCACCGGGACCGCACTGGGACCGGGACTGCCCCGAGAACCTCCCGAGCAGCAGCGGCACCGGGACTGTGGCACCGGGAGCCGGGAACGGCACCGGGAACCGGGAACCGGCACTGCGGCACCGGGAACCGGCACCGGGACTGCAGCCGGGACCGGGAACGGTACCGGGAACCGGGAACGGTACCGGGAACCGGCACTACGGCATCGGGAACCGGCACCGGGACTGCACCCGGGACCGGGAACCGGGAACGGCGCCCGGAACCGAAAACGGTACCGGGAACCGGCACTGCGGCACCGGGACTGCACCCGGAACCGGGAACGGTACCGGGAACCGGCAGCGGCCCCGCCCCGCCCGAGCCGCGCTGGGAGCCCGGACGGGCCCGGGACCCCCAAACCGGGGACCCCCAAGTGGCGGAGCCGCTTCTGTCCCGGTTCTGTCCCGGTGCCAATTTTGGGGGGACCCCAGACCCAACGGGGACCCCCCAGTGCCAATTTTGAGGACCCCAAACACAACGGGGACCCCCCGGTGCCAATTTTGGGGACCCCAAACACAACGAGGACCCCCCGGTGCCAATTTTGGGGACCCCAGACCCAACGGGACCCCCCAGTGCCACTTTAGGGGACCCCAGACCCAACGGGGACCCCCCAGTGCCAATTTTGGGGACCCCAAGCACAACGGGGACCCCCCAGTGCCAATTTTGGGGACCCCAGACCCAACGGGGACCCCCCAGTGCCAATTTTGGGGACCCCAGACCCAAAGGGGACCCCCCAGTGCCAATTTTGGGGACCCCAGACCCAAAGGGGACCCCCCAGTGCCACTTTAGGGGACCCCAGACCCAACGGGGACCCCCCGGTACCAATTTTGGGGACCCCAGACCCAACGGGGACCCCCCAGTGCCAATTTTGGGGACCCCAGACCCAACGGGGACCCCCCGGTGCCAATTTCGGGGACCCCAGACCCAATGGGGACCCCCCGGTGCCAATTTTGGGGGGACCCCAGACCCAACGGGGACCCCCCAGTGCCAATTTCGGGGACCCCAAACACAACGGGGACCCCCCAGTGCCAATTTTGGGGGGACCCCAAACACAACGGGGACCCCCCGGTGCCAATTTTGGGGACCCCAAACACAACGGGGACCCCCCAGTGCCAATTTTGGGGGACCCCAGACCCAACGGGGACCCCCCAGTGCCAATTTTGGGGACCCCAGACCCAACGGGGACCCCCCAGTGCCAATTTTGGGGGGACCCCAGACCCAACGGGACCCCCCAGTGCCACTTTAGGGGACCCCAGACCCAACGGGGACCCCCCAGTGCAAATTTTGGGGACCCCAAACACAACGGGGACCCCCCAGTGCCAATTTTGGGGGACCCCAGACCCAACGGGGACCCCCCAGTGCCAATTTTGGGGACCCCAGACCCAACGGGGACCCCCCCAGTGCCAATTTTGGGGACCCCAGACCCAACGGGGACCCCCCAGTGCCAATTTCGGAGACCCCAAACACAACGGGGACCCCCCAGTGCCAATTTTGGGGGGACCCCAAACACAACGGGGACCCCCCAGTGCCAATTTTGGGGACCCCAAACAAAGGGGACCCCCCAGTGCCAATTTTGGGGGACCCCAAACACAACGGGGACCGCCCGGTGCCAATTTTGGGGGGACCCCAGACCCAACGGGGACCCCCCAGTGCCACTTTTGGCGACCCCAGACCCAACGGGACCCCCCAGTGCCAATTTTGGGGACCCCAGACCCAACGGGGACCCCCCGGTGCCAATTTTGGGGACCCCAAACACAACGGGGACCCCCCGGTGCCAATTTTGGGGACCCCAGACCCAACGGGGACCCCCCAGTGCCAATTTTGGAGACCCCAGACCCAAAGGGGACCCCCCAGTGCCAATTTTGGGGACCCCAGACCCAACAGGGACCCCCCGGTGCCAATTTTGGGGACCCCAGACCCAACAGGGACCCCCCGGTGCCAAATTTGGGGGGACCCCAGACCCAACGGGGACCCCCCCGGTGCCAATTTTGGGGACCCCAGACCCAACGGGGACCCCCCAGTGCCAATTTTGGGGACCCCAAACACAACGGGGACCCCCCTGTGCCAATTTTGGGGGGACCCCAGACCCAACGGGACCCCCCAGTGCCACTTTAGGGGACCCCAGACCCAACAGGGACCCCCCAGTGCCAATTTTGGGGGGACCCCAGACCCAACGGGGACCCCCCAGTGCCAATTTTGGGGACCCCAAACACAACGGGGACCCCCCGGTGCCACTTTTGGCGACCCCAGACCCAAAGGGGACCCCCCGGTGCCAATTTTGGGGACCCCAGACCCAACGGGGACCCCCCAGTGCCAATTTTGGGGACCCCAGACCCAACGGGGACCCCCCTGTACCAATTTTGGGGACCCCAGACCCAACGGGGACCCCCCAGTGCCAATTTTGGGGACCCCAGACCCAACGGGGACCCCCCAGTGCCAATTTTGGGGGGACCCCAGACCCAACGGGACCCCCCAGTGCCACTTTAGGGGACCCCAGACCCAACGGGGACCCCCCGGTGCCAATTTTGGGGACCCCAAACACAACGGGGACCCCCCTGTGCCAATTTTGGGGGGACCCCAGACCCAACGGGACCCCCCAGTGCCACTTTAGGGGACCCCAGACCCAACAGGGACCCCCCAGTGCCAATTTTGGGGGGACCCCAGACCCAACGGGGACCCCCCAGTGCCACTTTTGGCGACCCCAGACCCAAAGGGGACCCCCCAGTGCCAATTTTGGCGACCCCAGACCCAAAGGGGACCCCCCAGTGCCAGTTTTGGGGGGACCCCAGACCCAACGGGGATCCCCCAGTGCCAATTTTGGGGACCCCCAGACCCAACGGGGACCCCCAGTGCCAATTTTGGGGACCCCCAGACCCAACGGGGACCCCTCCAGTGCCAATTTTGGGGACCCCAGACCCAAAGGGGACCCCCCAGTGCCAATTTTGGGGGGACCCCAAACACAACGGGGACCCCCCAGTGCCAATTTTGGGGACCCCAGACCCAACGGGGACCCCCAGTGCCAATTTTGGGGACCCCAGACCCAACGGGGACCCCCCAGTGCCAATTTTGGGGGGACCCCAAACACAACGGGGACCCCCCGGTGCCAATTTTGGGGACCCCAGACCCAACGGGGACCCCTCAGTGCCAATTTTGGGGACCCCAGACCCAACGGGGACCCCCCAGTGCCAATTTTGGGGACCCCAAACACAACGGGGACCCCCCAGTGCCCCATTTTGGGGGGACCCCAAACCCGCTTCAGGCCCTCCCTCACCCCTCGGTGCGGATTTGGGGTTTCCAGCTGCGGATTTGGGGTTTCCAGGTGTGAATTTGGGGGTCCCGGGTGCGGATTTGGGGGTCCCGGGTGCGGATTTGGGGTTTCCGGGTGCCGATTTGGGGTCCCAGGTGCGGATTTAGGATTTCCCGGTGCCCATTTAGGATTTCCCGGTGCCGATTTGGGATTTCCAGGCGCGGATTTGCGGTTTCCAGGTGCGGATTTGGGGTCCCAGGGGCGCATTTAGGATTTCCCGGTGCCCATTTGGGATTTCCAGGTGCGCATTTGGGATTTCCCGGTGCCCATTTGGGATTTCCAGGTGCCCATTTGGGATTTCCCGGTGCAGATTTAGGATTTCCAGGTGCGGATTTGGGATTTCCAGGTGCGGATTTGGGATTTCCAGGTGCGCATTTAGGATTTCCAGGTGCGGATTTGGGATTTCCAGGTGCCGATTTGGGATTTCCAGGTGCCCATTTAGGATTTCCAGGTGCCCATTTGGGATTTCCCGGTGCAGATTTGGGATTTCCAGGTGCCCATTTAGGATTTCCAGGTGCGCATTTAGGATTTCCAGGAGCGCATTTAGGGTTTCCCGGTGCCGATTTGGGATTTCCCGGTGCGCATTTGGGATTTCCCGGTGCGGATTTGGGATTTCCCGGTGCCCATTTGGGATTTCCAGGTGTGAATTTGGGGTCCCGGGTGCGCATTTAGGATTTCCAGGTGCGGATTTAGGATTTCCAGCTGCGGATTTGGGGTCCCGGGTGTGAATTTAGCATTTCCAGGTGTGAATTTGGGGTCCCGGCTGCGCATTTGGGATTTCCAGGTGCGGATTTGGGATTTCCAGACGCGCATTTGGGATTTCCAGGTGCGGATTTAGGATTTCCAGTTGCGGATTTTGGGGGTCCCGGGTGTGGATTTAGGATTTCCAGGTGCCGATTTGGGGTCCCGGGTGCGGATTTAGGATTTCCAGGTGCGGATTTGGGGTCCCGGCTGTGAATTTGGGGGTCCCGGGTGTGAATTTGAGGTTTCCAGGGGCCGATTTGGGATTTCCCGGTGCCCATTTAGGATTTCCAGGTGCCGATTTGGGGTTTCCAGGTGCCGATTTGGGGGTCCCGGGTGTGAATTTGAGGTTTCCAGGTGCCGATTTGGGATTTCCAGGTGCGGATTTGGGATTTCCCGGTGCCGATTTGGGATTTCCCGGTGCCCATTTGGGATTTCCAGGTGTGAATTTGGGGTCCCGGCTGTGCATTTAGGATTTCCAGGTGCCGATTTGGGATTTCCAGCTGCGGATTTGGGGTCCCGGGTGTGAATTTGAGGTTTCCAGGTGCACATTTGGGATTTCCAGGTGCCGATTTGGGATTTCCAGGTGCGCATTTGGGGTTTCCAGGGGCCGATTTGGGATTTCCAGGCGCGCATTTGGGATTTCCAGGTGCCGATTTGGGATTTCCAGCTGTGGATTTGGGGTCCCGGGTGTGAATTTGAGGTTTCCAGGTGCACATTTGGGATTTTCAGGTGCCGATTTGGGATTTTCAGGTGCCGATTTGGGGGTCCCGGCTGTGAATTTGGGGGTCCCGGGTGTGAATTTGGGGGTCCCGGGTGTGAATTTGGGATTTCCAGGTGCGGATTTGGGGTCCCGGGTGCCCATTTGGGATCTCCCGGTGCCCATTTCGGATCCCGCTGGGAATTCCTTGTCTCCAGCAGTGCCCATCCCCCCCTTCCCCCGGTGTCCGGACCCCCCTTCCCGAGGCCCCCGAGCCCCGAGCGGCCCCGGGGTGGTCCCGGGGTGGTCCCGGGGTGGTCCCGGGGGGTCACAAGGGTCCCTTTGATGCCATCAAAGCCCCTTTGTCGCCTTTGGCCCCTTTGGCCCCCTCGGGGCGGGCGCGGGGGGCTCCGGTTGCAGGGTGGGGGAGGGGCCGGGGGGCCCAGCGGGGCTGGGAGAGGGGGGAGGGGAGGGCCGGGCCCCAAATCCCGGACTGGGGTCACTGGGGTGCCTTACTGGGGTCACTGGGGTGCCTTACTGGGGTTACTGGTCCTTTACTGGGGTCACTGGGGTGCCTTACTGGGGTTACTGGTCCTTTACTGGGGTCACTGGGGTGCCTTACTGGGGTTACTGGGGTGCCTTACTGGGGTCACTGGGGTGCCTTACTGGGGTTACTGGTCCTTTACTGGGGTTACTGGGGTGCCTTACTGGGGTTACTGGTCCTTTACTGGGGTCACTGGGGTGCCTTACTGGGGTTACTGGTCCTTTACTGGGGTCACTGGGGTGCCTTACTGGGGTTACTGGTCCTTTACTGGGGTCACTGGGGTGCCTTACTGGGGTCACTGGGGTGCCTTACTGGGGTTACTGGTCCTTTACTGGGGTTACTGGGGTGCCTTACTGGGGTTACTGGTCCTTTACTGGGGTCACTGGGGTGCCTTACTGGGGTCACTGGAGTGCCTTACTGGGGTCACTGGTCCTTTACTGGGGTCACTGGGGTGCCTTACTGGGGTTACTGGTCCTTTACTGGGGTCACTGGGGTGCCTTACTGGGGTTACTGGGGTGCCTTACTGGGGTTACTGGTCCTTTACTGGGGTTACTGGGGTGCCTTACTGGGGTTACTGGGGTGCCTTACTGGGGTTACTGGTCCTTTACTGGGGTTACTGGGGTGCCTTACTGGGGTTACTGGGGTGCCTTACTGGGGTTACTGGTCCTTTACTGGGGTTACTGGGGTGCCTTACTGGGGTCACTGGTCCTTTACTGGGGTCACTGGGGTGCCTTACTGGGGTCACTGGGGTGCCTTACTGGGGTTACTGGTCCTTTACTGGGGTCACTGGTCCTTTACTGGGGTCACTGGGGTGCCTTACTGGGGTTACTGGTCCTTTACTGGGGTTACTGGGGTGCCTTACTGGGGTTACTGGTCCTTTACTGGGGTCACTGGGGTGCCTTACTGGGGTTACTGGGGTGCCTTACTGGGGTTACTGGTCCTTTACTGGTGTCACTGGGGTGCCTTACTGGGGTTACTGGGGTGCCTTACTGGGGTCACTGGTCCTTTACTGGGGTTACTGGGGTGCCTTACTGGGGTTACTGGGGTGCCTTACTGGGGTTACTGGTCCTTTACTGGGGTTACTGGGGTGCCTTACTGGGGTTACTGGTCCTTTACTGGCGTCACTGGGGTGCCTTACTGGGG
Source organism: Coloeus monedula (assembly GCF_965178545.1). Taxonomy (NCBI): domain Eukaryota; kingdom Metazoa; phylum Chordata; class Aves; order Passeriformes; family Corvidae; genus Coloeus; species Coloeus monedula. The sequence goes on from NC_138781.1 coordinate 160,138,722, forward strand.
TTACTGGGGTGCCTTACTGGGGTTACTGGGGTGCCTTACTGGGGTTACTGGTCCTTTACTGGGGTTACTGGGGTGCCTTACTGGGGTCACTGGTCCTTTACTGGGGTCACTGGGGTGCCTTACTGGGGTCACTGGTCCCTTACTGGGGTTACTGGGGTGCCTTACTGGGGTTACTGGGGTGCTTTACTGGGGTCACTGGTCCTTTACTGGGGTCACTGGGGTGCCTTACTGGGGTCACTGGTCCTTTACTGGGGTTACTGGGGTGCCTTACTGGGGTCACTGGGGTGCCTTACTGGGGTCACTGGTCCTTTACTGGTGTCACTGGGGTCCCTTACTGGTGTCACTGGTCCCTTACTGGTCCCACTGGGGTCCCTTACTGGTGTTACTGGTCCCACTGGGGTCTCTTACTGGTGTCACTGGGGTCCCTTACTGGTGTCACTGGGGTCCCTTACTGGTGTTACTGGTCCCACTGGGGTCTCTTACTGGTGTCACTGGGGTCCCTTACTGGTGTCACTGGGATCCCTTACTGGTGTTACTGGTCCCACTGGGGTCCCTTACTGGTGTCACTGGGGTCCTTTACTGGTGTCACTGGGGTCCCTTACTGGTGTTACTGGTCCCACTGGGGTCCCTTACTGGTGTCACTGGGGTCCCTTACTGGTGTCACTGGTCCCCCTTACTGGTGTCACTGGGGTCCCACTGGGGTCCCTGCCCCGCAGTCCTTCCCAGTCCCCCCCAGTGCCCCCCCAGTCCCTCCCAGTCCCCCCCAGTGCCCTCCCAGTCCCTCCCAGTTCCCCCCAGTGCCCTCCCAGTGCCCCCCCAGTCCCTCCCAGTTCCCCCCAGTGCCCTCCCAGTGCCCCCCCAGTCCCTCCCAGTCCCCCCCAGTCCCTCCCAGTTCCCCCCAGTGCCCCCCCAGTCCCTCCCAGTCCCTCCCAGTCCCCCCCAGTTCCCCCCAGTGCCCCCCCAGTCCCCCCCAGTCCCCCCCAGTGCCCCCCCAGTCCCTCCCAGTCCCTCCCAGTGCCCCCCAGTTCCCCCCAGTGCCCTCCCAGTCTCCCCCAGTCCCCCCCAGTCCCTCCCAGTCCCTCCCAGTGCCCCCCAGTCCCTGGCACCGCCGGGCACTCAGAGCCGCTTTGTCCGAGCGGCCGCAGCCTCCGGCCACGTGCCCGGCCCGGCCTGGCACCGCTGCTGGGAGCACTGGGAGGGACTGGGAGGGACTGGGGGGGAACTGGGAATGGGGACTGGGAGGGACTGGGGGGCACTGGGGGGGACTGGGAGGGACTGGGGGGGCACTGGGGGGACACTGGGGGGAACTGGGGGGAACTGGGAGGGACTGGGGGGGCACTGGGGGGGCACTGGGGGGGAACTGGGAATGGGGAACTGGGAATGGGGAACTGGGAGCACTGGGGGGAACTGGGAGGGACGGGGAGGGACTGGGAGGGACTGGGAATGGGGAACTGGGAGCACTGGGAGGGAACTGGGAGCACTGGGAGGGCACTGGAAATGGGTAACTGGGGGCACTGGGGGCACTGGGAATGGGGAACTGGGAGCACTGGGAGCACTGGGGGCACTGGGAATGGGGAACTAGGGGGAACTGGGAACACTGGGAGCACTGGGAATGGGGAACTGGGGGGAACTGGGAGCACTGGGGGCACTGGGAATGGGGAACTGGGGGGAACTGGGGGCACTGGGAGCACTGGGAATGGGGAACTGGGGGGAACTGGGGGCACTGGGAATGGGGAACTGGGAGCACTGGGGGCACTGGGAATGGGGAACTGGGGGGGAACTGGGGGAGACTGGGGGACACTGGGAATGGGGAACTGGGAGCACTGGGGGCACTGGAAATGGGGAACTGGGAGCACTGGGAATGGGGAACTGAGAGCACTGGGAGCACTGGGAATGGGGAACTGGGAGCACTGGGGGCACTGGGAATGGGGAACTGGGGGGAACTGGGAGCACTGGGAGGAACTGGGGGGCAACTGGGAGCACTGGGAATGGGGAACTGGGGGCACTGGCGGCACTGGTCCCTCTCACTGGTGTCTTACTGGTCCCACTGGGGTCCCTTACTGGTGTCACTGGGGTCCCTTACTGGTGTTACTGGTCCTACTGGGGTCCCTTACTGGTGTTACTGGTCCCTTACTGGTCCCACGGGGGTCCCTTACTGGTCCCACGGGGGTCCCTTACTGGGGTCACTGGGGTCCCTTACTGGTGTCACTGGTTCCTTACTGGGGTCCCTTACTGGTCCTACTGGGGTCCCTTACTGGTGTCCCTGGGGTCCCTTACTGGTCCCACTGGGGTACCTTACTGGTGTCCCTGGGGTCCCTTACTGGTCCCACTGGGGTCCCTTACTGGTCCCCTTACTGGTCCCACTGGGGTCCCTTACTGGTGTTACTGGTCCCTTACTGGTGTTACTGGTCCCACTGGGGCCCCTTACTGGTGTTACTGGTCCCTTACTGGTCCCACTGGGGTCCCTTACTGGTGTTACTGGTGTTACTGGTCCCACTGGGGCCCCTTACTGGTCCCACTGGGGCCCCTTACTGGTCCCACTGGGGTCCCTTACTGGTGTCACTGGTCCTACTGGGGTCCCTTACTGGTCCCACTGGGGTCCCTTACTGGTGTTACTGGTCCCACTGAGGCCCCTTACTGGTCCCACTGGGGTCCCTTACTGGTGTCACTGGGGTCCCTTACTGGTCCTACTGGGGTCCCTTACTGGTGTTACTGGTCCCACTGAGGCCCCTTACTGGTGTCACTGGGGTCCCTTACTGGTGTCACTGGTTCCTTACTGGGGTCCCTTACTCGTCCCACTGAGGCCCCTTACTGGTGTCACTGGTCCCTTACTGGTGTCACTGGGGTCCCTTACTGGTGCCACTGGTCCCTTACTGGTCCCACTGGGGTCCCTTACTGGTGTCACTGGTCCCACTGGTGTTACTGGTGCCTCTGGTGTCACTCCCAGTCCCTCCCAGTCCCCCCCAGTATCCCCCAGTCCCTCCCAGTCCCCTCAGTCTTTCCCGGTCCCTCCCAGTTCCCCTCCCGTCCCTCCCAATCCCCTCCCAGTCCCTCCCAGTCTCCCCCAGTCCCTGCCCCAGTCCCTCCCAGTCCCTCCCAGTCTCTCCCAATCCCCTCCCAGTGACCCCCCAGTCCCTCCCAGTCTCCCCCAGTCCCCCTCAGTCCCTCCCAGTCCCCTCAGTCCTTCCCGGTCCCTCCCAGTTCCCCTCCAGTCCCTCCCAGTCCCCTCCAGTCCCTCCCAGTCTCTCCCAATCCCCTCCCAGTCCCCCCCAGTCCCTCCCAGTCTCCCCCAGTCCTTCCCAGTCCCCTCCAGTCCCTCCCAGCCTCTCCCAGTCCCCTCCCAGTCTCTCCCAGTCCATCTCAATCCCCTCCATTCCCTCCCAGTCTCCCCCAGTTCCCCCCCAGTCCCTCCCAGTCCATCCCAGTCCCAGTCCCTCCCAGTCCATCCCAGTCCCAGTCCCTCCCAGTCCATCCCAGTCTCTCCTGGTCCCTTCCAGTATCCCCCAGTCCCTCCCAGTCCCCCCCAGTCCATCCCAGTCTCTCCCACTCCCCCCCAGTCCCCCGCCAGTCCCCCCCCAGTCCCTCCCAGTCTCTCCCAGTCTCTCCCAGTCCCCCCCAGACCCCCCCAGTCCCCCGCCAGTCTATCCCAGTCTCTCCCAGTCTATCCCAGTCTCTCCCAGTCTATCCCAGTCCGTCTCAATCCCCGCCCAGTCCCCCCCCAGTCACTCCCAGTCTCTCCCAGTCTATCCCAGTCCGTCTCAATCCCCTCCCAGTCCCCCCCAGTCCCCTGCCAGTCCCCCCCAGTCCCTCCCAGTCTCTCCCAGTCCCCCCCAGTCCCCCGCCAGTCTATCCCAGTCTCTCCCAGTCTATCCCAGTCCGTCTCAATCCCCTCCCAATGCCTCCCAGTGCCTCCCAGTCCCTCCCAGTCCCGCTCCGCGCATGCGCGCCGCGCTTTCCCGCCACTCGCCGGGCGGCGCTCTGGCCCCGCGCTCCGTCTCGGTGACCCCCGCGCCCTTCCGCGCGCGGCGCCCCCTGGCGGCCCGGCGGTGCCGGCTGTGTGAGGCGCCGCCGCCATCTTGTCTCCCCCAAGCCAGGGGGAGGCCCGGGGACACCGGGGGGACACCGGGGGGACACCGGGGGGACACCGGGGATGTGGGGGGACACGGAGGGACACCGAGGACTTGGGGGGCACCTGGGGGGGCACGGCGGGACGGGCAGCGGGGGAGGGGCGGGGGCGAGCGGCGGTAAATGGGGAGGGGGTGTGAGGAGAAGGGGTGAGGGGGCTGAGGGTGGGGTAGGTGTGTGAGTGAGGGTGGGGGTGTGTGCACAGGTGAGGGTGTCAGGGTGGGTGGGTGTGTGAGGTGGGTGTGTGCACAGGTGAGGCTGTGAGGGTGGGTGTGTACTCAGGTGAAGGTGTCAGGGTGTGTGAGGGGTGTGTGTGCACAGGTGAGGGTGTCAGGGTGTGTGAGTGAGGGTGGGGGTGTGTGCACAGGTGAGGGTGTCAGGGTGTGTGAGGTGGGTGTGTACTCAGGTGAAGGTGTCAGGGTGTGTGAGTGAGGGTGAGTGTGTGCTCAGGTGAGGCTGTGAGGGTGAAGGTGTGTGAGGGGTGTGAGTGAGGTGGGAGAGATGGAAGTGATGAGGACTTGTGCTCCACATGGGACAGGAGAAACCCTCAGCTCCTGGAGATGAAGATGAGGAGGAGCCTTTGCTCCACGTGGGTCAGGAGAAACCCTCAGCTCCTGGAGATGAAGATGAGGAGGAGCCTTTGCTCCACGTGGGACAGGAGAAACCCTCAGCTCCTGGAGATGAAGATGAGGAGGAGCCTTTGCTCCACATGGGACAGGAGAAACCCTCAGCTCCTGGAGATGAAGATGAGGAGGAGCCTTTGCTCCACGTGGGACAGGAGAAACCCTCAGCTCCTGGAGATGAAGATGAGGAGGAGCCTTTGCTCCCAGGGTCAGGAGAAACCCTCAGCTCCTGGAGATGAAGATGAGGAGGAGCCTTTGCTCCCAGGGACAGGAGAAACCCTCAGCTCCTGGAGATGAAGATGAGGAGGAGCCTTTGCTCCACGTGGGTCAGGAGAAACCCTCAGCTCCTGGAGATGAAGATGAGGAGGAGCCTTTGCTCCCAGGGTCAGGAGAAACCCTCAGCTCCTGGAGATGAAGATGAGGAGGAGCCTTTTTCCGCCTTTTTTTAGGTCCGGTAATAAATTTCTTGATGTTCTCTCAAGGTTGGCGCTTTCTTTGCGTTTTCTCCTGATTCTCGTCTCACGGGAGGTCAGCAGGAATGGGGATTTTGGGCCGGATCGCTACAACCTTGTTTAAGGGATTTTGGGCCTGGTTTAAGGGATTTAAAATTGATTTAGGGGATTTTGGGCCTGGTTTAAGGGATTTAAACCTGATTTAGGGGATTTGGGGCCTGGTTTAAGGGATTTAAACCTGATTTAGGGGATTTGGGGCCTGGTTGAAGGGATTTAAACCTGATTTAGGGGATTTTGGGCCTGGTTGAAGGGATTTAAACCTGGTTTAGGGGATTTTGGGCCTGGTTTAAGGGATTTAAACCTGATTTAGGGGATTTGGGGCCTGGTTGAAGGGATTTAAACCTGATTTAGGGGATTTGGGGCCTGGTTTAAGGGATTTAAACCTGATTTAGGGGATTTGGGGCCTGGTTGAAGGGATTTAAACCTGATTTAGGGGATTTTGGGCCTGGTTTAAGGGATTTAAACCTGATTTAGGGGATTTTGGGCCTGGTTGAAGGGATTTAAACCTGATTTAGGGGATTTGGGGCCTGGTTTAAGGGATTTAAACCTGATTTAGGGGATTTTGGGCCTGGTTGAAGGGATTTAAACCTGATTTAGGGGATTTTGGGCCTGGTTGAAGGGATTTAAACCTGATTTAGGGGATTTTGGGCCTGGTTGAAGGGATTTAAACCTGATTTAGGGGATTTTGGGCCTGGTTGAAGGGATTTAAACCTGATTTAGGGGATTTTGGGCCTGGTTGAAGGGATTTAAACCTGATTTAGGGGATTTTGGGCCTGGTTGAAGGGATTTAAACCTGGTTTAGGGGATTTTGGGCCTGGTTGAAGGGATTTAAACCTGATTTAGGGGATTTTGGGCCTGGTTTAAGGGATTTAAACCTGATTTAGGGGATTTTGGGGCCTGGTTTAAGGGATTTAAACCTGGTTTAAGGGATTTAAAATCGATTTAGGGGATTTTGGACCTGGTTTAGGAGATTTAAACCTGGTTTAGGGAATTTTTACCTGGTTTTAGGGATTTTTTTACCTGATTTTGGGGATTTTTGACCTGGTTTAAGGGATTTTTTTTACCTGATTAGGGGATTTCAGACCTGGTTTAAGGGATTTTTTGCCTGGTTTAGGAGATTTAAACCTGGTTTAAGGAATTTTTACCTGGTTTTAGGGATTTTTTTACCTGATTTCGGGGATTTTGGCCCTGGTTTAAGGGATTTAAAACTGGTTTAGAGGATTCTTTTTTACCTGGTTTAAGGGATTTTTGACCAGGTTTAAGGGATTTTTACCTAGTTTACAGGATTTAAACCTGGTTTACAGGATTTAAACCTGGTTTAAGGGGTTTTTTACCTGATTTAGGGGATTTTGACCTGGTTTAAGGAATTTTTACCTGGTTTGAGGGATTTTTTTACCTGATTTAAGGGATTTAAATCTGGTTTAGGGGATTTTGACCTGGTTTAAGGGATTTAAAACTGATTTAGGGGATTTTTTTACCTGGTTTAAGGGATTTTGGACCTGATTTAGGGGATTTTGGACCTGGTTTAAAGAATTTTTACCTGGTTTACAGGATTTAAGCCTGGTTTAGGGGATTTTTACCTGGTTTAAGCGATTTAAAACTGATTTAGGGTACTTTTTTCCTGGTTTAAGGGACTTTGGCCCTGGTTTTAGGGAATTTGGACCTGGTTTAAGGGATCTTTATCTGGTTTAAGGGATTTTGGCCCCAGTTTAAGGAAGTTTGGCCCTGGTTTTAGGGGATTTTGGCCCTGGTTTAGGGGATTTTAGCTCCAGTTTAGAGGATTTTAACCCTGGTTTAGGGGATTTTGGCCCTGGTTTAAGGGTTATAAAGCTGGTTTTAGGCATTTTGGCCCTGGTTTAAGGGATTTTGACCCTGGTTTAGGGGATTTTGGACCTGGTTTAGGGGATTTTGGACCTGGTTTAGGGATTTTAGACCTGGTTTTAGGGATTTTGGCCCTGGTTTAGGGGATTTTGGCCCTGGTTTAAGGGATTTTAGAGCTGGTTTTAGGCATTTTGGCCCTGTTTTAAGGGATTTTTACCTGGTTTAGGGGATTTTGACCCTGGTTTAGGGGATTTTTGACCTGGTTTAGGGGATTTTTGACCTGGTTTTAGGGATTTTGGCCCCAGTTTAGTGGATTTTGCCCCTGGCTTAGGGATTTTGGCTCCGGTTTAGGGGATTTTTTACCTGGTTTAAAGGATTTAAACTGGGTTTTAGGGATTTTGGCCCTGGTTTAAGGAATTTTTTCCCTGTTTTAGGGGATTTTGGCCCTGGTTTAGGGATTTTAGACCTGGTTTTAGGGGATTTTCACCACCTCGGGGGTCCCTCAGCCCCAGGTGTCCCTCACCGGTGTCTCCTCGTCCCCATCCCAGTAAAACCAGTGGATGTGACGCCCCCCTCCCCCCCCCCACTGGGAGCCCTTTGGGGCGTCCCCAAGCCCCGGGAGGGGGAGGGGCCGATCCCAAAACCCCCCAAATCCTTGAGTTTCCCCTGAAAATCCCCCCTCGTTCCCACCGGGATCCCCCCAAACCCCGCCCGGCTCCCTCCCCTCCCCCCCCCCCGAGGTCCCCTTGTCACCCGATGCCGCGTCACCAGGCGGCTCGGGGTTAATTACCCCTAATTAGGCTGATTAGGCTCAGGTGCGGCACTTCCCGGTGCCGCCTCGGCACCGGCGCGGGGCAAAGTCCCCCCTGAACCCCCCATCCCCCTCCTGTCCCCCCCTGGGATGGACACGGGGCCATGGGGATACTGGGATGGGCACTGGGATGGACATGGGGACACTGGGATGGACACTGGGATGGACACTGGGATACTGGGATGGACACGGGGATGGACACGGGAACACTGGGATGGACACGGGGATACTGGGATGGACACTGGGATGGACACGGGAACACTGGAATGGACACGGGGATACTGGGATGGACACTGGGATGGACACGGGGATACTGGGATGGACACCGGGATGGACATGGGGACACTGGGATGGACACGGGGATACTGGGATGGACATGGGGACACTGGGATGGACATGGGGATACTGGGATGGACACTGGGGACCCCGGGATGGACACAGGGACCCTGGGATGGACACTGGGATGGACACGGGGACACTGGGATGGACACTGGGATGGACACGGGAACACTGGGATGGACACTGGGGACCCCGGGATGGACACAAGGACCCTGGGATGGACACTGGGATGGACACGGGAACACTGGGATGGACACTGGGACGGACACTGGGATACTGGGATGGACACTGGGATGGACACGGGGATACTGGGATGGACACGGGGATACTGGGATGGACACTGGGGACCCCGGGATGGACACAGGGACCCTGGGATGGACACTGGGATGGACACGGGAACACTGGGATGGACACTGGGATGGACATGGGGTCACTGGGATGGACATGGGGACATGGGGACACCGGGATGGACACGGGGACAGTGGAGCACTGAGATGGCCATGAGGACACAGGGACACTGGGCTAGAAGGGGACATGAGGACATGGGGACACTGGGACACCAGGAAGGGTGGACATGGGGCCACCGGGATGGACGGACACCGGGACACGGGGACGTGGAGCACTGGGATGGACATGGGGCCACCGGGATGGACGGACACAGGGACATGGGGCCACCGGGATGGACATGGGGCCACCGGGATGGACATGGGGCCACCGGGACACGGGGACATGGAGCACTGGGATGGACATGGGGCCACTGGGATGGACGGACACTGGGACATGGGGCCACCGGGATGGACGGACACTGGGACATGGGGACACTGGGCTAGAAGAGGACATGGGGACACTGGGACACCGGGAAGGATGGACATGGGGACATCGGGATCGAAGGGACCACAGGGACTTGGGGACACCGGTGGCAAGTGGCCACGAGACCCCGGCGAGTGGCACGGCCGTGGTCTGGCCGTGCCGTGCCACCCCGAGCCGGGACATGTCGGGACATGTCGGGACACACCACGCGGCACCGCGTGATGTCACGAGTCCCCGTGACACCCCAGGACGTGGCACTCGCCCCGTGGGTGCCCCCGTGGGGGTCCTGGCTCCTTGCTGGGGTGGCCCCGGGGAGCTGGGGACAGCCGGGCACGCCCAGGGGACAGCCGGGCACGCCCAGGGGTGGCCGCAGCAGCCGCGTGTCCCTGGCGGAGCCGAGGGAGTGGCCCGGGGTGCCAGCGGAGAGAGGGGGTGGCTCTGGGGACAAACTCCGGGCTGGCAGCGCGGCACCGAGTGGCACCGAGTGGCACCGGTGACACGGGGTGACGCGGGGTGGCGCGGGGTGACACGGGGTGACACCGCCCGGGGTGCCAGGACACCGCGTGGCGCCGGGCGTGGCACGGCGTGGTGGCACACGGGGGAGTCTCTGATGCCACGGGGCGGCCGGCAGTGTGACACGCGTGTGACATCGTGTGTGACATCGCGTGTGTGACATCGTGTGTGACATCGCGTGTGACATCGCGTGTGACATCGTGTGTGACATCGTGTGTGACACCGCGTGTGACATCGCGTGTGTGACATCGCGTGTGTGACATCGTGTGTGACACCGCGTGTGTGACATCGCGTGTGACACCGCGTGTGACACCGTGTGTGACATCGTGTGTGACATCCCGTGTGACATCGTGTGTGACATCGCGTGTGACATCGTGTGTGACATCGCGTGTGACATCTCGTGTGACACCGCGTGTGACACCGCGTGTGACATCGTGTGTGACATCGTGTGTGACACCGCGTGTGACATCGTGTGTGACATCGTGTGTGACATCTCGTGTGACACCGCGTGTGACACGTGTGTGACACCGTGTGTGACATCGTGTGTGACATCGCGTGTGACACCGCGTGTGACATCGTGTGTGACATCGTGTGTGACATCGCGTGTGACACCGCGTGTGACATCGTGTGTGACATCGTGTGTGACACCGCGTGTGACACCGCGTGTGACATCTCGTGTGACACCGCGTGTGACACGTGTGTGACATCGCGTGTGACATCGCGTGTGACATCGCGTGTGACACCGTGTGTGACACGCGTGTGACATCGCGTGTGACATCGTGTGTGACACCGCGTGTGACATCGTGTGTGACATCGTGTGTGACATCGCGTGTGACATCGCGTGTGACACGTGTGTGACATCGTGTGTGACATCGCGTGTGACACCGCGTGTGATATCGTGTGTGACATCGTGTGTGACATCGCGTGTGACATCGTGTGTGACATCGTGTGTGACATCGTGTGTGACATCGCGTGTGACACCGTGTGTGACACGTGTGTGACATCGTGTGTGACACCGTGTGTGACATCGTGTGTGACATCGTGTGTGACATCGCGTGTGACACCGTGTGTGACATCGTGTGTGACACCGCGTGTGACATCGTGTGTGACATCGTGTGTGACACGTGTGTGACATCGTGTTTGACATCGTGTGTGACATCGTGTGTGACACGTGTGTGACACCGTGTGTGACATCGCGTGTGACACGTGTGTGACATCGTGTGTGACATCGTGTGTGACATCGTGTGTGACATCGTGTGTGACATCGCGTGTGACATCGTGTGTGACATCGTGTGTGACATCGCGTGTGACATCGCGTGTGACATCGTGTGTGACATCGTGTGTGACATCGCGTGTGACACGTGTGTGACACCGTGTGTGACACCGCGTGTGACACCGCGTGTGACACGCGTGTGACATCGCGTGTGACACGTGTGTGACATCGTGTGTGACATCGCGTGTGACACCGCGTGTGACACCGCGTGTGACATCGCGTGTGTGACATCGCGTGTGATATCGCGTGTGACACGTGTGTGACATCGTGTGTGACATCGTGTGTGACATCGTGTGTGACACGTGTGTGACACCGTGTGTGACATCGCGTGTGACGCCGCGTGTGACACCGCGTGTGACATCGCGTGACACCGTGTGTGACATCGCGTGTGACACGTGTGTGACATCGTGTGTGACACCGCGTGTGACATCGAGTGTGACATCGCGTGTGACATCGCGTGTGACACGTGTGTGACATCGTGTGTGACATCGCGTGTGACATCGTGTGTGACATCGCGTGTGACATCGTGTGTGACACCGCGTGTGACACCGTGTGTGACATCGCGTGTGACATCGCGTGTGACATCACGTGTGACACGCGTGTGACATCGCGTGTGACATCGCGTGTGACACCGCGTGTGACATCGTGTGTGACACCGTGTGTGACACCGTGTGTGACACCGTGTGTGACACCGCGTGTGACATCGCGTGTGACACCGTGTGTGACATCGTGTGTGACACCGTGTGTGACACCGCGTGTGACATCGCGTGTGACACCGTGTGTGACATCGTGTGTGACACCGTGTGTGACACCGTGTGTGACATCGCGTGTGACACCGTGTGTGACACCGCGTGTGACATCGCGTGTGACATCGTGTGTGACACCGCGTGTGACATCGCGTGTGACATCGTGTGTGACACCGCGTGTGACACCGTGTGTGACATCGCGTGTGACATCGTGTGTGACACCGCGTGTGACACCGTGTGACATCGTGTGTGACACCGTGTGTGACATCGCGTGTGTGACATCGTGTGTGACATCGCGTGTGACATCGTGTGTGACACCGCATGTGACATCGCGTGTGACATCGTGTGTGACATCGCGTGTGACATCGCGTGTGACACGTGTGTGACATCGCGTGTGACATCGCGTGTGACATCGCGTGTGACATCGTGTGTGACATCGCGTGTGACATCGCGTGTGACATCGTGTGTGACACCGTGTGTGACATCGTGTGTGACATCGCGTGTGACACCGCGTGTGACATCGTGTGTGACATCGCGTGTGTGACATCGTGTGTGACACCGTGTGTGACATCGTGTGTGACACCGCGTGTGACACCGCGTGTGACATCGCGTGTGACACCGTGTGTGACACCGTGTGTGACATCTCGTGTGACACCGCGTGTGACACCGCGTGTGACATCTCGTGTGACATCTCGTGTGACATCTCGTGTGACATCGCGTGTGACGCCGCGTGTGACATCGTGTGTGACACCGTGTGTGACATCGTGTGTGACATCGTGTGTGACACCGCGTGTGACATCGCGTGTGACACCGCGTGTGACACATGTGTGACACCGCGTGTGACATCGCGTGTGTGACATCGTGTGTGACACGTGTGTGACATCGTGTGTGACACGTGTGTGACATCGTGTGTGACATCGTGTGTGACACCGCGTGTGACATCGTGTGTGACATCGCGTGTGACATCGTGTGTGACATCGTGTGTGACATCGTGTGTGACACCGCGTGTGACATCGCGTGTGACATCGTGTGTGACATCGCGTGTGACACCGCGTGTGACATCGCGTGTGACATCGCGTGTGACACCGCGTGTGACATCGCGTGTGACACCGCGTGTGACATCGTGTGTGACATCGCGTGTGACACCGCGTGTGACATCGCGTGTGACACCGCGTGTGACATCGTGTGTGACATCGCGTGTGTGACACCGCGTGTGACATCGTGTGTGACACCGTGTGTGACACCGCGTGTGACATCGTGTGTGACACCGTGTGTGACACCGCGTGTGACATCGTGTGTGACATCGTGTGTGACATCGCGTGTGACATCGCGTGTGACATCGTGTGTGACATCGTGTGTGACACCGCGTGTGACATCGCGTGTGACATCGTGTGTGACATCGTGTGTGACATCGCGTGTGACATCTCGTGTGACACGTGTGTGACACCGCGTGTGACATCGCGTGTGACATCTCGTGTGACACGTGTGTGACACGTGTGTGACACGTGTGTGACACGTGTGTGACACGTGTGTGACACCGCGTGTGACACCGCGTGTGACACCGTGTGTGACATCTCGTGTGACACCGCGTGTGACACCGCGTGTGACATCGCGTGTGACATCGCCGTGGGTGTCACTCGAGTGCCGCGTGCCGTGAGCGCCGTGGGTGCCACCGGTGCCACGTGTGCCACACGTCCTGGGGAGGCTGCAGGGACAGTCCAGCGCCCAAAGGTGACCCCTACACCCAGGAGTGACCCCAGCACCCAAAGGTGGCCTCAGCACCTGGTCTTGGACCGGTGGGGTGACCCCAGCGCCCAAAGGTGACCCCAGCGCCCAGGAGTGACCCCAGTGCCCAAAGGGGACCCCAGCACATAGGAGTGACCCCAGCACCCAGGGGTGACCCCTACACCCAGGAGTGACCCCAGCACCCAGAGGTGACCCCAGCACCCAAAGGTGACCCCGGCACCCAGAGGTGACCCCAGCACCTGGTCTCGGACCAGTGGGGTGACCCCAATGCCCAAAGGTGACCCCAGCACTCAGAGGTGACCCCAGCACCCAGGACCGAGCAGAGAATCCTGGGAGGAACTGGACACCCCAGGTATGACCTGGGCACCCTGGGGTGACCCCCACACCTGAGCCACGCCCGGGGCTGGGGGTGCCCCTGTCCCCCACCCAGGGGGGGCCGGTGTCCTTTGGGTGGGGGAGGGGTGACCCGGTGGGTGTCCCAAGGGTGCCTAAGTGGGGGGGGGTTGGTGGCTTGGGGGTGTCCCTAAGGTGTCCCAGGAGTCCCCAGGTGGAGTTTGGGTGTCCCAGGGGTGACCCTGGGGTGTCCTGGGGGTGTCCTGGGGGTGCCTGGCAAGGGGTTGGGTGTCCCTGGGGTATCCCAAGAGTCCCCAGATGGGGGTTGGGTGTCCCAGGGGTGTCCCTGAGGTGTCCCAGGGGTGTCCCAAGAGTCCCCAGATGGAGGTTGGGTGTCCCCAGGGTGTCCCTGAGGTGTCCCTGGGGTGTCCCAAGAGTCCCCAGATGGAGGTTGGGTGTCCCCAGGGTGTCCCTGAGGTGTCCCAGGAGTCCCCAGATGGGGGTTGGGTGTCCCCAGGGTGTCCCTGAGGTGTCCCAAGAGTCCTCAGATGGGGGTTGGGTGTCCCCAGGGTGTCCCTGAGGTGTCCCAGGGGTGTTCCAAGAGTCCCCAGATGGGGGTTGGGTGTCCCCAGGGTGTCCCTGAGGTGTCCCAGGGGTGTCCCAAGAGTCCCCAGATGGAGGTTGGGTGTCCCCAGGGTGTCCCTGAGGTGTCCCAGGGGTGTCCCAAGAGTCCCCAGATGGGGGTTGGGTGTCCCCAGGGTGTCCCTGAGGTGTCCCAGGGGTGTCCCAGGAGTCCTCAGATGGGGGTTGGGTGTCCCCAGGGTGTCCCTGAGGTGTCCCAAGAGTCCTCAGATGGGGGTTGGGTGTCCCCAGGGTGTCCCTGAGGTGTCCCAGGGGTGTCCCAAGAGTCCCCAGATGGGGGTTGGGTGTCCCCAGGGTGTCCCTGAGGTGTCCCAAGAGTCCCCAGATGGGGGTTGGGTGTCCCCAGGGTGTCCCTGAGGTGTCCCAGGGGTGTCCCAGGAGTCCCCAGATGGAGGTTGGGTGTCCCCAGGGTGTCCCTGAGGTGTCCCAGGGGTGTCCCAAGAGTCCCCAGATGGAGGTTGGGTGTCCCCAGGGTGTCCCTGAGGTGTCCCAAGAGTCCCCAGATGGAGGTTGGGTGTCCCCAGGGTGTCCCTGAGGTGTCCCAAGAGTCCCCAGATGGAGGTTGGGTGTCCCCAGGGTGTCCCTGAGGTGTCCCAAGAGTCCCCAGATGGGGGTTGGGTGTCCCCAGGGTGTCCCTGAGGTGTCCCAGGAGTCCTCAGATGGGGATTGGGTGTCCCCAGGGTGTCCCTGAGGTGTCCCAGGGGTGTCCCAAGAGTCCCCAGATGGAGGTTGGGTGTCCCCAGGGTGTCCCTGAGGTGTCCCAGGGGTGTCCCAAGAGTCCCCAGATGGAGGTTGGGTGTCCCCAGGGTGTCCCTGAGGTGTCCCAGGAGTCCCCAGATGGGGGTTGGGTGTCCCCAGGGTGTCCCTGAGGTGTCCCAAGAGTCCCCAGATGGAGGTTGGGTGTCCCCAGGGTGTCCCAGGGGTGTCCCAAGAGTCCTCAGATGGGGGTTGGGTGTCCCCAGGGTGTCCCTGAGGTGTCCCAGGGGTGTCCCAAGAGTCCCCAGATGGGGGTTGGGTGTCCCCAGGGTGTCCCTGAGGTGTCCCAGGGGTGTTCCAGGAGTCCCCAGATGGGGATTGGGTGTCCCCAGGGTGTCCCTGAGGTGTCCCAGGGGTGTCCCAAGAGTCCCCAGATGGGGGTTGGGTGTCCCCAGGGTGTCCCTGAGGTGTCCCAAGAGTCCCCAGATGGGGGTTGGGTGTCCCCAGGGTGTCCCTGAGGTGTCCCAGGAGTCCCCAGATGGGGGTTGGGTGTCCCCAGGGTGTCCCTGAGGTGTCCCAGGGGTGTCCCAGGAGTCCCCAGATGGGGGTTGGGTGTTCCAACGGTGTCCCAGCGGTGCTGGGGGTGCTGGGCTGGGGGTTGGGTGTCCCTGGGGTGCTCTGGGGGTGTCTCCGGTGTCCTGGGGTTGCCCAGGTGGGAGTTGAGTGTCCCTAGGGTGTCCTGGGGGTGTCCCTGGGGTGTCCTGGGGGTGTCCCTGGGGTGTCCCAGCGGTGCCCAGGTGTGGATTGAGCGTTCCAAGGGTGTCCCAGAGGTGCTGGGGGTGCTGGGCTGGGGCTTGGGTGTCCCTGGGGTGACCCAAGGGTGTCCCAGAAGTGTCCTGGGAGTGTCCCAGGAATCCCCAGGGGGGGTCTGGGTGTCCTGGGGGTGTCTCGGGTGTCCCAGGGATGTCCCAGAGGTGTTGGGGGTGCCTGAGGTGGGGGTTGGCTGACCCTGGGGTGACCCAAGGGTGTCCTGGGTGTCCCATGGGTGTCCCAGCACTGTCCCCGGGGTGTCGCGGGGGTGCGGGCCGGGCCGTGTGGGGTGAATGAATCGTTAACCCGGGCCAATCTCAGCCCGGGCCAATCAGGGCAGCGGGCCCGGGCACTTTTACAGCCCTGCTGGCCCACGGTGTCCCACGGCCACCAGCGCTGCCACCCCAGTGCCACCAGCACCCTCACCACGGCCACCACCACCAGCCCGTCATGGCCACGCCGTGGCTGCTGCTGCTGCTGCTGCCGGCCCTGGCCCTGCCCGCGGCGCTGGCCATGCCCGCGGAGCAGCGAGCCCGGGGCGCGGCTCAGGTGGCCCAAGTGGCCCTGGAGGAGCTGGTGGCGTCGGGCGAGGGCCGAATGTCCCGCGGGGCGCTGGGGGCCCTCGTGGCGAGCGCGGCCGGCCGTGCGCAGTGCCCGGGCGAGCCGTGCGGAGAGGTGAGGGCGCGCCCGGGCACGGCGACAGCGCCGGCGACAGCGGGGACAAAGGGCGGGTGGCACCGAGCGGGGGGGAGGGGGAGGCACGGGGGACAACGGGAGGGGGTGGGGCGGGCGGGAGCCCTGGGCCAGGGGGGATGGGCGAGCCAGATGTGCCAGCTGTGAGTGCCACCCGCGAGTGCCACCCGGGAGTGTCACCCGTGGGTGTCACCCGTGCGGGGGTGCCACGTGTGCCCCGAGGGCCGGGCGGCCGCGGGGACTCGGGCGGGTGCCGTGCGCAGCGGGCGCGTCGCGGGTGCCCGGCGGCGTGGGACCGGCGGCGGCGGGGCGTGGGTGGCGCGGCTCGGGGTGGCACCTGCGTGTGGCACCTGTGTGTGGCACCTGCGTGTGGCACCTGTGTGTGACACCTGTGTGTGGCACCTGTGCTGTGTGTGGCACCTGTGTGTGGCACCTGTGCTGTGTGTGGCACCTGTGCTGTGTGTGTGGCACCTGGGTGTGGCACCTGTGCCGTGTGTGGCACCTGGGTGTGGCACCTGTGCCGTGTGTGGCACCTGTGTGTGGCACCTGTGTGTGGCACCTGTGCCGTGTGTGTGGCACCTGTGCCGTGTGTGGCACCTGTGCCGTGTGGCACCTGTGTGGCACCTGTGCCGTGTGTGGCACCTGTGCCGTGTGGCACCTGTGTGGCACCTGTGCCGTGTGTGTGGCACCTGTGTGTGGCACCTGTGTGTGGCACCTGTGCTGTGTGTGGCACCTGTGTGTGGCACCTGTGTGTGGCACCTGTGCCGTGTGTGTGGCACCTGTGCCGTGTGTGGCACCTGTGTGTGGCACCTGTGCCGTGTGTGGCACCTGTGTGTGGCACCTGTGTGTGGCACCTGTGTGTGGCACCTGTGCCGTGTGTGTGGCACCTGTGCCGTGTGTGGCACCTGTGTGTGGCACCTGTGCCGTGTGTGGCACCTGTGTGTGGCACCTGTGTGTGGCACCTGTGTGTGGCACCTGTGCTGTGTGTGTGGCACCTGGGTGTGGCACCTGTGCTCTGTGTGTGGCACCTGCGTGTGGCACCTGTGTGTGGCACCTGTGCCATGTGTGTGGCACCTGGGTGTGGCACCTGTGCTCTGTGTGTGGCACCTGCGTGTGGCACCTGTGTGTGGCACCTGTGCTCTGTGTGTGTGGCACCTGTGCCGTGTGTGGCACCTGTGTGTGGCACCTGTGCTGTGTGTGTGGCACCTGGGTGTGGCACCTGTGCCGTGTGTGTGGCACCTGTGCCGTGTGTGGCACCTGGGTGTGGCACCTGCGTGTGGCACCTGCGTGTGGCACCTGTGTGTGGCACCTGTGTGTGGCACCTGTGCTCTGTGTGTGTGGCACCTGTGCCGTGTGTGGCACCTGTGTGTGGCACCTGTGCCATGTGTGTGGCACCTGGGTGTGGCACCTGTGCCGTGTGTGTGGCACCTGTGCCGTGTGTGGCACCTGGGTGTGGCACCTGCGTGTGGCACCTGCGTGTGGCACCTGTGTGTGGCACCTGTGCTCTGTGTGTGTGGCACCTGTGCCGTGTGTGGCACCTGTGTGTGGCACCTGTGCCGTGTGTGGCACCTGTGTGTGGCACCTGTGCTGTGTGTGTGGCACCTGTGTGTGGCACCTGTGTGTGGCACCTGTGCCGTGTGTGTGGCACCTGTGTGTGGCACCTGTGCTCTGTGTGTGGCACCTGGGTGTGGCACCTGTGTGTGGCACCTGTGTGTGGCACCTGTGCCGTGTGTGTGGCACCTGTGTCTGGCACCTGTGTGTGGCACCTGTGCCGTGTGTGTGGCACCTGTGTGGCACCTGGGTGTGGCACCTGGGTGTGGCACCTGTGTGTGGCACCTGTGCCGTGTGTGGCACCTGTGTGGCACCTGGGTGTGGCACCTGGGTGTGGCACCTGTGTGTGGCACCTGTGCCGTGTGTGGCACCTGTGTGTGGCACCTGTGTGTGGCACCTGTGCCGTGTGTGTGGCACCTGTGTGTGGCACCTGTGCTGTGTGTGTGGCACCTGTGTGTGGCACCTGTGTGTGGCACCTGTGCTGTGTGTGGCACCTGTGCCGTGTGTGTGGCACCTGGGTGTGGCACCTGTGTGTGGCACCTGGGTGTGGCACCTGTGCGGTGTGTGTGGCACCTGTGTGTGGCACCTGTGCTGTGTGTGTGGCACCTGGGTGTGGCACCTGTGTGTGGCACCTGTGCCGTGTGTGTGGCACCTGTGTGTGGCACCTGTGTGTGGCACCTGTGCCGTGTGTGTGGCACCTGTGTGTGGCACCTGTGTGTGGCACCTGTGCCGTGTGTGTGGCACCTGTGTGTGGCACCTGTGTGTGGCACCTGTGCCGTGTGTGTGGCACCTGGATGTGGCACCTGTGCTGTGTGTGTGGCACCTGTGTGTGGCACCTGTGTGTGGCACCTGGGTGTGGCACCTGTGCCGTGTGTGGCACCTGTGCCGTGTGTGGCACCTGTGCCGTGTGGCACCTGTGTGTGGCACCTGTGCCGTATGTGTGTCACCTGTGCCGTGTGTGCCGCGTGTGTGCCACCTGTGCCGTATATGTCACCTGTGCCACCTGTGCCGGGTGTGTGCCACCTGTTCTGTGTGCCACCTGTGCCGTGTATGCCATGTGTGCCACCTGTGCCGTGTATGCCACCTGTGCCACCTGTGCCACCCGTGCCACCTGTGCCACCTGTGCCGTGTATGCCACCTGTGCCACCTGTGCCACCCGTGCCACCGGTGCCACCTGTGCCGTGTATGCCACCTGTGCCACCTGTGCCACCCGTGCCACCGGTGCCACCTGTGCCGTGTGTGCCACCTGAGCCGTGCCACCCGTGCCAGGCGCCGTCGGGGCGTTTGTGACGCGCCACGTGTGCCGTGCGTGCCACACGCTGTGTGTGCCACGCCGTGCCACGCCTGTCACCTGTGTCACTTGTGCCGTGCGTGCCACGTGTCCCATGCCACCTGTGCCAGCCCGTGCTGTGTTTTCCATGCCATCGTCCTGTCCCCATGTCACACCCCCGTGCCACCCTGCCCCCTGTGACCCCTCATGACCCCTGTCCCCCCGTGCCACCCTGTCCCCATGTCACACCCCCGTGCCACCCTGTCCCTCCGTGTCCCCCCTCGCCCCCTGACGCTGTCCCCTGTCCCCGCAGTGTCCCTCGGTGCCAGCGGTGCTGGCCCTGGCCGGGAAGGCCCCGGGTGGCACCGCCGGGCTCGATGCCACCGAGCTGTCCTGGCTGGGGGCGGCCGTGGTGGCCACGCTCAGGGACCCCCCGGGCGCCTGCGGGGACCCCGATGGGGACACGGATGGGGACACCGAGGCCACCGCGGGGCCCTGGGCCAGCCGTGTCCGCGCCCTGCACCGCGAGTTCGCCACCGATGTCACCGGCGATGCCACCGGCAGTGTCACCGGCACCGTCGCTAGCCACGGTGGCCCCGGGCTGCGGGAGGTGGCCAAGCTGCTGGCAGCCATCGAGCCCAACTACCGCGGTGACAACGGCCACCAGGTCAGGGGACACGGGGACACTGGGGGGTGAGGGGACATGGGGGACATGGGGACGGGGAGATGAGGGGATGGGGGGACATGGGGGACAAGGGGACATGGGGGATAAGGGGACATGGGGGATAAGGGGATGGGGGACATGGGGACATCGGGGACAGGGACATGGGGACAAGGGGGACATGGGGGATAAGGGGATGGGGGGACATGGGGGATAAGGGGATGGGGGGACATGGGGGATAAGGGGATGGGGGGACATGGGGGATAAGGGGACGGGGGACATGGGGACATGGGGGATAAGGGGACATGGGGGACGGGGGATAAGGGGATGGGGGGACATGGGGGACAAGGGGATGGGGGGACATGGGGGATAAGGGGACGGGGGACATGGGGACATGGGGGATAAGGGGACATGGGGGACGGGGGATAAGGGGATGGGGGGACATGGGGGACAAGGGGATGGGGGGACATGGGGGACAAGGGGATGGGGGGACATGGGGGACAAGGGGACGGGGGACATGGGGACATGGGGGACATGGGGGACATCGGGGACAGGGACATGGGGACATGGGGGACATGGGGGATAAGGGGATGGGGGACATGGGGACATCGGGGACAGGGACATGGGGACATGGGGGATAAGGGGACATGGGGGACATGGAGGATAAGGGGACGGGGGACATGGGGACATGGGGGACAGGGACATGGGGACATGGGGGACATGGGGGATAAGGGGATGGGGGGACGTGGGGGACAGGGACATGGGGACATGGGGGATAAGGGGACATGGGGGACATGGGGGATAAGGGGATGGGGGGACAGGGGGGATAAGGGGACATGGGGGACATGGGGGACATCGGGGACAGGGACATGGGGACATGGGGACATGGGGGATAAGGGGACATGGGGACATGGGGGATAAGGGGATGGGGGGACATGGGGGACATGGGGGACAAGGGGACGGGGGACATGGGGGACATCGGGGACAGGGACATGGGGACATGCGGGATAAGGGGACGGGGGACATGGGGGACAGGGACATGGGGACATGGGGGACATGGGGGATAAGGGGACAGGGGACATGGGGGACATCGGGGACAGGGACATGGGGGATAAGGGGATGGGGGGACATGGGGGACATCGGGGACAGGGACATGGGGACATGGGGGACATGGGGGATAAGGGGATGGGGGGACGTGGGGGACGGGGGACATGGGGACATGGGGGATAAGGGGACATGGGGGACATGGGGGATAAGGGGATGGGGGGACATGGGGGATAAGGGGACATGGGGGACATGGGGGACATCGGGGACAGGGACATGGGGACATGGGGGACAAGGGGACGGGGGACATGGGGGATAAGGGGACGGGGGACATGGGGACATCGGGGACAGGGACATGGGGACATGGGGGACATGGGGGATAAGGGGACGGGGGGACATGGGGACATGAGACAGAGGACATGGGGACACAGGGGGACACGGGGGACACAGGGTGTGGCCACTGGTGCAGGGACATGTGGCCTGGGGAGGTGACAGTGGCCGCTGGGCACAGAGAGGTGACAAACGGTCACATGTGTGCCCTGGGGAGGTGCCACCCGTGTCACGGGCACCATTGGCCGGCCCCTCGTGTCACGGTGGCTGTGTCTGGGGGTGACACGGTGACCTTTGAGTGACACGGTGACCTTTGGGTGTCACAGGCCTGCGTGGATGCTCGGGGGGTGCTGGCAGCCACCTCCAGGGTGTCCCCAAGGGTGGGGACCGGGCGGGTGCTGGTGGCACTCGGGGTCCTGGTGCTGCGCGGCCACCGCCTCTGCCCTGGGGACAGCGGGGACACCCCCAGCCTGCAGTGTGGGGACACCGGCAGCCACCGTGGGGACAGCGGTGACATCGACACCCTCCACGGGGACACGGACGCTCATCATGGGGACAGCGGTGACATCGACACCCTCCACGGGGACACGGACACCCGGCACAGTGACACTACCCCCAGGGCCACCACCCACGGGGACAGTGACACCCGTTATGGGGACATTGAAAGCCACCTTGGGGACTTGGAAAGCCACCACGGCCCCACGAGCCCCGGCTCCTACTCTGGGGACACCGGTGACAACGTCACTGTCCCTGTCCCCACCAACAGCAGCGACCCCGCGGAGCAGCTCAACACCAGCCAGAGTGAGTGGGGACAGGGACGGGGACAGGGGACAGGGACGGGGACAGGGACGGGGACAGGGACAGGAACCAGGATGGGGACCGGGATGGGGCTGGGGACAAGGACAGGGCTGGGGCGATGTCCTCGCTGTCCCCCTGGGGCTGGCAGTGACCCCGTGTCCCCGCTGTCCCACTGACCCTGTCCCCGTGTCCCCTGTGGCAGGGTCCGTGCTGGGGACACTGATGGCGCTGTCGCTGTCCCTGACCCCGTGTCCCCTGTGGCAGGGTCCGTGCTGGGGACACTGACAGCGCTGTCGCTGTCGCTGTCCCTGACCCCGTGTCCCCTGTGGCAGGGTCCGTGCTGGGGACACTGACAGCGCTGTCGCTGTCCCTGACCCTGTCCCCGTGTCCCCTGTGGCAGGGTACGTGCTGGGGACGCTGATGGCGCTGTCGCTGTCCCTGACCCCGTGTCCCCGTGTCCCCTGTGGCAGGGTACGTGCTGGGGACGCTGATGGCGCTGGCGCTGGCGCTGGTGCCGCTGGTGGCGCTGGCCCTGGTGCTGTGTCCCGGCTGTTCCCGGTGTCCCGGCGGTTCCCGGTGTCCCGGCGGTTCCCGGTGTCGCCGCTGTCCCCGGCGCTGGGGGCGCCCCCTGCTGGACGGGCTGGCGGCCGGGGCGCTCAGCGGGGACGCGCTGCTGCACGTGCTGCCCCAGGTGGGGACACGGGGGGACACGGGGGGACACGGGGGGTGTGGGGGACACGGGAGGATGAGGGGACACGGGGGGTGTGGGGGACAGAGGGGACACGGGGGGTGTGGGGGACACGGGAGGATGAGGGGACACGGGGGGTGTGGGGGACAGAGGGGACACGGGGGGTGTGGGGGACACGGGAGGATGAGGGGACACGGGGGGTGTGGGGGACAGAGGGGACACGGGGGGTGTGGGGGACACGGGAGGATGAGGGGACACGGGGGGGACACGGGGGGACAGAGGGGACACGGGAGGATGAGGGGACACGGGGGGGACACGGGGGTACACGGAGGGACATGTGGGGCTGTGGGGGACACGGGAGGACAGAGGGGACACGAGGGGGACACGGAGGGGACACGGGGGGGACACGGGGGGGACACGGGGGGGTGTGGGGGGCATGGGGGGCAGAGGGGGGTTAAGGAGGGACGGGGGGACACGCGGGGACACAGGGGACACGGGGGGTTAAGGGGGGACACGGGGGGGTGTGGGGGGATGTGGGGACAGAGGGGACACGGGGGGACACGGCGGCTGTGGGGGACACGGGGGGACAGAGGGGACACGGGGGGTGTGGGGGACACGGGAAGATGAGGGGACAGAGGGGACCCGGGGGGGACACAGGGGGACAGAGGGGACACGGGGGGTGTGGGGGACACAGGGGGACAGAGGGGACACAGGGGGACAGAGGGGACACGGGGGGGACACGGGGGGGCAGAGGGGACACGGGAGGATGAGGGGACACGGGGGGGGACACGGGGGGACACGGAGGGACATGTGGGGCTGTGGGGGACACGGGAGGACAGAGGGGACACGAGGGGGACGGGGGGGGTGTGGGGGACACGGGGGGACACGGGAGGACAGAGGGGACACGGGGGGGACACGGGGGGACACGAGGGGGACACGGGGGGACACGGGGGGACACGGGAGGATGAGGGGACACGGGGGGACACGGGGGGGTGTGGGGGACAGAGGGGACACGGAGGGACGTGTGGGGCTGTGGGGGACACGGGGGGACACGGGAGGACAGAGGGGACACGGGGGGGGACAGAGGGGACACGGGGGGTTAAGGGGGGACACGGGGGGGTGTGGGGGGATGTGGGGACAGAGGGGACATCGGGGGGGACACGGGGGGCAAGGGAGGGACACAGGGACGGGGGAACAGAGGGGACACGGAGGGGACACGGCGGCTGTGGGGGACACGGGGGGACAGAGGGGACACGGGGGGGACAGAGGGGACCCGGGGGGATGAGGAGGGGTCATGGGGGGGACACAGGGGGACAGAAGGGACACGAGGGGGACAGAGGGGACCCGGGGGGACACGGGGTGTGTGGGGGACACGGGGGGACAGAGGGGACACGAGGGGGACACGGGGGGACAGAGGGGACACGGGGGGGGACACGGGGGGACAGAGGGGACACGGGAGGATGAGGAGGGGTCATGGGGGACACAGGGGGGACGTCGGGGGCACATGGGGGGATGGGCGGGACAAGGGGTGGGGGGGACACGGGGGGATATGGGGGGACACGGGGACACAGGGACAGAGGGGGGGGGATACGGGGGGCACGGGGGTGACATCGGGGGGGGACACGGGGACGTGCCACGCGTGTGCCTCCCTCCGTGTCCCCCGCAGGCCCTGGGGATCCACAGCCACTCGGGGGGCGAGCACGCCGAGCACGGGGCTTCCCACGGCCCCCCCTGGGAGATGCTGGCGGTGCTGGGGGGGCTCTACGGGGGCTTCGTCCTGGAGCGGCTGCTGGGGGGGCTGGGACCCCCCCCCGAGGAGGTGGGGAATTGGGGGAGGGGGAATTGGGGGGGCCTGAGACCCTTCCCCCCCCTCCCCGAGGAGGTGGGGTTGGGGGGAAAATTTGGGGGGGTTCCGAGGGATGGAGTCCCCCTGGAGCAGGTGGGGATGGCGGGGGGATTTGGGGCGGCTCGGGACCCCATCGAGGGGGGCTGGGGGGTCCCCGAGACCTTCCCCCCCCCCCCCCCGGGGATAGGGTGGAGATGGGGGGGGCTATGGGGGGTTTTGGGGTGGGGGCTGCAGGGCAGGTTCGGCTGGGTGGGGGAATTTGGGGGGTTAGTGAGCCCCGGGGGTGTCCCCCACTGATAGGGGGGCGGTTTTGGGGTGCAGCAGCTCCTCACCCCCCCCCCCCCAAACCCTGCCCCAGGTGAAGGAGGAAGACCCCACCCCTGACCCCGCCCAGAGCACACAGGAGCTGACCGCGCACGGTACGGCCGCAAATCCCCCCAAAACTCCTCAAATCTCCCCCAAAATTCCTTCCCCCCCCCCAAGGGGACACCCCCGAACCCCTGCACGTAAAAGGAGGCGCTGGACGACCCAGGTGGGACTCGAACCCACAATCCCCAGCTCCGGAGGCTGATGCCTTGTCCATTAGGCCACTGGGCCGTGCGCGCGGCAGCGGCGCCGGGCGCCACCTGGGGGCGCTCCCGGGACCCCGCGGGGGCGTGGGGGGACAAGGGGGACCCGTGGGTGTCCATAGGGGTGACCCCTGGGTGTCCCGTGGGTGTCCGTGAGTGACCCGTGGGTGTCCATGGGTGACCCGTGGGTGTCCATAAGGGTGACCCCTGGGTGTCCCGTGGGTGTCCGTGAGTGACCCGTGGGTGTCCAGGGGTGACCCCTGGGTGTCCATAGGGGTGACCCCTGGGTGTCCCGTGGGTGTCCATGGGTGACCCGTGGGTGTCCACAGGGGTGACCCCTGGGTGTCCCCGGGTGACCCCCGGTGACCGTGGGTGTCCATAGGTGGCCATGGGTGACCCCTGGGTGTCCACAGGGGTGACCCCTGGGTGTCCCCGGGTGACCCCCGGTGACCGTGGGTGTCCATAGGTGGCCATGGAGGACCCGTGGGTGTCCATAGGGGTGACCCCTGGGTGTCCCGTGGGTGTCCGTGAGTGACCCGTGGGTGTCCATAGGGGTGACCCCTGGGTGTCCCGTGGGTGTCCGTGAGTGACCCGTGGGTGTCCATGGGTGACCCGTGGGTGTCCACAGGGGTGACCCCTGGGTGTCCCCGGGTGACCCCCGGTGACCGTGGGTGTCCATAGGTGGCCATGGGTGACCCGTGGGTGTCCATAGGGGTGACCCCTGGGTGTCCCGTGGGTGTCCGTGAGTGACCCGTGGGTGTCCATGGGTGACCCGTGGGTGTCCATAGGGGTGACCCCTGGGTGTCCCCGGGTGACCCCCGGTGACCGTGGGTGTCCATAGGTGGCCATGGGTGACCCCTGGGTGTCCATAGGGGTGACCCCTGGGTGTCCCGTGGGTGTCCGTGAGTGACCCGTGGGTGTCCATGGGTGACCCGTGGGTGTCCACAGGGGTGACCCCTGGGTGTCCCCGGGTGACCCCCGGTGACCGTGGGTGTCCATAGGTGGCCATGGGTGACCCCTGGGTGTCCATAGGGGTGACCCCTGGGTGTCCCGTGGGTGTCCATGGGTGACCCGTGGGTGTCCACAGGGGTGACCCCTGGGTGTCCCCGGGTGACCCCCGGTGACCGTGGGTGTCCATAGGTGGCCATGGGTGACCCCTGGGTGTCCACAGGGGTGACCCCTGGGTGTCCCCGGGTGACCCCCGGTGACCGTGGGTGTCCATAGGTGGCCATGGAGGACCCGTGGGTGTCCATAGGGGTGACCCCTGGGTGTCCCGTGGGTGTCCGTGAGTGACCCGTGGGTGTCCATAGGGGTGACCCCTGGGTGTCCCGTGGGTGTCCGTGAGTGACCCGTGGGTGTCCATGGGTGACCCGTGGGTGTCCACAGGGGTGACCCCTGGGTGTCCCCGGGTGACCCCCGGTGACCGTGGGTGTCCATAGGTGGCCATGGGTGACCCCTGGGTGTCCACAGGGGTGACCCCTGGGTGTCCCCGGGTGACCCCCGGTGACCGTGGGTGTCCATAGGTGGCCATGGGTGACCCCTGGGTGTCCACAGGGGTGACCCCTGGGTGTCCCCGGGTGACCCCCGGTGACCGTGGGTGTCCATAGGTGGCCATGGAGGACCCGTGGTTGTCCATAGGGGTGACCCCTGGGTGTCCCGTGGGTGTCCGTGAGTGACCCGTGGGTGTCCATAGGGGTGACCCCTGGGTGTCCCGTGGGTGTCCGTGAGTGACCCCTGGGTGTCCATGGGTGACCCGTGGGTGTCCACAGGGGTGACCCCTGGGTGTCCCCGGGTGACCCCCGGTGACCGTGGGTGTCCATAGGTGGCCATGGGTGACCCCTGGGTGTCCATAGGGGTGACCCCTGGGTGTCCCGTGGGTGTCCGTGAGTGACCCGTGGGTGTCCATGGGTGACCCGTGGGTGTCCACAGGGGTGACCCCTGGGTGTCCCCGGGTGACCCCCGGTGACCGTGGGTGTCCATAGGTGGCCATGGGTGACCCGTGGGTGTCCATAGGGGTGACCCCTGGGTGACCGTGAGTGACCCCTGGGTGTCCATCGGTGACCCGTGGGTGTCCATAGGTGACCATGGGTGACCCGTGGGTGTCACCCGGTGACCCCCGGTGACCGTGGGTGTCCATAGGGGTGACCCGTGGGTGGTCCCGGGTGTCCATAGGTGGCCATGGGTGACCCGTGGGTGTCCCCGAGTGACCCGTGGGTGTCCATAGGTGGCCATGGGTGACCCGTGGGTGTCCCCGAGTGACCCGTGAGTGTCCATAGGTGGCCATGGGTGACCCGTGGGTGTCCATAGGTGCCTGTGGGTGTCCCCGGCTGACCCGTGGGTGACCCGTGGGTGCCCTGTGGTGACACTTGCCTCTCTCCCTGTCTCTCTCCCCTCCTTTTTTTCCCCCCGCGTGTCCCACGTCCCGTGTCCGCCTGTGTCGGTCCCGTGTCCGCCTGTCCCGTGTCCGCCTGTCTGTCCCGTGTCCCGTGTCCGCCTGTCTGTCCTGTGTGTGTCCCGTGTCCCGTGTCCCTCCCGTGTCCCGTGTCCGTCTGTCTGTCCCGTGTCCCGTGTCCCTGCTGTCCCGTGTCCGTCTGTCTGTCCCGTGTCCCTCCTGTCCGTCCCGTGTCCGTCTGTCTGTCCCGTGTCCGCCTGTCTGTCCCGTGTCCCGTGTCCCTGCTGTCCCGTGTCCCGTGTCCGCCTGTCTGTCCCGTGTCCCGTGTCCCTCCTGTCCGTCCCGTGTCCGCCTGTCTGTCCCGTGTCCCGTGTCCGTCTGTCGGTCCCGTGTCCCTGCTGTCCCGTGTCCCGTGTCCGTCTGTCTGTCCCGTGTCCCTCCTGTCCGTCCCGTGTCCGCCTGTCCCGTGTCCGTCTGTCGGTCCCGTGTCCCTGCTGTCCCGTGTCCCGTGTCCGTCTGTCTGTCCCTGCTGTCCCGTGTCCCTCCTGTCCGTCCCGTGTCCCGTGTCCCGTGTCCGTCTGTCGGTCCCGTGTCCGTCTGTCTGTCCCGTGTCCGCCTGTCTGTCCCGTGTCCCGTGTCCGTCTGTCTGTCCTGTGTGTGTCCCGTGTCCGTCTGTCTGTCCCGTGTCCGCCTGTCTGTCCCGTGTCCCTCCTGTCCGTCCCGTGTCCCGTGTCCCGTGTCCCGTGTCCGTCTGTCTGTCCCGTGTCCCGTGTCCCACGTCCCGTGTCCGCCTGTCTGTCCCGTGTCCGCCTGTCTGTCCCGTGTCCGCCTGTCTGTCCCGTGTCCCGTGTCCCATGTCCCGTGTCCCGTGTCCCGTGTCCGCCTGTCTGTCCCGTGTCCGCCTGTCCGTCCTGTGTGTGTCCCGTGTCCCGTGTCCCTGCTGTCCCGTGTCCTTCTGTCTGTCCCGTGTCCCTGCTGTCCCGTGTCCCGTGTCCGTCCGTCTGTCCCGTGTCCCGTGTCCGTCTGTCCCGTGTCCCGTGTCCCGTGTCCCGTGTCCGTCTGTCGGTCCCGTGTCTGTCTGTCCCGTGTCCCGTGTCCCGTGTCCCGTGTCCGTCCGTCTGTCCCGTGTCCCGTGTCCGTCTGTCCCGTGTCCCGTGTCCGTCTGTCTGTCCCGTGTCCGTCTGTCTGTCCCGTGTCCCTGCTGTCCCGTGTCCCGTGTCCGTCTGTCCCGTGTCCCGTGTCCCGTGTCCCGTGTCCGTCCGTCTGTCCCGTGTCCCGTGTCCGTCTGTCCCGTGTCCCGTGTCCCGTGTCCGCCTGTCCCGTGTCCGCCTGTCTGTCCCGTGTCCCGTGTCCCTGCTGTCCCGTGTCCGTCTGTCTGTCCCGTGTCCCTCCTGTCCGTCCCGTGTCCGTCTGTCTGTCCCGTGTCCGCCTGTCTGTCCCGTGTCCCGTGTCCCTCCTGTCCGTCCCGTGTCCGCCTGTCTGTCCCGTGTCCCGTGTCCGTCTGTCGGTCCCGTGTCCCTGCTGTCCCGTGTCCCGTGTCCGTCTGTCTGTCCCGTGTCCCTCCTGTCCGTCCCGTGTCCGCCTGTCTGTCCCGTGTCCCGTGTCCGTCTGTCGGTCCCGTGTCCCTGCTGTCCCGTGTCCCGTGTCCGTCTGTCTGTCCCGTGTCCCTCCTGTCCGTCCCGTGTCCGCCTGTCCCGTGTCCGTCTGTCGGTCCCGTGTCCCTGCTGTCCCGTGTCCCGTGTCCGTCTGTCTGTCCCTGCTGTCCCGTGTCCCTCCTGTCCGTCCCGTGTCCCGTGTCCGTCTGTCGGTCCCGTGTCCGTCTGTCCCGTGTCCCGTGTCCGCCTGTCTGTCCCGTGTCCCCCTGTCTGTCCTGTGTGTGTCCCGTGTCCCGTGTCCCGTGTCCGCCTGTCTGTCCCGTGTCCCTGCTGTCCCGTGTCCCGTGTCCGTCTGTCCCGTGTCCCGTGTCCCTGCTGTCCCGTGTCCCGTGTCCGTCTGTCTGTCCCGTGTCCCGTGTCCCTCCTGTCCGTCCCGTGTCCCGTGTCCCGTGTCCGTCTGTCGGTCCCGTGTCCGTCTGTCCCGTGTCCCGTGTCCGCCTGTCTGTCCCGTGTCCCGTGTCCGCCTGTCTGTCCTGTGTGTGTCCCGTGTCCCGTGTCCCGTGTCCGCCTGTCTGTCCCGTGTCCCTGCTGTCCCGTGTCCCGTGTCCGTCTGTCCCGTGTCCCGTGTCCCTGCTGTCCCGTGTCCCGTGTCCGTCTGTCCCGTGTCCCGTGTCCCGTGTCCGTCCGTCTGTCCCGTGTCCCGTGTCCGTCTGTCCCGTGTCCCGTGTCCCGTGTCCCGTGTCCGTCTGTCCCGTGTCCCGTGTCCGTCTGTCTGTCCCGTGTCCGTCTGTCTGTCCCGTGTCCCTGCTGTCCCGTGTCCCGTGTCCGTCTGTCCCGTGTCCCTGCTGTCCCGTGTCCCGTCTGTCCCGTGTCCCGTGTCCGTCTGTCCCGTGTCCCGTGTCCCGTGTCCGCCTGTCTGTCCCGTGTCCCGTGTCCCGTGTCCCGTGTCCGTCTGTCCCGTGTCCCATGTCCGTCTGTCTGTCCCGTGTCCGTCTGTCTGTCCCGTGTCCCTGCTGTCCCGTGTCCCGTGTCTGTCTGTCCCGTGTCCCGTGTCCCGTGTCCGCCTGTCTGTCCCGTGTCCCGTGTCTGTCTGTCCCGTGTCCCGTGTCCGTCTGTCCCGTGTCCCGTGTCCCGTGTCCCGTGTCCCGTGTCCGTCCGTCTGTCCCGTGTCCCGTGTCCGCCTGTCTGTCCCGTGTCCCTGCTGTCCCGTGTTCCGTGTCCCGTGTCCCGTGTCCCGTGTCCCGTGTCCGTCTGTCCCGTGTCCCGTGTCCGTCTGTCCCGTGTCCCGCTGTGCGCAGGCGCGGGTGGCGCGGGCGGCGCGCAGGCGCTGTTGCTGTCGGCAGGGGGCGCCGTTCACCGCCTGGCGGACGGGCTCGCGCTCGGCTCCGCCTTCGCCGCGTCCGCGAGCGCCGGGGCGGCGGCGGGGGCGGGGCTGGCGCTGCACGAGCTGCCGCGGGCCTTCGGTGAGGGGCGGGGCCTGGAGAAGGGGCGGGGTCTGGGAAGGGGCGGGGCCTGAGGAATGGGGCGGGGCTGGCGCTGCACGAGCTGCCGCGGGCCTTCGGTGAGGGGCGGGGCCTGGGGAAAGGGGCGGGGCCTGGGGAATGGGGGCGGGGCTGGCGCTGCACGAGCTGCCGCGGGCCTTCGGTGAGGGGCGGGGCCTGGGGAAAGGGGCGGGGCCTGGGGAATGGGGCGGGGCCTGGGGAAAGGGGCGGGGCCTGAGGAATGGGGGCGGGGCTGGCGCTGCACGAGCTGCCGCGGGCCTTCGGTGAGGGGCGGGGCCTGGGGAAAGGGGCGGGGCCTAGGGAATGGGGGCGGGGCTGGCGCTGCACGAGCTGCCGCGGGCCTTCGGTGAGGGGCGGGGCCTGGGGAAAGGGGCGGGGCCTGGGGAAAGGGGGCGGGGCCTGGGGAATGGGGGCGGGGCTGGCGCTGCACGAGCTGCCGCGGGCCTTCGGTGAGGGGCGGGGCCTGGGGGAAGGGGGCGGGGCCTGGGAAGGGGCGGGGCTGGCGCTGCACGAGCTGCCGCGGGCCTTCGGTGAGGGGCGGGGCCTGGGGAAGGGGCGGGGTCTGGGAAGGGGCGGGGCCTGAGGAATGGGGGCGGGGCTGGCGCTGCACGAGCTGCCGCGGGCCTTCGGTGAGGGGCGGGGCCTGGGGAGAGGGGGCGGGGCCTGGGAAGGGGCGGGGCCTGGGGAAAGGGGGCGGGGCCTGGGGAATGGGGCGTGGCTCCGGAAAAGGGGCGGGGCTCGGACATGGGGCGGGGCTTGAGCTGCCGCGAGCGCTCGCTGAGGGGCGGGGCCTGGGCGGAGGGGGCGGAGCCTGGGGCTCTCAGGTGGGCTCAGGGTCTCTGTCCCCTCAGGGTCTCTGTCCCGGTGTCGGGGCTCTCAGGGGTCTCAGGGTCTCGGTCCCCTCAGGGTCTCGGTCCCGGGGCCAGGGGTCTCAGGGTCTCGGTCCCCTCAGGGTCTCTGTCCCCTCAGGGTCTCTGTCCCGGTGTCGGGGCTCTCAGGGGTCTCAGGGTCTCTGTCCCCTCAGGGGCGGTCCCGGTGCCGGTGCCAGGGGGTCTCAGGGTCTCTGTCCCCTCAGGGGTGGTCCCGGTGCCGGGGCCAGGGGTCTCAGCGTCTCTGTCCCCGCAGGTGACGCGCTGGTGCTGTCGCAGTCCGGGCTGGCCACCCGGCGGGTGGTGGCGCTGGCCGTGGCCGGGGCGCTGCCCGTGGTGCCGGGGGTCGTGGCCGGGCTGGCGCTGGGGGCCGCCCCCGCCGCCCGCTCCTGGCTCGGGGCCCTGGGCGGGGGCTTCCTGCTGCACCTGGCGCTGTGCCACATGGTGAGGGGACATCGGGGACATTGGGGACATCGGGGGACATTGGGGATATTGGGGACATCGGGGACATCGGGGACATTGGGGACATCGGGGACATCGGGGACATTGGGGACATCAGGGATATTGGGGACACTGGGACATGGGGGACATGGGGGACATCGGGGACATGGTGGACATTGGGGACACGGGGGACATTGGGGACATCGGGGACATTGGGGACATCGGGGACACGGGGGACATTGGGGACATCAGGGGCTTCCTGCTGCACCTGGCTGAGGTGTCCCCGGCTGGCCGCAGGTGACGCTCAGGTGTCCCATAGGTGTCCCAGAGGTACTCTCAGGTGTCCCCCAGGTGTCTCAGGTGTCCCTCAGGTGTCCCCCAGGTGTCCCTCAGGTGCCCCTAGGTACCCGTAGGTGCCCCGTAGGTACCCCCAGGTGCCCGCAGGTGTCCCCCAGGTGTCCCCCAGGTTTCCTTCAGGTGTCCCCAGGTGAAGCTCAGGTGTCCCATAGGTGTCCCAGAGGTACCCTCAGGTGTCTCAGGTGTCCCCCAGGTGACGCTCAGGTGTCCCCAGGTGCCCGCAGGTGTCTCAGGTGTCCCCCAGGTGACGCTCAGGTGTCCCCCAGGTGTCCCTCAGGTGCCCCTAGGTACCCGTAGGTGCCCCTAGGTACCCCCAGATGCCCGCAGGTGCCCGCAGGTGTCCCCCAGGTGATGCTCAGGTGTCCCCCAGGTGCCTCTAGGTACCCATAGGTGCCCCGTAGGTACCCCCAGGTGTCTCAGGTGTCCCCCAGGTGACGCTCAGGTGTCCCTAGGAACCCGTAGGTGCCCCTAGGTACCCCCAGATGCCCGCAGGTGCCCGCAGGTGTCCCCCAGGTGACGCTCAGGTGTCCCTCAGGTGCCCCCATAGGTACCCGTAGGTGCCCCATAGGTACCCCCAGGTGTCTCAGGTGTCCCTCAGGTGACGCTCAGGTGTCCCTCAGGTGCCCCTAGGTACCCGTAGGTGCCCCATAGGTACCCCCAGGTGTCTCAGGTGTCCCCCAGATGATGCTCAGGTGTCCCCCAGGTGCCTCTAGGTACCCATAGGTGCCCCGTAGGTAACCCCAGGTGTCTCAGGTGTCCCCCAGGTGACGCTCAGGTGTCCCTAGGAACCCGTAGGTGCCCCTAGGTACCCCCAGATGCCCCCAGGTGCCCGCAGGTGTCCCCCAGGTGACGCTCAGGTGTCCCTCAGGTGCCCCCAGGTACCCGTAGGTGCCCCATAGGTACCCCCAGGTGTCTCAGGTGTCCCTCAGGTGCCCCCAGGTACCCGTAGGTGCTCCATAGGTACCCCCAGGTGTCTCAGGTGACGCTCAGGTGCCCCCAGGTACCCGTAGGTGCCCCATAGGTACCCCCAGGTGTCTCAGGTGTCCCCCAGGTGACGCTCAGGTGTCCCTCAGGTGCCCCTAGGTACCCGTAGGTGCCCCATAGGTACCCCCAGGTGTCTCAGGTGTCCCCCAGGTGACGCTCAGGTGTCCCTCAGGTGCCCCTAGGTACCCGTAGGTGTCCCATAGGTACCCCCAGGTGACGCTCAGGTGTCCCTCAGGTGCCCCCAGGTACCCGTAGGTGTCCCATAGGTACCCCCAGGTGTCTCAGGTGTCCCCCAGGTGACGCTCAGGTGTCCCCCAGGTGCCTCTAGGTACCCGTAGGTGTCCCATAGGTACCCCCAGGTGTCTCAGGTGTCCCCCAGGTGACGCTCAGGTGTCCCTCAGGTGCCCCCAGGTACCCGTAGGTGTCCCATAGGTACCCCCAGGTGTCTCAGGTGTCCCTCAGGTGCCCCCAGGTACCCGTAGGTGCCCCGTAGGTACCTCCAGGTGTCTCAGGTGTCCCCCAGGTGACGCTCAGGTGTCCCCCAGGTGCCTCTAGGTACCCGTAGGTGCCCCATAGGTACCCCCAGGTGTCTCAGGTGTCCCTCAGGTGCCTCTAGGTACCCGTAGGTGTCCCATAGGTACCCCCAGGTGTCCCAGGTGTCCCTCAGGTGCCCCCAGGTACCCATAGGTGCCCCATAGGTACCCCCAGGTGTCTCCCAGGTGTCCCCAGGTGACGCTCAGGTGTCCCGCAGGTGCCGGGCATGCTGTCCGTGCGGACGGGCAGCCCCTGGGTGCTGCTGGCGCTGCAGAGCCTGGGGCTGCTCGGGGGCTGGGGGCTGCTGCTGCTGCTGGCGCTGGGCGAGGAGGAGGGGGCGCACTGACCTCCCCCCCCCGGGGACCCCCCCCCCCGACATCGGGATCGCCGGGATCAGCGCCTGGAACAGCACCTGGACACACCTGGACACACCTGGGAACACCTGGACTCACCTGGGGCACCGTCCCCGTGAGCCCCCGGCATCCCCTGGGAACCCCCCAGGAACCCCCAGAACCCCCCCACGACATCGGGATCGCCCGGACCAGCGCCTGGAACAGCACCTGGACACACCTGGACACACCTGGACTCACCTGGGGCACCCCCCAGAGACCCTCGTGGGGGTGGGAACGGGGGAAATAAAAGCGGAAATGGAGCAGGAATCTTGGATTTGGGGTTGGGGGCACTGGGGGGGTACTGGGAGGGACTGGGAGGGACTGGAGGTTACTGGAAGGTAACGGGGAGGGTACTGGGGGGCACTGGGGAGGCAGGAGCCCTATAGCGCCATAGGGGCCTATAGGGGCTGGGAGGGGCACTCCCGGGGGGGGTGTATGGACCTTATGGGGTGCAGCCTTTTTTGGGGGGGTACAGGGGTCCCTATGGGGTGCAGCCCAGTTTGGGGGGCTCCAGGGCCCCTCCAGACCCTCTCCATGGGGTGCAATTCCCTTTTGGGGGGTCCAGGGCCCCTGTTAAGCGTGGGACCCCTATGGGGTGCAGCCCCTTTTTTGGGGGGGTACAGGGGTCCCTATGGGGTGCAGCCCCTTTTGGGGGGCTCCAGGGCCCCTCCAGACCCTCTCCATGGGGTTCAACTCCCTTTGGGGGTGTCCAGGACCCCCCTATCCCCCTCCATTCCCCCCAAATCCCCCAGAGGGTCGGTGGATTTTTAGGGGGGGGGGGTCTCCGGGGGTCCCCGGTTCGAGTCCCGACGCCGCTGGAGGACCCAGCGTCTCTATGGTCGGGGGGGGCCGGAGCGGCCGGAGCGGTCCCGCGGGCGCCGCTCTGGCACCACTTCCGGCGCCACTTCCGGCGTCTCTGTGGCGGCGGCGGCGGCGGTGGCGGGAGCGGGTCGGGCGCGTGTGGGAGCGGTGAGGAGGTGGCGCGAATTTGGGGGATTTTTGGGGGGTTTTGAGGGGTTTTTGGGGGTTTTGGAGGGTGGGGGAGGAATGAAGGAGGAGATTTGAGGGGTCTGTAGGGATGGAGCGGGCGGCGGGGGGAGGTGGGGGAGTTGAGGGGAGTGAGGGGAAATTTGAGGGGTCTGTGAGGGGGAGATGGGGAGGACTGAGGGGGGAGGTTTGGGGGGTCCGTTTGGGTTGTTCTGAGGGGGGATTTGGGGGGAATTGAGGGGAAAATGGGGGGAGCTGAGGGGGGAGGTTTGGGGGGTCCCTTTGGGGTGCTCTGAGGGGGGATTTGGGGGGAATTGAGGGGAAAATGGGAGTGAGCTGAGGGGGGAGGTTTGGGGGGTCCCTTTGGGGTGCTCTGAGGGGGGATTTGGGGGGAATTGAGGGGAAAATGGGGGGAGTGAGGGGGGAGGTTTGGGGGGTCCCTTTGGGGTGTTCTGAGGGGAGATTTTGGGGGGAATTGAGGGGAAAATGGGGGGAGGTTTGGGGGGTCCCTTTGGGGTGTTCTGAGGGGGGATTTTGGGGGGAATTGAGGGGAAAATGGGGGGAGGTTTGGGGGGTCCCTTTGGGGTGTTCTGAGGGGGGATTTGGGGGGAATTGAGGGGAAAATGGGGGGAGTGAGGGGGGAGGTTTGGGGGGTCCCTTTGGGGTGTTCTGAGGGGGGATTTGGGGGGAATTGAGGGGAAAATGGGGGGAGGTTTGGGGGGTCCATTTGGGGTGTTCTGAGGGGGGATTTTGGGGGGAATTGAGGGGAAAATGGGGTGTTCAGAGGGGGGAGGTTTGGGGGGTCCCTTTGGGGTGTTCTGAGGGGAGATTTTGGGGGGAATTGAGGGGAAAATGGGGGGAGCTGAGGGGGGAGGTTTGGGGGGTCCCTTTGGGGTGTTCTGAGGGGGGATTTGGGGGGAATTGAGGGGAAAATGGGGGGAGTTTTGGGGGGTCCCTTTGGGGTGTTCTGAGGGGGGATTTGGGGGGAATTGAGGTGGGGAAGTTTGGGGGGTCCTGTGAGAGGCTCAGGGGGTCCTTTGGGGGCTCCATGAGGAGGAGAACGTGAGCTTGGGGGAGGTTTTGGGGGGGATTTTTGTGCGGCTTCCGTTGCGTTCCCCCATTTTTTGGGCTGATTCCTCCTTTTTTTTTTTTAACGCCCGTCTCTCCCTTCTTCCTTTTTTTTCCCCCTTTTTCTTCGTCTTTTAATTCTCTCTTTTCTTATTTCTTTTTCCCTCGCAGCCCCGCCCTGCCCACCCACCCACCCCCTCCACCCAGGAGGGATTTTGGGGTGTTTATTTAGGGTTTTTTTGAGGTCGAGGGGGGGCCATGTACGCCGTGTACAAGCAAACCCACCCTCCCACGGGGCTGGAATTTTCCCTTTATTGCCACTTTTTCTCGGCGGCCGAGCGGAACCTGGTGGTGGCCGGCACCTCCCAGCTCTTCGTCTACCGCCTCAACCACGACACCGAGGTGACCCCCCAAAAAAAAACCCCAAAAACACCCCCCAATCCCCCCAATCCTCGGGGTTTTGGGGCGGCTTCCAGCGATTGCATCGGTTTCTCTTGCAGGCGGCGGGGAAAGGCGACAGGAATGGGGGTGAGTGAGCTCTTTTTTGGGGGGGTTCAGTCATTTTGGGGTGATTGGGATTTCTTCTCTTTTTGGGGGGGGGGGTTCTTCAGTTTCTGGTGTGGTTTTGGGGGTGATTTTCCATTTTTAGGGTGATTTTTTTCTGCTTTTGGGGTGATTTTTTCTCCTTTTTGGGGTGATTTTCCATTTTTTGGGGTGATTTTTTTTCTCCTTTTTGGGGTGATTTTCCGTTTTTGGGGTGATTTTTTCTCCCTTTTTGGGGTGATTTTCCATGTTGGGGGTGATTTTTTTCTCCTTTTTGGGGTGATTTTCCATTTTTGGGGTGATTTTTTTCTCCCTTTTTGGGGTGATATTTTTTCCTTTTTGGGGTGATTTTCCATTTTCTGGGGTGATTTTCCATGTTGGAGGTGATTTTTTCTCCTTTTTGGGGTGATTTTCCATGTTGGGGGTGATTTTTTCTCCTTTTTGGGGTGATTTTCCATGTTGGGGGTGATTTTTTTCTCCCTTTTTGGGGTGATTTTCCATTTTCTGGGGTGATTTTCCATGTTGGGGGTGATTTTTTCTCCTTTTTGGGGTGATTTTCCATTTTTGGGGTGATTTTTTCTCCCTTTTTGGGGTGATTTTCCATGTTGGGGGTGATTTTTTCTCCTTTTTGGGGTGATTTTCCATTTTTGGGGTGATTTTTTTCTCCCTTTTTGGGGTGATTTTCCATGTTGGGGGTGATTTTTTCTCCTTTTTGGGGTGATTTTCGATTTTTTGGGGTGATTTTTTCTCCCTTTTTGGGGTGATTTTCCATTTTCTGGGGTGATTTTCCATGTTGGGGGTGATTTTTTCTCCTTTTTGGGGTGATTTTCCATTTTTTGGGGTGATTTTTTTCTCCTTTTTGGGGTGATTTTCCATTTTTTGGGGTGATTTTTTTCTCCCTTTTCAGGGTGATTTTCTCCCTTTTTGGGGTGATTTTTTTCTCCTTTTTGGGGTGATTTTCCATTTTTTGGGGTGATTTTTTTTCTCCTTTTTGGGGTGATTTTCCATTTTTGGGGTGATTTTTTCTCCCTTTTTGGGGTGATTTTCCATGTTGGGGGTGATTTTTTCTCCTTTTTGGGGTGATTTTCCATTTTTGGGGTGATTTTTTCTCCCTTTTTGGGGTGATTTTCCATGTTGGGGGTGATTTTTTCTCCTTTTTGGGGTGATTTTCGATTTTTTGGGGTGATTTTTTCTCCCTTTTTGGGGTGATTTTCCATTTTCTGGGGTGATTTTCCATGTTGGGGGTGATTTTTTCTCCTTTTTGGGGTGATTTTCCATTTTTTGGGGTGATTTTTTTCTCCTTTTTGGGGTGATTTTCGATTTTTTGGGTGATTTTTTTCTCCCTTTTCAGGGTGATTTTCTCCCTTTTTGGGGTGATTTTCCATTTTTTGGGTGATTTTTTGTCCCTTTTTGGGGTGATTTTCCATTTTCTGGGGTGATTTTCCATGTTGGGGGTGATTTTTTCTCCCTTTTTGGGGTGATTTTCCATTTTTGGGGTGATTTTTTCTCCCTTTTTGGGGTGATTTTCCATTTTCTGGGGTGATTTTCCATTTTGGGGGTGATTTTTTCTCCTTTTTGGGGTGATTTTCCATTTTTGGGGTGATTTTTTCTCCCTTTTTGGGGGTGATTTTTTCTCCCTTTTTGGGGTGATTTTCCATTTTGGGGGTGATTTTTTCTCCCTTTTTGGGGTGATTTTCTCCTTTTTGGGGTGATTTTCTCCCTTTTTGGGTGATTTTCTCCTTTTTGGGGTGATTTTCTCCCTTTTTGGGGTGATTTTCTCCCTTTTTGGGGTGATTTTCTCCCTTTTTGGGGTGACTTTCTCCTTTTTGGGGTGACTTTCTCCTTTTTGGGGTGATTTTCTCCCTTTTTGTGGTGATTTTCTCCCCTTTTTGGGGTGATTTTCTCCCTTTTTGGGGTGATTTTCTCCCTTTTTGGGGTGATTTTTTTCTTTTTGGGGTGATTTTCTCCCATTTTTGGGGTGATTTTCTCCTTTTTGTGGTGATTCCCTCCATTTTTGGGGTGATTTTCTCTTTTTGGTGATTTTCTCCCTTTTTTGGGGCAGTTCTTTGCTGTTTGGGGTGGTTTTCCCCCATTTTTTGGGCTGGTTTTCTCCTTTTCTTGGCAATTCCCTCCCTTTTTGGGGTGCTTTTTTCTCTTTTTGGTGATTTCCCCCCTTTTTTGGGGCGATTCTCCATTTTTTGTGGCGATTTCCTCCCTTTTTATGGTGCTTTTTTTCCTTTGTGTGGTAATTCCCTCCCTTTTTGGGTTGACTTTCTCTTTTTTGTGATTTTCTCCCTTTTTTGCGGTGATTCTCTGTTTATTGGGGTGATTTCATCCCTTTTTGGGGTGATTTTCTCTCATTCTTTTGTGATTTTCCTCCTTTTTTTGGGGGTGCTTCTCTGGTTTTTGGGGTGATTTTTTCTCTTTTTTGTGATTTCCCCCCTTTTTTGGGGCGATTCTCCATTTTCTGGGGTGATTTTCTCCCTTTTTCGGGGGATTTTTTTCTCCTTTTTGGGGTGATTTTCCATTTTTGGGGTGATTTTTTCTCCCTTTTCAGGGTGATTTTCTCCCTTTTTGGGGTGATATTTTTCTCCTTTTTGGGGTGATTTTCCATTTTTGGGGTGATTTTTTCTCCTTTTTGGGGTGATTTTCTCCCTTTTTCGGGTGATTTTTTTCTCCCTTTTTGGGGGTGATTTTTTCTCCCTTTTTGGGGTGATTTTGTCCCTTTTTCGGGTGATTTTCTCCCATTTTTGGGGTGATTTTGTCCTTTTTTGGGGTGATTTTCTCCTTTTTGTGGTGGTTTCCTCCATTTTTGGGGTGATTTTGTCTTTTTGGTGATTTTCTCCCTTTTTTGGGGCAGTTCTTTGCTGTTTGGGGTGGTTTTCCCCCATTTTTTGGGCTGGTTTTCTCCTTTTTTTGGCAATTCCCTCCCTTTTTGGGGTGCTTTTTTCTCTTTTTGGTGATTTCCCCCCTTTTTTGGGGCGATTCTCCATTTTTTGTGGCGATTTCCTCCCTTTTTATGGTGCTTTTTTTCCTTTGTGTGGTAATTTCCTCCCTTTTTGGGTTGACTTTCTCTTTTTTGTGATTTTCTCCCTTTTTTGCGGTGATTCTCTGTTTATTGGGGTGATTTCATCCCTTTCTGGGGTGATTTTCTCTCATTCTTTTGTGATTTTCCTCCTTTTTTTGGGGGTGCTTCTCTGGTTTTTGGGGTGATTTTTTTCTCTTTTTTGTGATTTCCCCCCTTTTTTGGGGCGATTCTCCATTTTCTGGGGTGATTTCTCCCCTTTTTCTGGTATTTTCCCCCCTTTTTGGGCTGATCCCCCTTTTCCCACTTCCCCCCTCATTCCCACCCTTTGCGTGGGGGGGGTCCCCACCTTATCCATGTCCCCCCCAAACCCCTCAGGGGGGGTCTCAACCCCAATTTTGGGGTCACACTGAATGATACCAGGGTGGGACCCCCCCCAAGTAATTTGGGGTGGGTTGAGGGGGGGGGGGGGCAGGACAAGGATCAGGAACGAGCAGGAAAATCCAAATCCACGGAATCCCCCCCGATTCGGGGCCTTCCCAATCTCAAGGTGGGGGTTGGGGGGGGTTCCCACTTTTACAGGGCTCTGGGAACGCCCCTCCCCCTAAAAAAAAAAACCCCAAAACCCCCCAAATTTTCTCCTGCAGAGGGCAAAGGGCAGCGGGAGAAGCTGGAGCTGGTGGCCTCGTTCTCGTTTTTTGGGAATGTCATGTCCATGGCCAGCGTGCAGCTGGCCGGAGCCAAGAGGGACGCGCTGCTGCTCAGCTTCAAGGATGCCAAGGTGGGGCTAAAAAACCCCAAAATCCCAAAAAAAACCCCAAAATCCCACCTTTGGGGAAGGGAGGGACACCTCAAAAAACACAAAAAACCCAAAAATCCTGAATTTGGGGGTGGGAGGGCACCTCAAAAAACACAAAAAACCCAAAAATCCTGAATTTGGGGGTGGGAGGGCACCCCAAAAAACCCCCCAAAAAAGCCCAAAAACCCCACATTTGGGGGTGGGGGACACCCCAAAAAATCCCCAAAAACCCCGAATTTGGGGGTGGGAGGGGGCACCCCAAAAAAGCCCAAAAACCCCCAAATTTGGGGGTGGGGAGGGCACCCCAAAAAAGCCCAAAAACCCCCAAATTTGGGGGTGGGGGACACCCCAAAAAAGCCCAAAAACCCCCAAATTTGGGGGTGGGGGACACCCCAAAAAAACCCCAAAAACCCCGAATTTGGGGGTGGGGGACACCCCAAAAAAGCCCCAAAACCCCAAATTTGGGGGTGGGAGGGGGCACCCCAGAAAAACCCCAAAAACCCCGAATTTGGGGGTGGGGGGGCACCCCAAGAAAAAACCCCAAAACCCCGAATTTGGGGGTGGGGGGGATACCCCAAAAAACCCAAAACCCCCAAATTTGGGGCTTGGGGGGGCACCCCAAAAACCCCGAATTTGGGGGTGGGGGGGACACCCCAAAAACCCCCCAAAAAAGCCCAAAACCCCACATTTGGAGGTTGGGGGGGCACCCCAAAAAAGCCCAAAAACCCCCAAATTTGGGGGTGGGGGGATACCCCAAAAATCCCAAAAAACCCAAAACCCCCAAATTTGGGGCTTGGGGGGGGCACCCCAAAAACCCCGAATTTGGGGGTGGGGGGGACACCCCAAAAAACCCCCAAGAAAGCCCAAAACCCCCTGAATTTGGGGTTGGGGGGGGCACCCCAAAAAAGCCCCAAACCCCCAAATTTGGGGGTGGGGGACACCCCAAAAAATCCCCCAAAAACTCCACATTTGGGGGTGGGAGGGGGCCCCCCAAAAAAACCCAAAAAACCCCACATTTGGGGGTGGGGGACACCCCAAAAAATCCCCCAAAAACTCCACATTTGGGGGTGGGAGGGGGCACCCCAAAAAAACCCCAAAAACCCCGAATTTGGGGGTGGGGGACACCCCAAAAAATCCCCCAAAAACTCCACATTTGGGGGTGGGAGGGGGCACCCCAAAAAAACCCCAAAAACCCCGAATTTGAGGGTAGGGGGGCACCCCAAAAAAAAACCCCAAAAACCCCGAATTTGGGGGTGGGGGGGATACCCCAAAAAACCCAAAACCCCCAAATTTGGGGCTTGGGGGGGCACCCCAAAAACCCCGAATTTGGGGGTAGGGGGGGACACCCCAAAAACCCCCCAAAAAAGCCCAAAAACCCCACATTTGGAGGTTGGGGGGGCACCCCAAAAAAGCCCAAAAACCCCCAAATTTGGGGGTGGGGGGATACCCCAAAAATCCCAAAAAACCCAATACCCCCAAATTTGGGGGTGGGAGGGGGCACCCCA
The DNA here is from genome assembly GCF_965178545.1 of Coloeus monedula. Classification (NCBI taxonomy): domain Eukaryota; kingdom Metazoa; phylum Chordata; class Aves; order Passeriformes; family Corvidae; genus Coloeus; species Coloeus monedula. Next base: position 160,180,965 of record NC_138781.1, read on the forward strand.
GAAAAACCCCAAAAACCTCGAATTTGAGGGTGGGGGGGCACCCCAAGAAAAAACCCCAAAACCCCGAATTTGGGGGTGGGGGGGACACCCCAAAAAACCCCCAAAAAAGCCCAAAACCCCCTGAATTTGGGGGTGGGGGGGGACACCCCAAAAACCCCCCAAAAAAGCCCAAAAACCCCACATTTGGAGGTGGGGAGGGCACCCCAAAAAAGCCGAAAAACCCCCAAATTTGGGGGTGGGGGGACACCCCAAAAAATCCCCAAAACCCCCAAATTTGGGGGTGGGAGGGGGCACCCCAGAAAAACCCCAAAAACCCCGAATTTGAGGGTGGGGGGGCACCCCAAGAAAAAACCCCAAAACCCCGAATTTGGGGGTGGGGGACACCCCAAAAAATCCCCAAAACCCCCAAATTTGGGGGTGGGAGGGGGCACCCCAGAAAAACCCCAAAAACCCCGAATTTGAGGGTGGGGGGGCACCCCAAGAAAAAACCCCAAAACCCCGGATTTGGGGGTGGGGGGGATACCCCAAAAAACCCAAAACCCCCAAATTTGGGGCTTGGGGGGGCACCCCAAAAACCCCGAATTTGGGGGTGGGGGGGACACCCCAAAAAAACCCCAAAAAAGCCCAAAAACCCCACATTTGGAGGTAGGGGGGGGCACCTCAAAAAAGCCCAAAAACCCCCAAATTTGGGGGTGGGGGGATACCCCAAAAATCCCAAAAAACCCAAAACCCCCAAATTTGGGGCTTGGGGGGGCGCACCCCAAAAACCCCGAATTTGGGGGTGGGGGGGACACCCCAAAAAACCCCCAAAAAAGCCCAAAACCCCCTGAATTTGGGGGTGGGGGGGACACCCCAAATCCCCCCAAAAAAGCCCAAAAACCCCACATTTGGAGGTGGGGAGGGCACCCCAAAAAAGCCGAAAAACCCCCAAATTTGGGGGTGGGGGGCACCCCAAAAAATCCCCCAAAAACTCCACATTTGGGGGTGGGAGGGGGCACCCCAAAAAAACCCCAAAAACCTCGCATTTGGGGGTGGGGGACACCCCAAAAAATCCCCCAAAAACTCCACATTTGGGGGTGGGAGGGGGCACCCCAAAAAAACCCCAAAAACCCCGAATTTGAGGGTAGGGGGGCACCCCAAAAAAAAACCCCAAAAACCCCGAATTTGGGGGTGGGGGGGATACCCCAAAAAACCCAAAACCCCCAAATTTGGGGCTTGGGGGGGCACCCCAAAAACCCCGAATTTGGGGGTAGGGGGGGACACCCCAAAAACCCCCCAAAAAAGCCCAAAACCCCAAATTTGGAGGTGGGGGGGGCACCCCAAAAAAGCCCCAAACCCCCAAATTTGGGGGTGGGGGACACCCCAAAAAATTCCCCAAAACCCCACATTTGAGGCTTGGGGGGGGCACCCCAAAAACCCCCCAAAAAAGCCCAAAAACCCCACATTTGGAGGTAGGGGGGGCACCCCAAAAAAGCCCAAAAAACCCCAAATTTGGAGGTAGGGGGGGCACCCCAAAAAAGCCCAAAAACCCCCAAATTTGGGGGTGGGGGACACCCCAAAAAAGCCCAAAAACCCCCAAATTTGGGGGTGGGGGACACCCCAAAAAATCCCCCAAAACCCCACATTTGGGGGTGGGAGGGGGCACCCCAAAAAAAACCCCAAAAACCCCGAATTTGGGGGTGGGAGGGGACACCTCAAAAACCCCAAAAACCCCCAAATTTGGGGGTGGGGGGGGCACCCTAAAAACCCCGAATTTGGGGGTGGGGGGGACACCCCAAAAAACCCCCAAAAAAGCCCAAAAACCCCACATTTGGAGGTGGGGAGGGCACCCCAAAAAAGCCCAAAAACCCCCAAATTTGGGGGTGGGGGACACCCCAAAAAAACCCCAAAAACCCCGAATTTGGGGCTTGGGGGGCACCCCAAGAAAAAACCCCAAAACCCCGAATTTGGGGGTGGGGGGGATACCCCAAAAAACCCAAAACCCCCAAATTTGGGGCTTGGGGGGGCACCCCAAAAACCCCGAATTTGGGGGTGGGGGGGACACCCCAAAAAACCCCCCAAAAAAGCCCAAAAACCCCCAAATTTGGGGGTGGGGGACACCCCAAAAAAGCCCAAAAACCCCCAAATTTGGGGGTGGGGGACACCCCAAAAAAACCCCAAAACCCCCAAATTTGGGGGTAGGAGGGAGGAGGGGCAGCTCCCGTGGGAGCTTTGGGGGGGCTCACCCCAAAACCCTCTTGGGGGTGTCCTTAATTACTTTGGGGTGTCCTTAATTACTTTGGGGTGTCATTAATGATTTTGGGGCGTCATTAATGATTTTTGGGGTGTTGTTAATGATTTTGGGGGGGGAGGGTAATGATTTTTGGGGGGTTTTTAATGATTTTGGGGGGGTGTCACTCATTTTTGGGGTCCCTGGTCCCTTTGGGATCTGCTGCTCCTTGGATTTGGGGGGGGGCTCAGGTGGGGTTGGGGCACCCCAAAACCCCCCCTGGGGGGTGTCGTTAATTATTTAGGGTGTCATTAATTATTTGGGGGTGTTGTTCATGATTTTTGGGTGCTGTTGATAATTTTGGGGTGCCATTGTTAATTCTGGAGTCCCATTGATAATTCTGGAGTCCCATTGATAATTTTGGGGTCCCGTTGATAATTCTGGGGTCCCGTTGATAATTTTGGGGTCGTGTTGTTAATTTTGGGGTCCCATTGATAATTTTGGGGTCCCGTTGATAATTTTGGGGTCCTGTTGTTAATTCTGGAGTCCCATTGATAAATTTCGAGTCCCGTTGATAATTTTGGGGTCCCGTTGTTAATTTTGGGGTTCTGTTGATAATTTTGGGGTGCCATTGATAACTTTGGGGTCTTATTGATAATTTTGGGGTCCTGTTGAAAATTTCGAGGTCCCGTTGATAATTTTGGGGTCCCATTGATAATTTCGGGATGCTGTTGACAATTTTGGGGTGCCATTGATAACTTTGGGGTTCTGTTGATAATTTCAGGATGCTGTTGATAATTTTGGGGTGCCATTGCTAATTCTGGGGTCCCGTTGATAATTCTGGGGTCCAGTTGATAATTTTGGGGTCTTATTGATAATTTTGGGGTCCCATTGGTAATTTCGGGATGCTGTTGATAATTTTGGGGTGCCATTGATAACTTTGGGGTTCTGTTGATAATTTTGGGGTGCCGTTGATAATTTTGGGGTGCCATTGATAATTTTGGGGTGCCATTGATAATTTTGGGGTCTTATTGATAACTTCGGGGTGCCTTTGATAATTTTGGGGTCCCATTGATAATTTCGGGGTCCCATTGATAATTTTGGGGTCCCATTGTTAATTCCGGAGTCCCGTTGATAATTTTGGGGTCCCGTTGATAATTTTGGGGTCCCGTTGTTAATTCTGGAGTCCCATTGATAATTTTGGGGTCCCATTGATAATTTTGGGGTTCTGTTGATAATTTTGGGGTCCCATTGCTAATTCTGGGGTCCCGTTGATAATTTTGGGGTCCCGTTGATAATTTTGGGGTCTCATTGGTAATTTCAGGATGCTGTTGATAATTTTGGTGTGCCATTGATAACTTTGGGGTGCCGTTGATAATTTCGGGGTGCCGTTGATAATTTCGGGGTGCCATTGATAATTTTGGGGTCCCATTGATAATTTCGGGGTGCTGTTGATAACTTTGGGGTGCCATTGATAATTTTGGAGTCACTTGGATGATTTTGGGGTCTTATTGATAATTTTGGGGTCCCATTGATAATTTCGGGGTCCCGTTGTTAATTTCGGGGTTCTGTTGGTAACTTTGGGATCCCATTGATAATTTTGGGGTCCCATTGATATTCTTGGGGTCCTGTTGGTAATTCCGGCGTCCCGTTGCTAATTTTGGGGTGCCATTGGTAATTTTGGGATGCCGTTGATAATTTTGGGGTCCCATTGGTACCTCCGGGGTCCCGTTGCTGATTTTGGGGTCCCGTTGCTGATTCCGGGGTCCCCTTGCTGATTTTGGGGTCCCGTTGATAATTCCGGGGTCCCCTTGCTGATTTTGGGGTCCCCTTGCTGATTTTGGGGTCCCCTTGCTGATTTTGGGGTGTCCTTGTCCCCCCAGCTCTCGGTGGTGGAGTACGACCCTGGCACCCACGACCTCAAGACGCTCTCCCTGCACTACTTCGAGGAGCCGGAGCTGCGGGTGAGGCTCTGCCGGCACCCCAAATCCTCTGGGATCCCCTGGGATGGATTTTGGGGTTCCCTCTGATCCCAGGATCACCCCAAATCCCCTGTTTTTCAACCAGGATGGATTTTGGGGTTCCTAGGATGGATTTTGGGGTTTCCCAGCCCCCAGGATCACCCCAAATCCCCGTTTTTTCCCTCAGGATGATTTTAGGGGTTCCCCAGGATGGATTTTGGGGTTCCCCTGTCCCCAGAATTACCCCAAATTCCCATGTTTTTCCCCCAGGATGGATTTTGGGGTTCCCTCAGCTCTGGGGTCTCTCCCTGCACCCCAAATCCCCGTTTTTTCCCTCAGGGTGGATTTAGGGGTTCCCAGGATGGATTTTGGGGTTCCCAGGATGGATTTTGGGGTTCCCAGGATGGATTTCAGGATTCCCCTGGGATGGATTTTGGGGTTCCCTCAGCTCTGGGGTCTCTCCCAACACCCCAAATCCCCGTTTTTTCCCCCAGGATGAATTTTGGGGTTCCCCAGGATGGATTTAGGGGTTCCCCAGCCCCCAGGATCACCCCAAATCCCCATTTTTTCCCTCAGGATGAATTTAGGGGTTCCCAGGATGGATTTTGGGGTTCCCAGGATGGATTTCAGGATTCCCCTGGGATGGATTTTGGGGTTCCCTCAGCTCTGGGCTCTCTCTCTGCACCCCAAATCCCCGTTTTTCCCCCCAGGATGGATTTTGGGGTTTCCCAGGATGAATTTTGGGGTTCCCAGGATGGATTTTGGGGTTTCCCAGCCCCCAGGATCACCCCAAATCCCCGTTTTTTCCCTCAGGATGAATTTAGGCGTTCCCAGGATGGATTTTGGGGTTCCCAGGATGGATTTTGGGGTTCCCCAGCCCCCAGGATCACCCCAAATCCCCGTTTTTTCCCTCAGGATGAATTTAGGGTTCCCCAGGATGGATTTTGGGGTTCCCAGGATGGATTTCAGGATTCCCCTGGGATGGATTTTGGGGTTCCCTCAGCTCTGGGCTCTCTCCCTGCACCCCAAATCCCCGTTTTTTCCCCCAGGATGAATTTAGGGGTTTCCCAGGATGGATTTTGGGGTTTCCCAGGATGGATTTTGGGGTTCCCAGGATGGATTTTGGGGTTCCCAGGATGGATTTCAGGATTCCCCTGGGATGAATTTTGGGGTTCCCTCAGCTCTGGGGTCTCTCCCAACACCCCAAATCCCCGTTTTTTCCCCCAGGATGGATTTTAGGGTTCCCAGGATGAATTTAGGGGTTCCCAGGATGAATTTTGGGGATCCCCGGGATGGATTTTGGGGTTCCCCAGGATGGATTTAGGGGTTCCCAGGATGGATTTTGGGGTTCCCCAGCCCCCAGGATCACCCCAAATCCCCGTTTTTTCCCCCAGGATGAATTTAGGGGTTCCCAGGATGAATTTTGGGGATCCCCGGGATGGATTTTGGGGATCCCCGGGATGGATTTTGGGGTTCCCCAGGATGGATTTAGGGGTTCCCAGGATGGATTTTGGGGCTCCCCAGCCCCCAGGATCACCCCAAATCCCCGTTTTTTCCCTCAGGATGGATTTAGGCGTTCCCAGGATGGATTTTGGGGTTCCCCAGCCCCCAGGATCACCCCAAATCCCCGTTTTTTCCCTCAGGATGAATTTTGGGGTTCCCAGGATGGATTTTGGGGTTTCCCAGGATGGGTTTAGGGGTTCCCCAGGATGAATTTAGGGGGTCCTCAGGATGGATTTTGGGGTCCCCAGGATGAATTTTGGGGCTCCCCAGCCCCCAGGATCACCCCAAATCCCCGTTTTTTCCCTCAGGATGGATTTTAGGCGTTCCCAGGATGAATTTCGGGGTTCCCCAGCCCCCAGGATCACCCCAAATCCCCGTTTTTTTCCCTCAGGATGGATTTTAGGCATTCCCAGGATGGATTTCGGGGCTCCCCAGCCCCCAGGATCACCCCAAATCCCCGTTTTTTCTCTCAGGATGGATTTTAGGCATTCCCAGGATGGATTTTAGGGTTCCCCAGCCCCCAGAATCACCCCAAATCCCCGTTTTTTTCCCTCAGGATGGATTTTAGGCATTCCCAGGATGGATTTCGGGGTTCCCCATCCCCCAGAATCACCCCAAATCCCCGTTTTTTCCCCCAAGATGAATTTAGGGGTTCCCAGGATGGATTTCGGGGCTCCCCAGCCCTCAGAATCACCCCAAATCCCCGTTTTTTTCCCCCAGGATGAATTTAGGCATTCCCAGGATGGATTTTAGGGTTCCCCATCCCCCAGGATCACCCCAAATCCCCGTTTTTTCCCTCAGGATGGATTTTAGGCGTTCCCAGGATGGATTTTAGGGTTCCCCATCCCTCAGAATCACCCCAAATCCCCGTTTTTTCCCTCAGGATGGATTTTAGGCTTTCCCAGGATGAATTTTGGGGTTCCCCATCCCCCAGAATCACCCCAAATCCCCGTTTTTTTCCCTCAGGATGGATTTTAGGCATTCCCAGGATGGATTTCGGGGTTCCCCATCCCCCAGAATCACCCCAAATCCCCGTTTTTTCCCCCAGGATGGATTTAGGGGTTCCCCAGGATGGATTTTGGGGTTCCCCATCCCCCAGGATCACCCCAAATCCCCGTTTTTTCCCCCAAGATGAATTTAGGGGTTCCCAGGATGAATTTCGGGGTTCCCCAGCCCTCAGAATCACCCCAAATCCCCGTTTTTTCCCTCAGGATGGATTTAGGGGTTCCCAGGATGGATTTTGGGGTTCCCAGGATGGATTTCAGGATTCCCCTGGGATGGATTTTGGGGTTCCCTCAGCTCTGGGCTCTCTCTCTGCACCCCAAATCCCCGTTTTTCCCCCCAGGATGGATTTTGGGGTTCCCCAGGATGGATTTTGGGGTTCCCAGGATGGATTTCAGGATTCCCCTGGGATGGATTTAGGGGTTCCCTCAGCTCTGGGCTCTCTCCCTGCACCCCAAATCCCCGTTTTTCCCCCCAGGATGGATTTTGGGGTTCCCCAGGATGGATTTTGGGGTTCCCCAGCCCCCAGGATCACCCCAAATCCCCGTTTTTTCCCCCAGGATGGATTTTGGGGTTCCCAGGATGGATTTTGGGGTTCCCAGGATGGATTTCAGGATTCTCCTGGGATGGATTTTGGGGTTCCCTCAGCTCTGGGCTCTCTCCCTGCACCCCAAATCCCCGTTTTTTCCCCCAGGATGAATTTAGGGGTTTCCCAGGATGGATTTTGGGGTTCCCAGGATGGATTTCAGGATTCCCCTGGGATGGATTTTGGGGTTCCCTCAGCTCTGGGCTCTCTCTCTGCACCCCAAATCCCCGTTTTTCCCCCCAGGATGGATTTTGGGGTTCCCCAGGATGGATTTTGGGGTTCCCAGGATGGATTTTGGGGTTCCCCAGCCCCCAGGATCACCCCAAATCCCCGTTTTTTCCCCCAGGATGAATTTAGGGTTCCCCAGGATGGATTTAGGGGTTCCCAGGATGAATTTAGGGGGTCCTCAGGATGGATTTTGGGGTCCCCAGGATGAATTTTGGGGCTCCCCAGCCCCCATGATCACCCCAAATCCCCGTTTTTTCCCCCAGGATGAATTTAGGCATTCCCAGGATGGATTTTAGGGTTCCCCAGCCCCCATGATCACCCCAAATCCCCGTTTTTTCCCCCAAGATGAATTTAGGGGTTCCCAGGATGAATTTCGGGGTTCCCCAGCCCTCAGAATCACCCCAAATCCCCGTTTTTTCCCTCAGGATGAATTTAGGGGTTCCCAGGATGGATTTAGGGGTTCCCAGGATGGATTTTGGGGTTCCCCAGGATGGATTTTGGGGTTCCCAGGATGGATTTCAGGATTCCCCCAGGATGGATTTTGGGGTTCCCTCAGCTCTGGGCTCTCTCCCAACACCCCAAATCCCCGTTTTTCCCCCAGGATGGATTTTAGGGTTCCCCAGGAGGGATTTAGGGGTTCCCAGGATGAATTTTGGGGATCCCCAGGATGGATTTAGGGGTTCCCAGGATGGATTTCGGGGTTCCCCAGCCCCCCGGATCACCCCAAATCCCCGTTTTTTCCCTCAGGATGAATTTAGGGGTTCCCAGGATGGATTTTGGGGTTCCCAGGATGGATTTCAGGATTCCCCAGGATGGATTTTGGGGTTCCCCTGTCCCCAGAATTACCCCAAATTCCCGTGTTTTTCCCCCAGGATGGATTTTGGGGTTCCCCAGCCCCCAGGATCACCCCAAATCCCCGTTTTTTCCCTCAGGATGAATTTAGGGGTTCCCAGGATGGATTTTGGGGTTCCCAGGATGGATTTCAGGATTCCCCTGGGATGGATTTTGGGGTTCCCTCAGCTCTGGGCTCTCTCCCAACACCCCAAATCCCCGTTTTTTCCCCCAGGATGAATTTAGGGGTTTCCCAGGATGGATTTTGGGGTTCCCAGGATGGATTTCAGGATTCCCCTGGGATGGATTTTGGGGTTCCCTCAGCTCTGGGCTCTCTCCCAACACCCCAAATCCCCGTTTTTTCCCTCAGGATGGATTTAGGGGTTCCCAGGATGAATTTTGGGGTTCCCCAGCCCCCAGGATCACCCCAAATCCCCGTTTTTTCCCCCAGGATGGATTTTGGGGTTCCCAGGATGGATTTTGGGGTTTCCCAGGATGGATTTTGGGGTTCCCAGGATGAATTTAGGCATTCCCAGGATGAATTTTAGGGTTCCCCATCCCTCAGAATCACCCCAAATCCCCGTTTTTTCCCTCAGGATGGATTTTAGGCGTTCCCAGGATGAATTTCGGAGTTCCCCAGCCCTCAGAATCACCCCAAATCCCCGTTTTTTCCCCCAGGATGGCTTTGTTCAGAACGTGCACACGCCGCGGGTGCGGGTGGACCCCGACGGGCGCTGCGCGGTGATGCTGATCTACGGCACGCGCCTGGTGGTGCTGCCCTTCCGCCGCGACTCGCTGGCCGACGAGCACGAGGGGCTGGTGGGAGAGGGGTGAGACACCCCGAAAACCCCTCTGCAGGGCTGGGGAACCCCCCTGAGCCCCCCTGAGCCCCCCCAAATCCGCCCTGAACCACCCCTGAACCCCCTGAGACCCCCCAAATCTGCCCTGAACCCCCCCTGATCCCCCCTGAACCCCCCAAACCCCCCCCGAACCCCCCTGAGCCCCCCCAAATCCGCCCTGAACCACCCCCCAAACCCCCCTGAACCCCCCAACCCCCCCTGAGACCCCCCCTGAGCCCCCCTGAGCCCCCCCAAATCTGCCCTGAACCACCCCTGATCCCCCCTGAACCCCCCAAACCCCCCCCGAACCCCCCTGAGCCCCCCCAAATCCGCCCTGAACCACCCCCCAAACCCCCCTGAACCCCCCAACCCCCCCTGAGCCCCCCCCAGACCCCCCCTGAGCCCCCCTGAGCCCCCCCTGAACCCCCCTTGAGCCCCCCCTGAGCCCCCCTGAGCCCCCCCTGAGCCCCCCTGAGCCCCCCTGAACCTCCCAAACCCCCCTTGAGCCCCCCCTGAGCTCCCCCTGAGCCCCCCCTGAACCTCTCTGAGACCTCCCCGACCCCCCCAAACCACCCCTGAACCCCCCAAATCCCGCCCCGACCCCCCCAAAACCCCCCCTGAGACCCCCCTGAACCCCCCAAACCCCCCCTGACCCTCCCCAAACCCCCCTTGAGCCCCCCCCTGAGCCCCCCCTGAGCCCCCCCCGAACCCCCCCGAACCCCCCCGAGCCCCCCCGAGCCCGCCAAACCCCCCCTGAGCCCCCCTTGAGCCCCCTGAGCCCCCCCTGAACCCCCCAAACCCCCCCCGACCCCCCCAAAACCCCCCTTGAGCCCCCCCCGACCCCCCCAAACCCCCCCTGAACCCCCCAAACCCCGCCCCGACCCCCCCAAAACCCCCCCTGAGACCCCCCCGAGCCCCCCAAACCCCGCCCCGACCTCCCCTGAGCCCCCCCTGAACCCCCCAAACCCCCCCGACCCCCCCAAAACCCCCCTGAGCCCCCCCTGCGCCCCCCCAGAGCCCCCCTGAACCCCTCTGAGACCTCCCCGACCCCCCCAAACCACCCCTGAACCCCCCAAACCCCCCTTGAGCCCCCCCTGAACCCCTCCTGAACCCCCCCTGAACCCCCCTGAGCCCCCCCCGACCCGCCCCGAGCCCCCCAAACCCCGCCCCGACCCCCCCTGAGCCCCCCCTGAACCCCCCAAACCCCCCCCGAACCCCCCAAACCCCCCTTGACCCCCCCAAAACCCCCCCTGAGACCCCCCCTGAACCCCCCAAACCCCCCCGACCCCCCCCAAACCCCCCTTGAGCCCCCCTGAGCCCCACCAGACCCCCCCTGAGCCCCCCAAACCCCCCCCGACCCCCCCCAAACCCCCCTTGAGCCCCCCCCTGAACCCCCCCTGAGCCCCCCCCGACCCCCCCCAGACCCCCCCAAACCCCGCCCCAACCCCCCCTGAGCCCCCCCTGAACCCCCCAAACCCCCCCTGAGCCCCCCAAACCCCCCCTGAGCCCCCCCAATTCCCGCAGGCAGAAGTCGAGTTTCCTGCCCAGCTACATCATCGACGTGCGGGAGCTGGACGAGAAACTGCTCAACATCATCGACATGCAGTTCCTGCATGGCTACTACGAGCCCACGCTGCTCATCCTCTTCGAGCCCAACCAGACCTGGCCCGGGTCCGTTTGGGGTTTTGAGGGGTTTTTGGGGAGTTTTTGGGGCATTTTAGGGAGTTTTGTGGAGTTTTTGGGGCGTTTTAGGGAGTTTTTGTTGGGTTTTGGGGCTCCCAGCCCCTGTAGTTCCTGCATGGCTACTACGAGCCCACGCTGCTCATCCTCTTGGAGCCCAACCAGACCTGGCCCGGGTCCGTTTGGGGTTTTGAGGGGTTTTTGGGGAGTTTTTGGGGCATTTTAGGGAGTTTTGTGGAGTTTTTGGGGCGTTTTAGGGAGTTTTTGTTGGGTTTTGGGGCTCCCAGCCCCTGCAGTTCCTGCATGGCTACTACGAGCCCACGCTGCTCATCCTCTTGGAGCCCAACCAGACCTGGCCCGGGTCCGTTTGGGGTTTTGAGGGGTTTTTGGGGAGTTTTTGGGGCATTTTAGGGAGTTTTGTGGAGTTTTTGGGGCGTTTTAGGGAGTTTTTGTTGGGTTTTGGGGCTCCCAGCCCCTGCAGTTCCTGCATGGCTACTACGAGCCCACGCTGCTCATCCTCTTGGAGCCCAACCAGACCTGGCCCGGGTCCGTTTGGGGTTTTGAGGGGTTTTTGGGGAGTTTTTGGGGCATTTTAGGGAGTTTTGTGGAGTTTTTGGGGCGTTTTAGGGAGTTTTTGTTGGGTTTTGGGGCTCCCAGCCCCTGCAGTTCCTGCATGGCTACTACGAGCCCACGCTGCTCATCCTCTTGGAGCCCAACCAGACCTGGCCCGGGTCCGTTTGGGGTTTTGAGGGGTTTTTGGGGAGTTTTTGGGGCGTTTTAGGGAGTTTTGTGGAGTTTTTGGGGCGTTTTAGGGAGTTTTTGTTGGGTTTTGGGGCTCCCAGCCCCTGCAGTTCCTGCATGGCTACTACGAGCCCACGCTGCTCATCCTCTTGGAGCCCAACCAGACCTGGCCCGGGTCCGTTTGGGGTTTTGAGGGGTTTTTGGGGAGTTTTTGGGGCATTTTAGGGAGTTTTGTGGAGTTTTTGGGGCGTTTTAGGGAGTTTTTGTTGGGTTTTGGGGCTCCCAGCCCCTGCAGTTCCTGCATGGCTACTACGAGCCCACGCTGCTCATCCTCTTGGAGCCCAACCAGACCTGGCCCGGGTCCGTTTGGGGTTTTGAGGGGTTTTTGGGGAGTTTTTGGGGCATTTTAGGGAGTTTTGTGGAGTTTTTGGGGCGTTTTAGGGAGTTTTTGTTGGGTTTTGGGGCTCCCAGCCCCTGCAGTTCCTGCATGGCTACTACGAGCCCACGCTGCTCATCCTCTTGGAGCCCAACCAGACCTGGCCCGGGTCCGTTTGGGGTTTTGAGGGGTTTTTGGGGAGTTTTTGGGGCATTTTAGGGAGTTTTGTGGAGTTTTTGGGGCGTTTTAGGGAGTTTTTGTTGGGTTTTGGGGCTCCCAGCCCCTGCAGTTCCTGCATGGCTACTACGAGCCCACGCTGCTCATCCTCTTGGAGCCCAACCAGACCTGGCCCGGGTCCGTTTGGGGTTTTGAGGGGTTTTTGGGGAGTTTTTGGGGCATTTTAGGGAGTTTTGTGGAGTTTTTGGGGCGTTTTAGGGAGTTTTTGTTGGGTTTTGGGGCTCCCAGCCCCTGCAGTTCCTGCATGGCTACTACGAGCCCACGCTGCTCATCCTCTTGGAGCCCAACCAGACCTGGCCCGGGTCCGTTTGGGGTTTTGAGGGGTTTTTGGGGAGTTTTTGGGGCATTTTAGGGAGTTTTGTGGAGTTTTTGGGGCGTTTTAGGGAGTTTTTGTTGGGTTTTGGGGCTCCCAGCCCCTGCAGTTCCTGCATGGCTACTACGAGCCCACGCTGCTCATCCTCTTGGAGCCCAACCAGACCTGGCCCGGGTCCGTTTGGGGTTTTGAGGGGTTTTTGGGGAGTTTTTGGGGCATTTTAGGGAGTTTTGTGGAGTTTTTGGGGCGTTTTAGGGAGTTTTTGTTGGGTTTTGGGGCTCCCAGCCCCTGCAGTTCCTGCATGGCTACTACGAGCCCACGCTGCTCATCCTCTTGGAGCCCAACCAGACCTGGCCCGGGTCCGTTTGGGGTTTTGAGGGGTTTTTGGGGAGTTTTTGGGGCATTTTAGGGAGTTTTGTGGAGTTTTTGGGGCGTTTTAGGGAGTTTTTGTTGGGTTTTGGGGCTCCCAGCCCCTGCAGTTCCTGCATGGCTACTACGAGCCCACGCTGCTCATCCTCTTCGAGCCCAACCAGACCTGGCCCGGGTCCGTTTGGGGTTTTGAGGGGTTTTTGGGGAGTTTTTGGGGCATTTTAGGGAGTTTTGTGGAGTTTTTGGGGCGTTTCAGGGAGTTTTTGTTGGGTTTTGGGGCTCCCAGCCCCTGCAGTTCCTGCATGGCTACTACGAGCCCACGCTGCTCATCCTCTTCGAGCCCAACCAGACCTGGCCCGGGTCCGTTTGGGGTTTTGAGGGGTTTTTGGGGAGTTTTTGGGGCATTTTAGGGAGTTTTGTGGAGTTTTTGGGGCGTTTTAGGGAGTTTTTGTTGGGTTTTGGGGCTCCCAGCCCCTGCAGTTCCTGCATGGCTACTACGAGCCCACGCTGCTCATCCTCTTCGAGCCCAACCAGACCTGGCCCGGGTCCGTTTGGGGTTTTGAGGGGTTTTTGGGGAGTTTTTGGGGCATTTTAGGGAGTTTTGTGGAGTTTTTGGGGCGTTTTAGGGAGTTTTTGTTGGGTTTTGGGGCTCCCAGCCCCTGCAGTTCCTGCATGGCTACTACGAGCCCACGCTGCTCATCCTCTTCGAGCCCAACCAGACCTGGCCCGGGTCCATTTTGGGGGTTCCCAGCAGGGACTGGAGGCTCCCAGTCCATCGGGGTCACTGCTGGGTTTGGGGGTTCCAATGACCTTGGGGGGGACACAAGGGACAGGCCAGGGGGTCACTGCTGGGTTTGGGGGTGGCACTGCCTGGGCAGGGGGTGGCACTGGGGACACCTCGCCTTGGAGACCCCCAATGCCAAGAGATGAGCCCTGGGGGGGTCAGTTGGTCACCTCGGGGGACATTGGGGTGGCCCCAAAGGGGTGACAGGGCTGGGGGGGGTCAGGGTCAGTCGGTCACCCCAGGTGACACTGGGGTGACATTGGGGTGTCCCCACAGGCGGGTGGCAGTGCCACAGGACACGTGTGGGGGTCAGGGTCACTCTGTGCCCCCCAGGTGACATTGGGGTGACCCTGGGGTGTCCCCACAGGCGGGTGGCAGTGCCACAGGACACGTGTGGGGGTCAGGGTCACTCTGTGCCCCCCAGGTGACACTGGGGTGACATTGGGGTGTCCCCACAGGCGGGTGGCAGTGCCACAGGACACGTGTGGGGGTCAGGGTCACTCTGTGCCCCCCAGGTGACATTGGGGTGACATTGGGGTGTCCCCACAGGCGGGTGGCAGTGCCACAGGACACGTGTGTGGGTCAGGGTCACTCTGTGCCCCCCAGGTGACATTGGGGTGACATTGGGGTGTCCCCACAGGCGGGTGGCAGTGCCACAGGATACGTGTGGGGGTCAGGGTCAGTCGGTCACCCCAGGTGACATTGGGGTGACATTGGGGTGTCCCCACAGGCGGGTGGCAGTGCCACAGGACACGTGTGGGGGTCAGGGTCACTCTGTGCCCCCCAGGTGACACTGGGGTGACATTGGGGTGTCCCCACAGGCGGGTGGCAGTGCCACAGGACACGTGTGGGGGTCAGGGTCACTCTGTGCCCCCCAGGTGACACTGGGGTGTCCCCACAGGCGGGTGGCAGTGCGACAGGACACGTGTGGGGGTCAGGGTCACTCTGTGCCCCCCAGGTGACATTGGGGTGTCCCCACAGGCGGGTGGCAGTGCGACAGGACACGTGCAGCATCGTGGCCATCTCGCTGAACATCCTGCAGCGCGTCCACCCGGTCATCTGGTCACTGAGCTCGCTGCCCTTCGACTGCACCCAGGCCCTGCCCGTCCCCAAACCCATCGGTCAGTGACGGGGACAGGGGGGACACAGGGGTGGGGACAATGGCACAGGGACGCTGATGGGGACAGGGACACAGGGACAGGGACACAGGGACAGTGACAATGGCACAGTGACACTGGTGAGGGCAGGGACACGGTGACAGGGACAGGGACAGGGACATAGTGACAGGGTCCCTGCCTGTCCCCAAACCCATCAGTCAGTGACGGTGGCAGGGACACAGGGACAGGGACACAGGGACAGTGATAATGGCACAGTGACAGGGACGGGGACACAGTGACAGTGGCACAGTGACACTGACACAGTGACAATGGCACAGTGACACAGGGACAGGGACACAGGGACAGTGGCACAGTGACACTGACGGGGACAGGGACACAGGGACAGTGACAATGGCACAGTGGCATTGATAGGGACACAGGGGCAGGGACACAGGGACAATGAGAGTGGCACAGTGACACTGGCGGGGATAGGGACACAGGGACAGTGACAATGGCACAGTGACAATGGCACAATGACAGTGACAGGGACAGGGACACAGGGACAATGGCACAGTGACACTGGCGGGGATAGGGACACAGGGACAGTGACAATGGCACAGTGACAATGGCACAGTGGCACAGTGACACTGGTGGGGACAGGGACACAGGGACAGTGACAATGGCACAGTGACAATGGCACAGTGACACTGACGGGGACAGGGACACAGGGACAGGGACACAGGGACAGTGACACTGATGGGGACAGGGACACAGGGACAGGGACACAGTGACACTGACAGGGACACAATGACAATGTCACAGTGACAGTGACACGGTGACACAGGGACAGGGACACAGGGACAGGGACAATGGCACAGTGACACTGACAGGGACAGGGACAATGGTACAGTGACAGTGACACGGTGACACTGACAGGGACACAGGGACAGGGACACACTGACAGGGACAATGGCACAGTGGCACTGATGGGGACAGGGACACAGGGACAGTGACAATGGCACAGTGACAGTGACATGGTGACACTGACAGGGACAGTGACAATGGCACAGTGACAGTGACACAGTGACACTGACAGGGACAATGGCACAGTGCCAGTGACACGGTGACACTGACAGGGACACGGGGACAGGGACACACTGACAGGGACAATGGCACAGTGGCACTGACGGGGACAGGGACACAGGGACAGTGACAATGGCACAGTGACAGTGACACTGACAGGGACAGGGACACAGGGACAGGGACACAGTGACAGGGACACAGGGACAGTGACAATGGCACAGTGCCAGTGACACGGTGACACTGACAGGGACACACTGACAGGGACACACTGACAGGGACAATGGCACAGTGGCACTGACGGGGACAGGGACACAGGGACAGGGACAGGGACAATGGCACAGTGGCACTGACGGGGACAGGGACACAGGGACAGTGACACAGGGACAGTGACAATGGCACAGTGACAGTGACATGGTGACACTGACAGGGACAGTGACAATGGCACAGTGACAGTGATACAGTGACACTGACAGGGACAATGGCACAGGGACAGTGACACGGTGACACTGACAGGGACACGGGGACAGGGACACACTGACAGGGACAATGGCACAGTGGCACTGACGGGGACAGGGACACAGGGACAGGGACACAGGGACAGTGACAATAGCACAGTGACACAGTGACACTGACAGGGACAATGGCACAGTGGCACTGACGGGGACAGGGACACAGGGACAGGGACACACAGGGACAATGGCACAGTGACAGTGACACGGTGACACTGACAGGGACACAGGGACAGGGACACACAGGGACAATGGCACAGGGACACTGGTGGGGACAGGGACACAGGGACAGCGACAATAGCACAGTGACAGTGACATGGTGACACTGACAGGGACAGTGACAATGGCACAGTGACACGGTGACACTGACAGGGACACAGGGACAGGGACACACAGGGACAATGGCACAGTGACACTGGTGGGGACAGGGACACAGGGACAGTGACAATGGCACAGTGACAGTGACACGGTGACACTGACAGGGACACAGGGACAGGGACACACAGGGACAATGGCACAGTGACACTGGTGGGGACAGGGACACAGGGACAGTGACAATGGCACAGTGACAGTGACACGGTGACACTGACAGGGACACAGGGACAGGGACACACAGGGACAATGGCACAGTGACACTGGTGGGGACAGGGACACAGGGACAGTGACAATGGCACAGTGACAGTGACATGGTGACACTGACAGGGACAGTGACAATGGCACAGTGACACGGTGACACTGACAGGGATAATGGCACAGTGGCACTGACGGGGACAGGGACAGGGACACAGACAGGGGTCCCTGGTGGGTGACAGGGGCAGGGTAGGGACAGCGGTGGTGACAGTGAGGTGATGATGGTGGTGGTGGTGGTGATGGTGACAATGACAGTGACATTTTCTTTGTGCCGGGGGTGTGGTGGTGGTGACAATGACGCTGTTCTTATCCCGGGGGGTGGTGGCAGTACGGTGACAATGACAATGTCCCCATGGCCCCAGTGTTCCCAGGAGGCGTAGTGATGGTGACAGGGTGATGGTGGCAGTGACACTGTCCCCTGTCTGCAGGCGGTGTGGTGATGGTGACGGGGTGATGGTGACAGGGTGATGGTGACGGGGTGGTGGTGATGGTGACGGTGTGATGGTGATGGTGTGATGGTGACAGTGTGATGGTGACGGTGACAGTGTCCCCTGTCTGCAGGCGGTGTGGTGATGGTGACAGTGTGATGGTGATGGTGTGATGGTGACATTGTGATGGTGACGGTGACGGTGTGATGGTGGGATGGTGACAGTGTGATGGTGACGGTGGTGGTGTGATGATGTGATGGTGACAGTGTGATGGTGACGGTGACACTGTGATGGTGACGGTGACACTGCTGGTGACGGTGTGATGGTGATGGTGTGTTGATGACACTGTGATGGTAACGGTGACACTGCTGGTGACGGTGACGCTGTCCCCTGTCCGCAGGCGGCGTGGTGATGGTGATGGTGTGTTGATGACAGTGTGATGGTGATGGTGACGGTGTGGTGGTGACGGTGACACTGATGGTGACGGTGTGATGGTGACGGTGACACTGTGATGGTGACGGTGACGCTGTCCCCTGTCCGCAGGCAGCGTGGTGATGGTGTGTTGATGACAGGGTGATGGTGATGGTGACGGTGTGATGGTGACGGTGACACTGTGATGGTGACAGTGACAGTGTGATGGTGGGATGGTGACGGTGTGACGGTGTGATGGTGACAGTGTGATGGTGACGGTGACACTGCTGGTGATGGTGTGATGGTGATGGTGTGTTGATGACACTGTGATGGTGACGGTGACACTGATGGTGACAGTGTGATGGTGACGGTGACAGTGTGATGGTGGGATGGTGACAGTGTGATGGTGACGGTGACACTGTGATGGTGACGGTGACAGTGTGATGGTGGGATGGTGACGGTGTGACGGTGTGATGGTGACAGTGTGATGGTGACGGTGACACTGCTGGTGACAGTGTGATGGTGATGGTGTGTTGATGACACTGATGGTGACGGTGACACTGATGGTGACGGTGTGATGGTGACGGTGACGGTGTGATGGTGACGGTGACGCTGTCCCCTGTCCGCAGGCAGCGTGGTGATGGTGTGTTGATGACAGTGTGATGGTGATGGTGACGGTGTGATGGTGACGGTGATACTGATGGTGACGGTGTGATGGTGACGGTGTGATGGTGACGGTGACACTGTGATGGTGACAGTGACAGTGTGATGGTGGGATGGTGATGGTGTGACGGTGTGATGGTGACAGTGTGATGGTGACGGTGACACTGCTGGTGACGGTGTGATGGTGACGGTGACCCTGTGATGGTGACGGTGACACTGATGGTGACGGTGTGATGGTGACGGTGACACTGGGATGGTGACGGTGACACTGCTGGTGACGGTGTGATGGTGATGGTGTGTTGATGACACTGTGATGGTGACGGTGACACTGATGGTGACGGTGTGATGGTGACGGTGACCCTGTGATGGTGACGGTGACACTGCTGGTGACGGTGACGCTGTCCCCTGTCCGCAGGCGGCGTGGTGATGGTGTGTTGATGACAGTGTGATGGTGACGGTGACACTGTGATGGTGACGGTGACGGTGTGATGGTGACAGTGTGATGGTGACGGTGACACTGATGTGACGGTGTGATGGTGATGGTGTGTTGATGACACTGCGATGGTGACGGTGACACTGTGATGGTGACAGTGACAGTGTGATGGTGGGATGGTGACGGTGTGACGGTGTGATGGTGACAGTGTGATGGTGACGGTGACACTGCTGGTGATGGTGTGATGGTGACGGTGACACTGCTGGTGACATTGTGATGGTGCTGGTGACAGTGTGATGGTGACGGTGACCCTGTGATGGTGACGGTGACACTGCTGGTGACGGTGTGATGGTGATGGTGTGTTGATGACACTGTGATGGTGACGGTGACACTGCTGGTGACGGTGTGATGGTGATGGTGTGTTGATGACCCTGTGATGGTGACGGTGACACTGCTGGTGACGGTGTGATGGTGACGGTGACCCTGTGATGGTGACGGTGACACTGCTGGTGACGGTGTGATGGTGACGGTGACACTGCTGGTGACATTGTGATGGTGCTGGTGACAGTGTGATGGTGACGGTGACCCTGTGATGGTGACGGTGACACTGCTGGTGACGGTGTGATGGTGATGGTGTGTTGATGACACTGTGATGGTGACGGTGACACTGCTGGTGACGGTGTGATGGTGATGGTGTGTTGATGACCCTGTGATGGTGACGGTGACACTGCTGGTGACGGTGTGATGGTGACGGTGACCCTGTGATGGTGACGGTGACACTGCTGGTGACGGTGACGCTGTCCCCTGTCCGCAGGCGGCGTGGTGATCTTCGCCGTGAACTCGCTGCTGTACCTGAACCAGAGCGTGCCCCCGTACGGGGTGGCCCTCAACAGCCTCACCTGCGGCACCACCGTCTTCCCGCTGCGTGAGGGACCGCGGCCTTCCTCCCCCTCCTCCTCCTCGTCCTGGTCTTCATCTTCCTCCTCTTCGTCCCACTTCATCCTCCTGTCCTTGTCAGCCACGTCTTCGGCCTCACCCTCGTCGTCCTCGTCGTCGTCTTCCTCACCATCCCCGTCTGCGTCCCCCATCATCGCCCTTGTCTTCACCTTCGTCATCCTCATCTTCCTCCTCCTCATTCTCGTCCTCGTCTTCCTCCTCCTCGTTCTCATCCTCGTCTTCCTCCTCCTCGTTCTCATCCTCGTCTTCCTCCTCGTTCTCATCCTCGTCTTCCTCCTCCTCGTTCTCATCCTCGTCTTCCTCCTCCTCGTTCTCATCCTCGTCTTCCTCCTCCTTGTTCTCATCCTCCTCCTCCTCCTCACCTTTCTCATCGTCTTCCTCGTCTTCTTTTTCTTCCTCCGTCCTCCGTCGCCCTCATCTCCGTGCCCTCCTCCTGCTCTTCCTCCTCCTCTTCCTCCTCTTCATCCTCCTTCTTCTCCTTCTCTTCCTCCTCCTCCGTCCTCTTCGCTCTCATCTTTCTCATCCCTCTCTGTGCCCTCCTCCTCTTCCTCCTCCTCTTCCTCATTCTGTTTCCTTCTCTTTTTCATTTTTGTTTTTCTTTTCTCCTCCTCCATTTCCTCCTTCTCTTCTTCCTTCTCCTTCACTCCCTCCTCTTCCTCTTCTTCCTCCTCCTCCTTTCCTCTCTTTTTCCTCCTCTTCATCCTCCTCCTCTTCCTCCTTTTCTTCCTCCTCCTCTTTTTCTTCCTCTGTCTTCCTCCTCCTCTTTTGCTCTCCTTGTCCTTTGTTATCCTGTCTCGTCCCTGCCATGTCCCCATCCCTGTCCCTGTCCCCATCCCCATATCTGTCCCTGCCCTGTCCTCTGTCCCCATCCCTGTCCCCTGTCCCTGTCCCTGTTTCCGGCTCTGACCTGTCCCCATCCCCAGCTGTGACTGTCCCTGTCCCCTGTCCCCATCCCCGTCCCTGTCCCTGTCCCCATCCCCATCTCTGACCCCATCCCCATCCCTGTCCCCTGTCCCCTGTCCCTGCCCTGTCCCCAACCTCGACTGTGACCATCCCCATCCCTGTCCCCCGTCTCTGCCTTGTCCTTTGTCCCCATCCCTGTCCCCATCCCTATCTCTGACCGTCCCCGTCCCCGTCCCTGTCCCTGTCTCCATCCCCATCTCGGACCATCCCCGTCCCCTGTCCCCATCCCTGTCCCCTGTCCCCTGTCCCCATCCCTGTCCCCGTCCCCATCCCCGTCCCTGTCCCTGTCCCCATCCCCATCTCTGACCCCATCCCCATCCCTGTCCCTGTCCCCTGTCCCTGCCCTGTCCCCAACATCGACTGTGACCATCCCCATCCCTGTCCCCCGTCTCTGCCTTGTCCTTTGTCCCCATCCCTGTCCCCGTCCCCATCTCTGACCGTCCCCGTCCCTGTCCCCTGTCCCGATCTCTGACCATCCCCCTCCCTGTCCCTGTCCCCATCCCTGTCCCTGTCCCTGTCCCCATCCCCATCTCTGACCGTCCCTGTCCCCCTGTCCTCGTCTCTGTCCTTGTCTCTGTCCCCGTCCCTGTCCCCTGTCCCCATCCCTGTCCCCATCCCTGTCCCCTGTCCCCTGTCCCCATCCCTGTCCCCTGTCCCCATCCCTGTCCCCATCCCTGTCCCCATCCCTGTCCCCATCCCTGTCCCCTGTCCCCTGTCCCCATCCCTGTCCCCTGTCCCCATCCCTGTCCCCATCCCTGTCCCCGTCCCCATCCCCGTCCCTGTTCCTGTCCCCATCCCCATCTCTGACCGTCCCCATCCCTGTCCCCATCCCCGTCCCCTGTCCCCATCCCTGTCCCCGTCCCTATCTCTGACCGTCCCCGTCCCCGTCCCTGTCCCTGTCCCCATCCCTATCTCTGACCCCATCCCCATCCCTGTCCCTGTCCCCTGTCCCTGCCCTGTCCCCAACCTCGACTGTGACCATCCCCATCCCTGTCCCCCGTCTCTGCCTTGTCCTTTGTCCCCATCCCTGTCCCCGTCCCCATCTCTGACCGTCCCCGTCCCTGTCCCCATCCCCGTCCCTGTCCCTGTCCCGATCTCTGACCATCCCCCTCCCTGTCCCTGTCCCCATCCCTGTCCCCTGTCCCCATCCCCATCTCTGACCATCCCCGTCCCCCTGTCCTCGTCTCTGTCCTCGTCTCTGTCCCCGTCCCTGTCCCCTGTCCCCATCCCTGTCCCCATCCCTGTCCCCTGTCCCCATCCCTGTCCCCATCCCTGTCCCCGTCCCCATCCCCGTCCCTGTTCCTGTCCCCATCCCCATCTCTGACCCCATCCCCATCCCTGTCCCCTGTCCCCATCCCCGTCCCCATCCCTGTCCCCTGTCCCCATCCCCATCCCCGTCCCCATCCCCATCCCTGTCCCCATCCCCATCCCCATCCCCATCCCTGTCCCCGTCCCTGTCCCCTGTCCCTGTCCTGATCTCTGACCATCCCCGTCCCCTGTCCCCATCCCCGTCCCCTGTCCCCATCCCTGTCCCCGTCCCCATCTCTGACCATCCCCGTCCCCCTGTCCTCGTCTCTGTCCCCGTCTCTGTCCCCGTCCCTGTCCCCCGTCCCCATCCCCGTCCCCATCCCCGTCCCCATCCCTGTCCCCATCCCTGTCCCCATCCCCATCCCCGTCCCTGTTCCTGTCCCCATCCCCATCTCTGACCGTCCCCATCCCCATCCCTGTCCCCTGTCCCCATCCCCGTCCCTGTTCCTGTCCCCATCCCCATCTCTGACCGTCCCCATCCCCATCCCTGTCCCCTGTCCCCATCCCCGTCCCTGTTCCTGTCCCCATCCCCATCTCTGACCGTCCCCATCCCCATCCCTGTCCCCATCCCCATCCCCATCCCCATCCCTGTCCCCATCCCTGTCCCCATCCCCGTCCCCATCTCTGACCGTCCCCGTCCCTGTCCCCAGGGATCCAGGAGGGCGTGAGGATGACCTTGGACTGTGCCCAGGCCACCTTCATCTCCTACGACAAGATGGTCATCTCGCTCAAGGGGGGTGAGATGTGAGTCCGGGGGGGTCTGGGAGGGGTCTCCAGGGATTTTGGGGGGCTCCCCAAGGATTTTGGGGTGTCCTGTCACCCCCCCCGAGGTGCCACCCCCCTGTCCCAGCCGTGTCCTGGTGCTGATCAGGGACGGGATGAGCTCTGTCCCCTCCTTCCACTGGGACAAGGGGGTGTTCCCATGGATTTTGGGGTGTTCCCATGGATTTTGGGGCGGTTCCCAGGGATTTTGGGGGTATTCCCAGGGATTTTGGGGGTCTCCATGGATTTTGGGGTGGTTCCCAGGGATTTTGGGGTGGTTCCCAGGGATTTTGGGGCAGTTCCCAGGGATTTTTGGGGTGTTCTGAGGGTCCCGTGTCCCCCTTTGTGCCCCAGCCGTGTCCTGGTGCCGATCAGGGACGGGATGAGCTCTGTCCCCTCCTTCCACTGGGACAAGGGGGGATTCCCATGGATTTTGGGGTGGTTCCCATGGATTTTGGGGGTCTCCATGGATTTTGGGGTGTTCCCATGGATTTTGGGGGTATTCCCAGGGATTTTGGGGTGTTCTGAGGGTCCCTTGCCCCCTTTGTGCCCCAGCCGTGTCCTGGTGCCGATCAGGGACGGGATGAGCTCTGTCCCCTCCTTCCACTGGGACAAGGGGGGGTTCCCATGGATTTTGGGGGTCTCCATGGATTTTGGGGCAGTTCCCATGGATTTTGGGGGTGTTTCCATGGATTTTGGGGGTATTCCCAGGGATTTTGGGGTGTTCTGAGGGTCCCTTGCCCCCTTTGTGCCCCAGCCGTGTCCTGGTGCCGATCAGGGACGGGATGAGCTCTGTCCCCTCCTTCCACTGGACAAGGGGTTCTCCATGGATTTTGGGGTGGTTCCCATGGATTTTGGGGTGGTTCCCATGGATTTTGGGGATGTTCCCAGGGATTTTGAGGTATTCCCAGGGATTTTGGGGTGTTCTGAGTGTCCCTTGCCCCCTTTGTGCCCCAGCCGTGTCCTGGTGCTGATCAGGGACGGGATGAGCTCTGTCCCCTCCTTCCACTGGGACAAGGGGGGATTCCCATGGATTTTGGGGGTCTCCAGGGATTTTGGGGTGTTCCCATGGATTTTGGGGTGGTTCCCATGGATTTTGGGGTGTTCCCATGGATTTTGGGGTGGTTCCCAGGGATTTTGGGGCAGTTCCCAGGGTTTTTTGGGGTGTTCTGAGGGTCCCGTGTCCCCCTTTGTGCCCCAGCCGTGTCCTGGTGCCGATCAGGGACGGGATGAGCTCTGTGCCCTCCTTCCACTGGGACAAGGGGGGGTTCCCATGGATTTTGGGGGGCTCCATGGATTTTGGGGCAGTTCCCAGGGATTTTGGGGGTATTCCCAGGGATTTTGGGGCAGTTCCCATGGATTTTGGGGTGTTCTGAGGGTCCCTTGCCCCCTTTGTGCCCCAGCCGTGTCCTGGTGCTGATCAGGGACGGGATGAGCTCTGTCCCCTCCTTCCACTGGACAAGGGGGGGTTCCCATGGATTTTGGGGGTCTCCATGGATTTTGGGGTGGTTCCCATGGATTTTGGGGTGTTCCCATGGATTTTGGGGCGGTTCCCAGGGATTTTGGGGTGTTCTGAGGGTCCCTTGCCCCCTTTGTGCCCCAGCCGTGTCCTGGTGCCGATCAGGGACGGGATGAGCTCTGTCCCCTCCTTCCACTGGGACAAGGGGGGGTTCCCATGGATTTTGGGGTGTTCCCATGGATTTTGGGGGTGTTCCCATGGATTTTGGGGCGGTTCCCATGGATTTTGGGGGTATTCCCATTGATTTTGGGGTGTCCTGAGGGTCCCTTGCCTCCTTTGTGTCCCAGCTACGTGCTGACGCTGATCACGGACGGGATGCGCTCCGTGCGCTCCTTCCACTTCGACAAAGCGGCCGCCTCCGTGCTCACCACCTGCGTAAGGATCTGGGGCACCTTGGGGACACCCTGGGGCACCCTGGGGACACCCTGGGGACACCTTGGGACACCCTGGGGCCACCCTGGGGACATCCTGGGGCACCCTGGGACACCCTGGGGCACCCTGGGACACCCTGGGACACCTTGGGGACACCCTGGGGCACCCTGGGGACATCCTGGGGCACCCTGGGACACCCTGGGGCACCCTGGGACACCCTGGGACATCCTGGGGCACCCTGGGGACACCTTGGGGACACCCTGGGACACCTTGGGGACACCCTGGGGCACCCTGGGACACCCTGGGGACACCCTGGGACATCCTGGGGCACCCTGGGGACACCCTGGGACACCTTGGGGACACCCTGGGACACCCTGGGGACACCCTGGGACACCTTGGGGACACCCTGGGGCACCCTGGGGACATCCTGGGGCACCCTGGGACACCTTGGGACACCCTGGGACAGCCTGGGGGCACCCTGGGGACACCTTGGGGACACCCTGGGACACCCTGGGACATCCTGGGACACCTTGGGACACCCTGGGACAGCCTGGGACACCCTGGGGCACCCTGGGGACACCTTGGGGACACCTTGGGACACCCTGGGACACCTTGGGGACACCCTGGGACACCCTGGGGAAACCCTGGGGACACCCTGGGACACCTTGGGGACACCCTGGGACACCCTGGGGCACCCTGGGGACACCTTGGGACACCCTGGGGCACCCTGGGACACCCTGGGGACACCCTGGGACATCCTGGGGACACCTTGGGGACACCTTGGGGACACCTGTGCCCCCCTGTGCCCAGATGGTGCCCCTGGAGCCGGGCTATCTCTTCCTGGGGTCCCGCCTGGGCAACTCGCTGCTGCTCAGGTACACGGAGAAGCTGCAGGAGCCCCCGGCCGGGGGGGCCAAGGAGGGGCCTGACAGGCAGGTGAGCCCCAAAATCATCCTGAGGGAGCCCAAAAATCACCTGGGGGAGCCTGAAATCCACCTGGGGGAGCCCGAAATCCACCTGGGGGAGCCTGAAATGAACCTGGGGGAGCCCGAAATGAACCTGGGGGAGCCCGAAATGAACCTGGGGAGCCCAAAATGAACGTGGGGAGCCCAAAATCCACCTGGGGGAGCCTGAAATGAACCTGGGGAGCCCGAAATGAACCTGGGAAGCCCAAAATCCACCTGAGGGAGCCCAAAATCCACCTGGGGGAGCCTGAAATGAACCTGGGGAGCCTGAAATGAACCTGGGGGAGCCTGAAATGAACCTGGGGAACCCGAAATGAACCTGGGGGAGCCTGAAATGAACCTGGGGAGCCCAAAATCCACCTGGGGGAGCCCAAAATGAACCTGGGGGAGCCCAAAATGAACCTGGGGAGCCTGAAATGAACCTGGGGAGCCCAAAATCCACCTGGGGGAGCCGAAATGAACCTGGGGTGCCCGAAATCCACCTGGGGGAGCCTGAAATGAACCTGGGGAGCCCAAAATCCACCTGGGGGAGCCTGAAATGAACCTGGGGAACCCGAAATGAACCTGGGGGAGCCTGAAATGAACCTGGGGGAGCCCAAAATTCACCTGGGGAACCCCGAAATGAAGCTGGGGAGCCCAAAATTCACCTGGGGAACCCCGAAATGAACCTGGGGAGCCCAAAATCCACCTGGGGGAGCCCAAAATCCACCTGGGGGAGCCCGAAATGAACCTGGGGAGCCCCAAAATTCACCTGGGGAGCCCCAAAATGAACCTGGGGAGCCCAAAATTCACCTGGGGAGCCCAAAATCCACCTGGGGGAGCCCAAAATGAACGTGGGGAGCCCCAAAATGAACCTGGGGAGCCCCAAATCCACCTGGGGGAGCCCGAAATTCACCTGGGGAGCCCAAAATCCACCTGGGGAGCCTGAAATGAACCTGGGGAGCCCAAAATGAACCTGGGGTGCCCAAAATCCACCTGGGGAGCCCAAAATCCACCTGGGGGAGCCCAAAATGAACTTGGGGAGCCCAAAATCCACCTGGGGAGCCCAAAATCCACCTGGGGGAGCCCAAAATGAACGTGGGGGAGCCTGAAATGAACCTGGGGAGCCCAAAATCCACCTGGGGGAGCCCAAAATCCACCTGGGGGAGCCCAAAATGAACCTGGGGGAGCCTGAAATGAACCTGGGGAGCCCAAAATGAACCTGGGGGAGCCCAAAATCCACCTGGGGGAGCCCGAAATGAACTTGGGGAGCCCAAAATCCACCTGGGGAACCTGAAATTCACCTGGGGAGCCCCGAAATGAACCTGGGGAGCCCCAAATCCCCTCTCAGGGACCCCAAATCCTCTTGAGGACCCTCAATCCTCTCACAGGGACCCCTAAATCCACCTGGGGAGCCCCAAAACGAACCTGGGGGGCCCAAAATCCACCTGGGGACCCCAAATCCCCTCCCAGGGATCCCAAACCCTCCTGGGGACCCAAAATCCCACCCTGGGGACCCCAAAATCCTCTCCCAGGGACCCCAAAATCCCTCCCCAGGACCCCCAAATCCCACCCTGGGGACCCCAAATTCCTCCCAGGGACCCCCAACCCTCCCAGGGACCCCAAAATCCCCTCCAGGGGACCCCAAACCCTTGAGGGGACCCCAAAATTTCTCCCCGGGACCCCAAATCCTCCTGGGACCCCAAATCCCCTCCCAGGGACCCCAAATCCCCTCCAGGGGACCCCAAATCCCTCCCGGGGACCCCAAAATTCCACCCTGGGGACCCCAAAATCCTTTACCAGGGACCCCAAACCCTTCCTGGGACCCCAAATCCCCTCCTGGAGACCCCAAAATCCCCTCCAGGGGACCCCAAATCCTCTCCCAGGGACCCCAAACCCTCCTGGGGACCCCAAAATCCCTCCCAGGGATCTCCAAATCCCCTCCAGGGGACCCCAAATCCCCTCCCGGGGACCCCAAACCCTTGAGGGGACCCCAAAATTTCTACCCGGGACCCCAAACCCTCCTGGGACCCCAAATACTCTCCCAGGGACCCCAAATCCTCCTGGGGACCCCAAATCCCCTCCCAGGGACCTCAAAATCCCCTCCTGGGGACCCCAAATCCCTCCCTGGGACCCCAAACCCTTCCTGGGACCCCAAACCCTCCTGGGGACCCCAAATCCCCTCCCGGGGACCCCAAACCTTTCGGGGCACCCCAAACCCTCCCTGTGCCCCCCAGGAGGAGCCGCCGGTGAAGAAGAAGCGCTCGGAGCCCTCGGGGCCGTGGGCAGGTGGGTGACAGTGGGTGACAGTGGGTGACAGTGGGTGACAGTGGGTGACAGTGGGTGTCAGTGTCAGTGGGTGTCAGTGGGTGTCAGTGGGTGACAGTGGGTGACAGTGGGTGTCAGTGGGTGTCAGTGTCAGTGGGTGTCAGTGGGTGTCAGTGGGTGACAGTGGGTGACAGTGGGTGTCAGTGTCAGTGGGTGTCAGTGGGTGTCAGTGGGTGTCAGTGGGTGACAGTGTCAGTGGGTGTCAGTGGGTGTCAGTGGGTGACAGTGGGTGACAGTGGGTGTCAGTGGGTGTCAGTGGGTGACAGTGGGTGACAGTGTCAGTGTCAGTGGGTGACAGTGTCAGTGGGTGTCAGTGGGTGACAGTGTTAGTGGGTGTCAGTGGGTGTCAGTGGGTGTCAGTGTCAGTGTCAGTGGGTGACAGTGGGTGACAGTGGGTGACAGTGGGTGACAGTGGGTGACAGTGACAGTGTCAGTGGGTGTCAGTGGGTGACAGTGGGTGACAGTGTCAGTGGGTGTCAGTGGGTGTCAGTGGGTGACAGTGGGTGACAGTGGGTGTCAGTGGGTGTCAGTGGGTGACAGTGGGTGACAGTGACAGTGTCAGTGGGTGTCAGTGGGTGTCAGTGGGTGACAGTGGGTGACAGTGACAGTGTCAGTGGGTGTCAGTGGGTGACAGTGGGTGACAGTGTCAGTGGGTGTCAGTGGGTGTCAGTGTCAGTGTCAGTGGGTGACAGTGTCAGTGGGTGTCAGTGGGTGTCAGTGTCAGTGTCAGTGGGTGTCAGTGGGTGTCAGTGGGTGACAGTGTCAGTGTCAGTGGGTGTCAGTGGGTGTCAGTGGGTGACAGTGGGTGACAGTGTCAGTGTCAGTGGGTGTCAGTGGGTGACAGTGGGTGTCAGTGGGTGTCAGTGGGTGACAGTGGGTGTCAGTGTCAGTGGGTGTCAGTGGGTGTCAGTGTCAGTGGGTGTCAGTGGGTGACAGTGGGTGTCAGTGGGTGACAGTGTCAGTGGGTGTCAGTGGGTGTCAGTGGGTGTCAGTGGGTGACAGTGGGTGTCAGTGGGTGTCCGTGTCAGTGGGTGTCAGTGGGTGTCAGTGTCAGTGTCAGTGTCAGTGGGTGACAGTGGGTGTCAGTGTCAGTGGGTGTCAGTGGGTGTCAGTGGGTGACAGTGGGTGTCAGTGGGTGTCAGTGTCAGTGTCAGTGGGTGACAGTGGGTGTCAGTGGGTGTCAGTGGGTGTCAGTGTCAGTGGGTGTCAGTGGGTGTCAGTGGGTGTCAGTGTCAGTGTCAGTGGGTGTCAGTGGGTGTCAGTGGGTGTCAGTGTCAGTGGGTGACAGTGGGTGTCAGTGGGTGACAGTGTCAGTGTCAGTGGGTGTCAGTGGGTGTCAGTGGGTGACAGTGTCAGTGGGTGACAGTGGGTGACAGTGGGTGTCAGTGTCAGTGGGTGACAGTGACAGTGTCAGTGGGTGTCAGTGGGTGTCAGTGTCAGTGGGTGTCAGTGGGTGTCAGTGGGTGTCAGTGGGTGTCAGTGTCAGTGTCAGTGGGTGTCAGTGGGTGACAGTGGGTGTCAGTGGGTGACAGTGGGTGTCAGTGGGTGTCAGTGGGTGTCAGTGTCAGTGTCAGTGGGTGTCAGTGGGTGACAGTGGGTGTCAGTGGGTGACAGTGGGTGACAGTGGGTGTCAGTGGGTGTCAGTGTCAGTGGGTGTCAGTGGGTGTCAGTGTCAGTGGGTGTCAGTGGGTGACAGTGGGTGACAGTGGGTGTCAGTGGGTGTCAGTGGGTGACAGTGGGTGTCAGTGGGTGTCAGTGGGTGTCAGTGGGTGACAGTGGGTGACAGTGGGTGACAGTGTCAGTGTCAGTGGGTGTCAGTGTCAGTGGGTGTCAGTGGGTGTCAGTGTCAGTGTCAGTGTCAGTGGGTGACAGTGGGTGACAGTGGGTGACAGTGGGTGTCAGTGTCAGTGTCAGTGGGTGTCAGTGGGTGTCAGTGGGTGTCAGTGGGTGTCAGTGTCAGTGGGTGTCAGTGGGTGTCAGTGTCAGTGACAGTGGGTGTCAGTGGGTGACAGTGGGTGTCAGTGGGTGTCAGTGGGTGTCAGTGGGTGTCAGTGTCAGTGGGTGTCAGTGGGTGACAGTGGGTGACAGTGGGTGTCAGTGTCAGTGGGTGTCAGTGGGTGTCAGTGGGTGTCAGTGGGTGACAGTGGGTGTCAGTGGGTGACAGTGTCAGTGGGTGTCAGTGGGTGTCAGTGGGTGTCAGTGGGTGACAGTGTCAGTGGGTGTCAGTGGGTGTCAGTGGGTGACAGTGGGTGTCAGTGGGTGACAGTGGGTGTCAGTGGGTGACAGTGGGTGTCAGTGGGTGTCCGTGTCAGTGGGTGTCAGTGGGTGTCAGTGTCAGTGTCAGTGTCAGTGGGTGTCAGTGTCAGTGGGTGTCAGTGGGTGACAGTGGGTGTCAGTGTCAGTGTCAGTGGGTGTCAGTGGGTGTCAGTGGGTGACAGTGGGTGACAGTGGGTGTCAGTGGGTGTCAGTGTCAGTGGGTGACAGTGGGTGACAGTGGGTGACAGTGGGTGACAGTGGGTGACAGTGTCAGTGTCAGTGTCAGTGTCAGTGGGTGTCAGTGGGTGACAGTGGGTGACAGTGGGTGACAGTGTCAGTGTCAGTGTCAGTGTCAGTGGGTGTCAGTGGGTGTCAGTGGGTGTCAGTGGGTGTCAGTGTCAGTGGGTGTCAGTGTCAGTGGGTTTCAGTGGGTGTCAGTGTCAGTGTCAGTGTCAGTGGGTGACAGTGGGTGACAGTGGGTGACAGTGGGTGTCAGTGTCAGTGTCAGTGTCAGTGGGTGTCAGTGGGTGTCAGTGGGTGACAGTGGGTGTCAGTGGGTGTCAGTGGGTGACAGTGGGTGTCAGTGGGTGACAGTGGGTGTCAGTGTCAGTGTCAGTGTCAGTGGGTGACAGTGGGTGTCAGTGTCAGTGGGTGTCAGTGGGTGTCAGTGGGTGTCAGTGTCAGTGGGTGTCAGTGGGTGTCAGTGGGTGTCAGTGGGTGACAGTGTCAGTGGGTGTCAGTGGGTGACAGTGGGTGTCAGTGTCAGTGTCAGTGTCAGTGGGTGTCAGTGGGTGTCAGTGGGTGACAGTGGGTGTCAGTGGGTGACAGTGTCAGTGGGTGTCAGTGGGTGACAGTGGGTGTCAGTGTCAGTGTCAGTGGGTGTCAGTGGGTGTCAGTGGGTGTCAGTGGGTGACAGTGTCAGTGTCAGTGGGTGTCAGTGGGTGACAGTGGGTGTCAGTGTCAGTGTCAGTGTCAGTGTCAGTGGGTGACAGTGGGTGTCAGTGGGTGACAGTGGGTGACAGTGGGTGTCAGTGTCAGTGTCAGTGGGTGTCAGTGTCAGTGTCAGTGGGTGACAGTGGGTGACAGTGTCAGTGGGTGTCAGTGGGTGTCAGTGGGTGACAGTGGGTGTCAGTGGGTGACAGTGGGTGACAGCGTCAGTGGGTGTCAGTGGGTGACAGTGGGTGACAGTGGGTGACAGTGGGTGTCAGTGGGTGACAGTGGGTGACAGTGGGTGTCAGTGGGTGACAGTGGGTGACAGTGTCAGTGTCAGTGGGTGTCAGTGTCAGTGTCAGTGTCAGTGGGTGTCAGTGTCAGTGACAGTGTCAGTGGGTGACAGTGGGTGACAGTGGGTGACAGTGGGTGTCAGTGGGTGACAGTGGGTGTCAGTGGGTGACTGTGGGTGACAGTGGGTGACAGTGGGTGTCAGTGGGTGACAGTGGGTGACAGTGTCAGTGTCAGTGGGTGTCAGTGTCAGTGTCAGTGGGTGTCAGTGGGTGACAGTGGGTGACAGTGTCAGTGTCAGTGTCAGTGGGTGTCAGTGGGTGTCAGTGGGTGACAGTGGGTGACAGTGGGTGACAGTGGGTGACAGTGGGTGTCAGTGGGTGACAGTGGGTGTCAGTGGGTGTCAGTGGGTGTCAGTGTCAGTGTCAGTGGGTGACAGTGGGTGACAGTGGGTGTCAGTGTCAGTGTCAGTGGGTGACAGTGGGTGACAGTGGGTGACAGTGGGTGACAGTGGGTGTCAGTGGGTGACAGTGGGTGTCAGTGGGTGTCAGTGGGTGTCAGTGTCAGTGGGTGACAGTGGGTGACAGTGGGTGTCAGTGGGTGACAGTGGGTGTCAGTGGGTGTCAGTGGGTGTCAGTGTCAGTGTCAGTGGGTGACAGTGGGTGACAGTGGGTGTCAGTGGGTGACAGTGGGTGTCAGTGGGTGTCAGTGGGTGTCAGTGTCAGTGTCAGTGGGTGACAGTGGGTGACAGTGGGTGTCAGTGTCAGTGGGTGTCAGTGGGTGTCAGTGTCAGTGGGTGTCAGTGTCAGTGGGTGTCAGTGTCAGTGTCAGTGTCAGTGTCAGTGGGTGTCAGTGGGTGTCAGTGGGTGTCAGTGTCAGTGTCAGTGGGTGACAGTGGGTGACAGTGGGTGTCAGTGTCAGTGGGTGACAGTGGGTGTCAGTGTCAGTGGGTGTCAGTGGGTGTCAGTGTCAGTGGGTGTCAGTGTCAGTGGGTGTCAGTGGGTGTCAGTGGGTGTCAGTGTCAGTGTCAGTGTCAGTGGGTGTCAGTGGGTGACAGTGGGTGTCAGTGGGTGTCAGTGGGTGTCAGTGTCAGTGTCAGTGGGTGACAGTGGGTGACAGTGGGTGTCAGTGGGTGTCAGTGTCAGTGTCAGTGGGTGACAGTGGGTGACAGTGGGTGTCAGTGGGTGTCAGTGTCAGTGTCAGTGTCAGTGGGTGACAGTGGGTGACAGTGGGTGACAGTGTCAGTGTCAGTGTCAGTGGGTGTCAGTGTCAGTGGGTGACAGTGGGTGACAGTGTCAGTGACAGTGTCAGTGGGTGTCAGTGGGTGTCAGTGGGTGTCAGTGGGTGACAGTGGGTGTCAGTGTCAGTGTCAGTGTCAGTGGGTGTCAGTGGGTGTCAGTGGGTGACAGTGGGTGACAGTGTCAGTGGGTGTCAGTGGGTGTCAGTGGGTGACAGTGGGTGACAGTGGGTGTCAGTGTCAGTGACAGTGTCAGTGGGTGACAGTGGGTGTCCCTTGGTGTCCCTGGGGTGTCCCTGAGTGTCCCTGGGGTGTCCCTGGGCTGTCCCTGGGGTGTCCCTGGGTGTCCCTGGGTGTCACTGGGGTGTCCCTGGGTGTCCCTGGGTGTCTCTGGGTGTCCCTGGGGTGTCCCTGGGGTGTCCCTGGGTGTCCCTGGGTGTCACTGGCTGTCCCTGGGGTGTCCCTGGGTGTCCCTGGGTGTCACTGGGTGTCACTGGGTGTCACTGGGTGTCCCTGGGGTGTCCCTGGGGTGTCCCTGGGTGTCCCTGGGTGTCCCTGGGCTGTCCCTGGGTGTCACTGGGTGTCACTGGGTGACAGGAGCGCCCCTGTCCCGCAGGGGGGAAGCCGCAGGCTCAGGACGAGGTGGACGAGATCGAGGTGTACGGGAGCGAGGCCGCCTCGGGCACCCAGCTGGCCACCTACTCCTTCGAGGTACGGTCCCATGGGTGTCCCCTGGGTGTCCCTGGCTGTCCCTGGGTGTCCCCTGGGTGTCACCTCTGGGTCCCCGTCCGTGTCCCCAGGTGTGCGACAGCATCCTCAACATCGGGCCCTGCGCCAACGCCGCCATGGGGGAGCCGGCCTTCCTGTCTGAGGAGGTGAGGGACCCCAAAAACCCCCAAATCCACCCCAAAACCCACCCCAAACACGGCCTTCCTGTCTGAGGACGTGAGGGACCCCAAAAACCCCCAAATCCACCTCAAAAACCCCCAGATCCACCCCAAAACCCACCCCAAACACGGCCTTCCTGTCCGAGGAGGTGAGGGACCCCAAAAACCCCAAAATCCACCCCAAAATCCACCCCAAAACCCACCCCAAACACGGCCTTCCTGTCTGAGGAGGTGAGGGACCCCAAAAACCCCCAAATCCACCCCAAAAACCCCCAAATCCACCCCAAACACGGCCTTCCTGTTTGAGGAGGTGAGGGACCCCAAAAACCCCCAAATCCACCCCAAAAACCCCCAAATCCATCCCAAAATCCACCCCAAAACCCACCCCGAACACGGCCTTCCTGTCTGAGGACGTGAGGGACCCCAAAAACCCCCAAATCCACCTCAAAAACCCCCAAATCCACCCCAAAACCCACCCCAAACACGGCCTTTCTGTCCGAGGAGGTGAGGGACCCCAAAAACCCCCAAATCCACCCCAAAATCCACCCCAAAACCCACCCCAAACAAGGCCTTCCTGTCCGAGGAGGTGAGGGACCCCAAAAACCCCCAAATCCACCCCAAAACCCCCCAAATCCACCCCAAAACCCCCCAAATCCACCCCAAAAACCCCCGTGTCTCCCACAGTTCCAGAACAGCCCCGAGCCCGACCTGGAGATCGTCCTGTGCTCGGGGTACGGCAAGAACGGGGCGCTCACCGTGCTGCAGGTACCCCAAAAACACCCCAAAATACCCCAAAAACCCCAAAAACACCCCAAAATACCCCAAAAACACCCCAAAATATCCCAAAAACACCCCAAACACACCCCAAACACCCCAAAACCACCCCAAACCCTCCCTGTGCTCGGGGTACGGCAAGAACGGGGCGCTCACCGTGCTGCAGGTACCCCAAAAACACCCCAAAATACCCCAAAAACCCCAAAAACACCCCAAAATACCCCAAAAACACCCCAAAATATCCCAAAAACACCCCAAACACACCCCAAACACCCCAAAACCACCCCAAACCCTCCCTGTGCTCGGGGTACGGCAAGAACGGGGCGCTCACCGTGCTGCAGGTACCCCAAAAACACCCCAAAATACCCCAAAAACCCCAAAACCACCCCAAAATACCCCAAAAACACCCCAAAATATCCCAAAAACACCCCAAACACACCCCAAACACCCCAAAACCACCCCAAACCCTCCCTGTGCTCGGGGTACGGCAAGAACGGGGCGCTCACCGTGCTGCAGGTACCCCAAAAACACCCCAAAATACCCCAAAATCACCCCAAAATACCCCAAAATACCCCAAATACCCCAAACACACCCCAAAATACCCCAAAACCACCCCAAACCCTCCCTGTGCTTGGGGTACGGCAAGAACGGGGCGCTCACCGTGCTGCAGGTACCCCAAAAACACCCCAAACACCCCAAACACCCCAAAAACACCCCAAAATACCCCAAAACCACCCCAAAACCACCCCAAACCCCCCAAAAACACCCCAGAACACCCCAAAATCACCCCAAAACCACCCCAAAATACCCCAAAACCACCCCAAAATACCCCAAAAACACCCCAAACACACCCCTAATACACCCCAAAATCACCCCAAACACCCCAAAAACACCCCAAAACCACCCCAAACACACCCCAAAATACCCCAAATACCCCAAATGCCTCAAAACCACCCCAAAACCACCCCAAACCCTCCCTGTGCTCGGGGTACGGCAAGAACGAGGCGCTCACCGTGCTGCAGGTACCCCAAAAACACCCCAAACACCCCAAACACCCCAAAAACACCCCAAAATACCCCAAAACCACCCCAAAACCACCCCAAACCCCCCAAAAACACCCCAGAACACCCCAAAATCACCCCAAAACCACCCCAAAATACCCCAAAACCACCCCAAAATACCCCAAAAACACCCCAAACACACCCCTAATACACCCCAAAATCACCCCAAAATACCCCAAAAACACCCCAAAACCACCCCAAAAACCCCAAAAACACCCCAAACACACCCCAAAATACCCCAAATACCCCAAAATACCCCAAAAC
Organism: Coloeus monedula; assembly: GCF_965178545.1. NCBI lineage: Eukaryota > Metazoa > Chordata > Aves > Passeriformes > Corvidae > Coloeus > Coloeus monedula. The sequence goes on from NC_138781.1 coordinate 160,216,731, forward strand.
CACCCCAAACCCTCCCTGTGCTCGGGGTACGGCAAGAACGGGGCGCTCACCGTGCTGCAGGTACCCCAAAAACACCCCAAAATACCCCAAAATCACCCCAAAACACCCCAAAACCACCCCAAAATACCCCAAAACCACCCCAAATACCCCAAACACACCCCAAAATATCCCAAAAACACCCCAAACACCCCAAAATCACCCCAAATACCCCAAACACACCCCAAACATGCCAAAACCACCCTAAAACCATCCCAAAATCACCCCAAAAACACCCTAAACACCCCAAAAATCCCCCCAAATCCCCCCCCCCCAACATCCCAAAACCACCCTGGAGCACCCCAAACACCCCAAAACCACCCCAAACACCCAAAACCACCGCAAAATACCCCAAAACCACCCCAAACACCCAAAACCACCCCAAAATACCCCAAAACCACTGCAAACACCCCAAAACCACCCCAAAGCCACATCAAACACCCCAAAATACCCCCCAAAACCATCCCGGAACACCCCAAAGACCCCCTGAACCCCAAACCCCCTGAACCCCAAACTCCCTGAATCCCAAATGCTCCCAAAACCCCAAACTCCCGGAACCCCAAAACCTCTCTGAACCCCAAACCCCGGAATCCAAAACCTCCTGAACCCCAAACTCCCCTGAACCCCAAATGTTCCCAAACCCCCCTAAACCCCCTGAACCCCAAATTCCCCTGAACCCCAAATTCCCCTGAACCCCAAACCCCTGAACCCCAAAAGCCCCCAAACCCCCCTGAACCCCAAATTCTCCTGAACCCCAAACCCCCCCCGAACCCCAAAGCCCCCCGAACCCCAAACTCCCTGAACCCCAAATTCCCCTGAACCCCAAACCCCTGAACCCCAAATTCCCCTGAACCCCAAATGCTCCCTGAACCCCAAACCCCGGAATCCAAAACCTCCTGAACCCCAAACCACCCTGAACCCCAAATGCTCCCAAACCCCCCTAAACCCCCTGAACCCCAAATTCCCCTGAACCCCAAATTCCCCTGAACCCAAATTCTCCCAAACCCCAAATCCCCCTGGACCCCAAAACACCCCCTGAACCCCAAACACCCTGAACCCCAAACACCTCTGAACCCAAATTCTCCCAAACCCCAAATCCTCTGAACCCCAAAACTCCCCGAACCCCAAATTCCCCTGAACCCCAAACCCCTGAACCCCAAACCTCTCTGAACCCCAAACCCCTGAACCCCAAAAGCCCCCAAACCCCCCTGAACCCCAAATTCTCCTGAACCCCAAACCCCCCCTGAACCCCAAAGCCCCCCAAACCCCAAACTCCCTGAACCCCAAACCCCTGAACCCCAAACCCCTGAACCCCAAACCCCGGAATCCAAAACCTCCTGAACCCCAAACCACCCTGAATCCCAAACCACCCTGAACCCCAAATTCTCCCGAACCCCAAACCCCCTGAACCCACCTGGACCCCAAACACCGTGAACCCCAAACCCTTTGAACCCCAAACTCCCCTGAACCCCAAACCCCTGAACCCCAAAACCTCCTGAACCCCAAATTGCCCTGAACCCCAAATGCTCCCAAACCCCCCTAAACCCCCTGAACCCCAAATTCCCCTGAACCCAAATTCTCCCAAACCCCAAATCCCCCTGGACCCCAAAACACCCCCTGAACCCCAAACCCCCTGAACCCCAAACCTCTCTGAACCCAAATTCTCCCAAACCCCAAACCCCCTGAACCCCAAACTCCCTGAATCCCAAATGCTCCCAAAACCCCAAACCCTCTGAACCCCAAACCCTCTGAACCCCAAAACTCCCCAAACCCCAAATTCCCCCGAACCCCAAACCCCTGAACCCCAAAAGCCCCCAAACCCCCCTGAACCCCAAATTCTCCTGAACCCCAAACCCCCCCCGAACCCCAAAGCCCCCCAAACCCCAAACTCCCTGAACCCCAAATTCCCCTGAACCCCAAACACCTCTGAACCCAAATTCTCCCAAACCCCCTGGACCCCAAAACCCCCCTGAATCCCAAATTCCCCTGAACCCCAAACCCCGGAATCCAAAACCTCCTGAACCCCAAACTCCCCTGAACCCCAAATGCTCCCAAACCCCCCTAAACCCCCTGAACCCCAAATTCCCCTGAACCCAAATTCTCCCAAACCCCAAATCCCCCTGGACCCCAAAACACCCCCTGAACCCCAAACACCCTGAACCCCAAACACCTCTGAACCCAAATTCTCCCAAACCCCAAATCCTCTGAACCCCAAAACTCCCCTGAACCCCAAAACTCCCCGAACCCCAAATTCCCCTGAACCCCAAAACTCCCTGAACCCCAAATTCCCCTGAACCCCAAACACCTCTGAACCCCAAACACCTCTGAACCCCAAATTCCCCTGAACCCCAAACCCCTGAACCCCAAACCCCTCTGAACCCAAATTCTCCCAAACCCCAAACCTCTCTGAACCCCAAAACTCCCCTGAACCCCAAAAGCCCCCAAACCCCCTGAACCCCAAATTCCCCTTAACCCCAAACCCCCCCCGAACCCCAAAGCCCCCCGAACCCCAAAGCCCCCCAAACCCCAAACTCCCTGAACCCCAAATTCCCCTGAACCCCAAACCCCTCTGAACCCAAATTCTCCCAAACCCCCTGGACCCCAAAACCCCCCTGAATCCCAAATTCCCCTGAACCCCAAATGCTCCCAAACCCCCCTAAACCCCCTGAACCCCAAATTCCCCTGAACCCCAAAGCCCCCCAAACCCCAAACTCCCTGAACCCCAAATTCCCCTGAACCCCAACCCCCCTGAACCCAAATTCTCCCAAATCCCAAATCCCCCTGGACCCCAAAACACCCCCTGAACCCCAAACACCCTGAACCCCAAACACCTCTGAACCCCAAATGCTCCCAAACCCCAAACCCCTGAACCCAAATTCTCCCAAACCCCTGAACCCCAAATTCCCCTGAACCCCAAACCCCTGAACCCCAAACCCCCCTGAACCCCAAAATCCCCTGAACCCCAAACACCTCTGAACCCCAAATTCCCCTGAACCCCAAACCCCTGAACCCCAAACCCCTCTGAACCCAAATTCTCCCAAACCCCAAACCTCTCTGAACCCCAAATTCCCCTGAACCCCAAACCCCTCTGAACCCAAATTCTCCCTAACCCCCTGGACCCCAAAACCCCCCTGAATCCCAAATTCCCCTGAACCCCAAACCCCCCGAACCCCAAACCCCTGAACCCCAAATTCCCCTGAACCCCAAATTCCCCTGAACCCCAAACCCCTGAACCCCAAACACCCCTGAACCCCAAACCCCTGAACCCCAAACCCCAAATGCCGTGAACCCTAAAACCTCCCGAACCCAAATTCTCCCAAACCCCTCTGACCCCCAAATCCCCCTGAACCCCAAACCCCCCCCCCTCGAACCCCAAAGCCCCCCAAACCCCCCCAAACCCCTCTGCCCGTACCCCAAAAACCCCAAAATGCCCCGAAGGCCCCGCACCGCCCCAAACCCCCCGCGGGAGCTTCCCGGGGGGTCGATCCCGGTGCCAGAGCAGGGCTGGGAACGAACCAGGGCGGCCCCAAAGGCTGGGCCCCGCCTGTACCCCCCAGGGACACCCCAAAATCTATGGGGCACCCCAAAATCTATGGGGCAGCACCCCAAAATCTATGGGGCACCCCAAAATCTATGGGGCAGCACCCCACAGACCTGCTTGTACCCCCCAGGGACACCCCAAAATCTATGGGGCACCCCAAAATCTATGGGGCAGCACCCCAAAATCTATGGGGCACCCCAAAATCTATGGGGCAGCACCCCACAGACCCGCCTGTACCCCCCCAGGGACACCCCAAAATCTATGGGGCACCCTAAAATCTATGGGGCAGCACCCCAAAATCTATGGGGCAGCACCCCACAGACCAGCCTGTACCCCCCAGGGACACCCCAAAATCTATGGGGCAGCACCCCACAGACTGGCCTGTACCCCCCAGGGACACCCCAAAATCTATGGGGCAGCACCCCAAAATCTATGGGGCACCCCAAAATCTATGGGGCAGCACCCCACAGACCCGCCTGTACCCCCCAGGGACACCCCAAAATCTATGGGGCACCCCAAAATCTATGGGGCAGCACCCCACAGACCGGCCTGTACCCCCCAGGGACACCCCAAAATCTATGGGGCACCCCAAAATCTATGGGGCAGCACCCCACAGACCCGCCTGTACCCCCCCAGGGACACCCCAAAATCTATGGGGCAGCACCCCAAAATCTATGGGGCAGCACCCCACAGACCTGCTTGTACCCCCCAGGGACACCCCAAAATCTATGGGGCAGCACCCCACAGACCCGCCTGTACCCCCCCAGGGACACCCCAAAATCTATGGGGCAGCACCCCAAAATCTATGGGGCACCCCAAAATCTATGGGGCAGCACCCCAAAATCTATGGGGCGGCAACCCACAGACCCGCCTGTACCCCCCAGGGACACCCCAAAATCTATGGGGCACCCCAAAATCTATGGGGCAGCACCCCAAAATCTATGGGGCGGCACCCCAAAATCTATGGGGCGGCACCCCACAGACCCGCCTGTACCCCCCAGGGACATCCCAAAATCTATGGGGCACCCCAAAATCTATGGGGCAGCACCCCAAAATCTATGGGGCAGCACCCCACAGACCCACCTGTGCCCCCCACGGACACCCCAAAATCTATGGGGCACCCCAAAATCTATGGGGCAGCACCCCAAAATCTATGGGGCACCCCAAAATCTATGGGGCAGCACCCCACAGACCCGCCTGTGCCCCCCAGGGACACCCCAAAATCTATGGGGCAGCACCCCACAGACCGGCCTGTACCCCCCAGGGACACCCCAAAATCTATGGGGCACCCCAAAATCTATGGGGCAGCACCCCACAGACCCGCCTGTACCCCCCAGGGACACCCCAAAATCTATGGGGCACCCCAAAATCTATGGGGCAGCACCCCAAAATCTATGGGGCAGCACCCCACAGACCCGCCTGTACCCCCCAGGGACACCCCAAAATCTATGGGGCAGCACCCCAAAATCTATGGGGCAGCACCCCAAAATCTATGGGGCAGCACCCCACAGACCCGCCTGTACCCCCCCAGGGACACCCCAAAATCTATGGGGCAGCACCCCACAGACCGGCCTGTACCCCCCAGGGACACCCCAAAATCTATGGGGCACCCCAAAATCTATGGGGCAGCACCCCACAGACCCGCCTGTACCCCCCAGGGACACCCCAAAATCTATGGGGCACCCCAAAATCTATGGGGCAGCACCCCACAGACCCGCCTGTACCCCCCCAGGGACACCCCAAAATCTATGGGGCACCCCAAAATCTATGGGGCAGCACCCCAAAATCTATGGGGCAGCACCCCACAGACCCGCCTGTACCCCCCCAGGGACACCCCAAAATCTATGGGACACCCCAAAATCTATGGGGCAGCACCCCACAGACCGGCCTGTACCCCCCACGGACACCCCAAAATCTATGGGGCAGCACCCCACAGACTGGCCTGTACCCCCCAGGGACACCCCAAAATCTATGGGGCAGCACCCCAAAATCTATGGGGCACCCCAAAATCTATGGGGCAGCACCCCACAGACCCGCCTGTACCCCCCAGGGACACCCCAAAATCTATGGGGCACCCCAAAATCTATGGGGCAGCACCCCAAAATCTATGGGGCAGCACCCCACAGACCCGCCTGTACCCCCCAGGGGCACCCCAAAATCTATGGGGTAGCACCCCAAAATCTATGGGGCAGCACCCCACAGACCCGCATGTACCCCCCAGGGGCACCCCAAAATCTATGGGGCACCCCAAAATCTATGGGGCAGCACCCCACAGACCGGCCTGTACCCCCCAGGGACACCCCAAAATCTATGGGGCAGCACCCCAAAATCTATGGGGCAGCACCCCACAGACCCGCCTGTACCCCCCAGGGACACCCCAAAATCTATGGGGCAGCACCCCGCAGACCCGCCTGTGCCCCCCACGGACACCCCAAAATCTATGGGGCACCCCAAAATCTATGGGGCAGCACCCCACAGACCCGCCTGTACCCCCCACGGACACCCCAAAATCTATGGGGCAGCACCCCAAAATCTATGGGGCAGCACCCCACAGACCCGCCTGTACCCCCCAGGGACACCCCAAAATCTATGGGGCAGCACCCCGCAGACCCGCCTGTGCCCCCCACGGACACCCCAAAATCTATGGGGCACCCCAAAATCTATGGGGCAGCACCCCGCAGACCCGCCTGTGCCCCCCACGGACACCCCAAAATCTATGGGGCACCCCAAAATCTATGGGGCAGCACCCCAAAATCTATGGGGCAGCACCCCACAGACCCGCCTGTACCCCCCAGGGACACCCCAAAATCTACAGAGCACCCCAAAATCTATGGGGCAGCACCCCAAAATCTATGGGGCACCCCAAAATCTATGGGGCAGCACCCCACAGACTGGCCTGTACCCCCCAGGGACACCCCAAAATCTATGGGGCAGCACCCCAAAATCTATGGGGCAGCACCCCACAGATCCATCTGTAAACTGTCCCCTGTTGTCTTTCCCTGTTCCTTGTCCCTGACCCCTGACCCCATCCCTGACCACTGACCGCTGTCCCTGGCCACTGTCCCCATCTCTCTGGCCACTGTCCCCTGTCCCCATCCCTGTGCCCCCCCTGTGACCGCTGTCCCCTGTCCCCATCCCCCCCTGTGACCACTGACCCCGTCCCTGTTCCCCCCTCTGACCACTGACCCCGTCCGTGTCCCCATCCCTGTCCCCTGACCACTGACCGCTGTCCCCGTCCCTGTCCCCATCCCTGACCACTGACCACTGACCACTGTCCCCATCCCCATCCCTGTCCCCATCCCTGTCCCCTGACCACTGTCCCCATCCCTGTCCCTGTCCCCATCCCTGTCCCCTGACCACTGACTGCTGTCCCCATCCCTGTCCCCGTCCCTGTCCCCTGACCGCTGACCGCTGTCCCCGTCCCTGTCCCCAGCGCAGCATCCGGCCGCAGGTGGTCACCACGTTCGAGCTGCCCGGCTGTTACGACATGTGGACGGTCACCGCGCCCCCCCCGCGGGAGCAGGTGTGTCCCCCGTGTCCCCCCGTGGTGCCGTGTCCCCTTCCCTGTGTCACCCTCCCTGTGTCCCCTGTGTCCCCGTGTCACCCTCCCTGTGTCCCCGTGTCCCCGTGTCACCTTCCCTGTGTCCCCCTCCCTGTGTCCCCCTGTGTCCCCGTGTCACCCTCCCTGTGTCCCCTTCCCTGTGTCCCCTGTGTCCCTTGTGTCCCCTGTGTCCCCATGTCACCCTCCCTGTGTCCCCCTGTGTCCCCATGTCACCCTCCCTGTGTCCCCTGTGTCCCCGTGTCCCCCTCCCTGTGTCCCCGTGTCCCCGTGTCACCTTCCCTGTGTCCCCTGTGTCCCTGTGTCACCCTCCCTGTGTCCCCGTGTCACCCTCCCTGTGTCCCCTGTGTCCCCGTGTCACCTTCCCTGTGTCCCCTGTGTCCCCGTGTTACCCTCCCTGTGTCCCCTGTGTCCCCGTGTCACCTTCCCCGTGTCCCTGTGTCCCCCTGTGTCCCCGTATCACCCTCCCTGTGTCCCCGTGTCACCCTTCCTGTGTCCCCGTGTCACCTTCCCTGTGTCCCCGTGTCACCCTCCCTGTGTCCCCTGTGTCCCCCTGTGTCCCCCTGTGTCCCCGTGTCACCCTCCCTGTGTCCCCCTGTGTCCCCCCATCCTCCTGTCCCCATGTCCCCCTATGTCCCCCTGTCCCCCTGTCCTTGTGTCCCCATGTCCCCCCACCCCCGTGTCCCCTATTCCTGTGTCCCTGTCTCCCCTCCCCCTACCCCCCCATGTCCTCCTGTCCTCGTGTCCCCACCGAGGCTCTGTCCCCACAGCCGGAGGTGGCCCCGGGGGCCAGCGCGGAGCCCGAGGCGGCCGCGGCTCCGGAAGGTTCCGAGGAGGACGGGGAACGTCACGGCTTCCTCATCCTGAGCAGGGAGGACTCCACCATGGTGAGGGACAGTGGGGACATCATGGGGACATCACAGGGACATCATGGGGACATCATGGGGACAGGGGTTCCTCATCCTGAGCAGGGAGGACTCCACCATGGTGAGGGACAGTGGGGACATCACGGGGACATCACGGGGACATCATGGGGACAGGGGTTCCTCATCCTGAGCAGGGAGGACTCCACCATGGTGAGGGGACATTGGGGACATCATGGGGACATCATGGGGACATCATGGGGACATCCCAGGGACAGGGGTTCCTCATCCTGAGCCGGGGGGGTTTCACCATGGTGAGGGACATTGGGGACATCATGGGGACATTGGGACATCCCAGGGACAGGGGTTCCTCATCCTGAGCAGGCTGGGTTTCACCATGGTGAGGGGACAGTGGGGACATCATGGGGACATCACAGGGACATCCCAGGGACAGGTGGATGACATGGGGACATCATGGGGACGTGGGGACATCACGGGGACAGGGGTTCCTCATCCTGAGCAGGGTGGGTTTCACCATGGTGAGGGGACAGTGGGGACATCACGGGGACATCATGGGGACATCACGGGGACATCACGGGGACATCACGGGGACAGGGGTTCCTCATCCTGAGCAGGGAGGACTCCACCATGGTGAGGGGACATTGGGGACATCATGGGGACATCACTAGGACATCATGGGGACAGGGGTTCCTCATCCTGAGCAGGGAGGGTTTCACCATGGTGAGGGGACATGGGGACATCCCAGGGACATCATGAGGACATCCCAGGGACATCCTGGGGACACGGGGACATCCCAGGGACAGATGGATGACATGGGGACATCATGGGGACGTGGGGACATCCCAGGGACAGGGGTTCCTCATCCTGAGCAGGGTGGGTTTCACCATGGTGAGGGGACGTGGGGACATCCCAGGGACATCACAGGGACATCATGGGGACATCACGGGGACATCCCAGGGACAGGGGTTCCTCATCCTGAGCCGGGAGGACTCCACCATGGTGAGGGACATTGGGGACATCACGGGGACATCATGGGGACATCATGGGGACATCACGGGGACAGGGGTTCCTCATCCTGAGCAGGGAGGACTCCACCATGGTGGGGGACATTGGGGACATCATGGGGACATCACGGGGACATCCCAGGGACAGGTGGATGTCATGGGGACATCATGGGGACGTGGGGACATCCCAGGGACAGGGGTTCCTCATCCTGAGCAGGGAGGGTTTCACCATGGTGAGGGGACGTGGGGACATCCTGGGGACATCACAGGGACATCATGGGGACATCACGGGGACAGGGGTTCCTCATCCTGAGCAGGGAGGACTCCACCATGGTGAGGGACAGTGGGGACATCATGGGGACATCACAGGGACATCATGGGGACATCATGGGGACAGGGGTTCCTCATCCTGAGCAGGGAGGACTCCACCATGGTGAGGGGACATTGGGGACATCATGGGGACATCATGGGGACATCACGGGGACAGGGGTTCCTCATCCTGAGCAGGGAGGACTCCACCATGGTGAGGCACAGTGGGGACATCATGGGGACATCACGGGGACATGGGGACATCACGGGGACATCATGGGGACAGGGGTTCCTCATCCTGAGCAGGGTGGGTTTCACCATGGTGAGGGGACATGGGGACATCCCAGGGACATCATGAGGACATCCCAGGGACATCCTGGGGACACGGGGACATCGTAGGGTCATCATGGGGACATCCCAGGGACATCCCAGGGACATCCTGGGGACACGGGGACATCGTAGGGTCATCATGGGGACATCATGGGGACATCCCGGGGACGGTGACACGGCCGTGGGGGCTCCCCTGGGTGCCACATCCGGGCTCAATCCCACGTCCCCACGTCCCTCTGCGGGGACAGCGCCCGCGTTCCGGGGGCTCCCCGTGGGGTGCCACGTCCTGGTGACGTCCCCCGATGTCCCCCGATGTCCCCTGATGTCCCCTGATGTCCCCTGATGTCCCCAGATCCTGCAGACGGGGCAGGAGATCCTGGAGCTGGACACGAGCGGCTTCGCCACGCAGGGCCCGACCGTGTTCGCCGGCAACCTGGGCCAGGGCCAGTTCATCGTGCAGGTGTCCCCGCTGGGGCTGCGGCTGCTGCAGGGCGGTGAGTGGCACTGGGGGCACACCTGGGCACACCTGGGCACACCTGGGACACACCTGGGCACACCTGGGGCACACCTGGGGCACACCTGGGGCACACCTGGGGACAGGGACACACCTGGGGCACACCTGGGACACACCTGGGGCACACCTGGGACACACCTGGGCACACCTGGGCACACCTGGGGCACACCTGGAGCACACCTGGGGACACACCTGGGCACACCTGGGCCAGGGCCAGTTCATCGTGCAGGTGTCCCCGCTGGGGCTGCGGCTGCTGCAGGGCGGTGAGTGGCACTGGGGGCACACCTGGGACACACCTGGGACACACCTGGGGCACACCTGGGGCACACCTGGGGACACCTGGGCACACCTGGGCACACCTGGGGCACACCTGGGGCACACCTGGGCCAGGGCCAGTTCATCGTGCAGGTGTCCCCGCTGGGGCTGCAGCTGCTGCAGGGCGGTGAGTGGCACTGGGGGCACACCTGGGCACACCTGGGACACACCTGGGACACACCTGGGGCACACCTGGGCCAGGGCCAGTTCATCGTGCAGGTGTCCCCGCTGGGGCTGCGGCTGCTGCAGGGCGGTGAGTGGCACTGGGGGCACACCTGGGCACACCTGGGCACACCTGGGACACACCTGGGCACACCTGGGCACACCTGGGGCACCCTTGGGCACAGGGACACCTGGGGACACAGCTGGGGACACACCTCGGGGCTGGGGCACACCTGGGCGCACCTGGGACAGGGACACCCCTGGGGACACACCTGGGCACACCTGGGGCACACCTGGGCACACCTGGGGCACCCTTGGGCACAGGGACACCTGGGGACACAGCTGGGGACACACCTCGGGGCTGGGGCACACCTGGGCGCACCTGGGACAGGGACACCCCTGGGGACACACCTGGGCACACCTGGGCACACCTGGGCACACCTGGGGCACCCTTGGGCACAGGGACACCTGGGGACACAGCTGGGGACACACCTCGGGGCTGGGGCACACCTGGGCGCACCTGGGACAGGGACACCCCTGGGGACACACCTGGGCACACCTGGGGCACACCTGGGCACACCTGGGGCACCCTTGGGCACAGGGACACCTGGGGACACAGCTGGGGACACACCTCGGGGCTGGGGCACACCTGGGCGCACCTGGGACAGGGACACCCCTGGGGACACACCTGGGCACACCTGGGGCACACCTGGGCACACCTGGGGCACCCTTGGGCACAGGGACACCTGGGGACACAGCTGGGGACACACCTCGGGGCTGGGGCACACCTGGGCGCACCTGGGACAGGGACACCCCTGGGGACACACCTGGGCACACCTGGGCACACCTGGGGCACCCCTGGGACAGGGACACCCCTGGGGCACCCCGGGGCCAGCTGGGGTGACATCAAGGGGTCACACTGGGGCCCAGGTGTGTCCCAGGTGTGACATGAAGGGGGTGGCACTGTCAGGTGACGCCGACGGGTGACACTGACGGGTGACACCGCTGGGTGACACTGACGGGTGACACTGGCGGGTGACACTGGCGGGTGACACTGGCGGGTGACACTGACGGGTGACACTGACAGGTGACACGGGTGACACCGACGGGTGACACCGACGGGTGACACTGGCGGGTGACACTGATGGGTGACACCGATGGGTGACACTGACGGGTGACACTGACGGGTGACACTGACAGGTGACGCCGACGGGTGACACTGACGGGTGACACTGACAGGTGACACTGACGGGTGACACTGACGGGTGACACCGCTGGGTGGTTCTGGGGGCAGGGAGTGACAGTGAGGTGACATCAGCGGGTGACACTGGGGGGGGGGGTGACACAGGGGGGTGCCCAGCGGTGAAGGGACAGTGAGGTGACACTGGGGGTCACACAGGGGTCACAGAGGTGACACGGAGGTGACACAGGGGTGACAGAGGTGACACGGGGGTGACACGGGGGTGACACAGGGGTGACAGAGGTGACACGGAGGTGGCACCGGGGTGGCACGGGGGTCACAGAGGTGACACGGGGGTGACACAGGGGTGACAGAGGTGACACGGGGTGGCACGGGGGTGACATGGGGGGGGCACGGGGGTCACAGAGGTGACACGGGGGTGGGACGGGGGTGACACAGGGGTGACAGAGGTGACACGGAGGTGGCACCGGGGTGGCACGGGGGTCACAGAGGTGACACGGGGTGGCACGGGGGTGACACAAGGGTGGCACAGGGGTCACAGGGGTGACACAGGGGTGACACAGGGGTGGCACGGGGGTGACACAGGGGGGGCACGGGGGTGACACAGGGGTCACAGAGGTGACACAGGGGTGGCATGGGGGTGACACAGGGGTCACAGAGGGGTGACACGGGGGTGGCACCGGAGTGACACAGGGGTGACACGGGGGTCACAGAGGTAACACGGGGGGGCACGGGGGTGACACAGGGTCACAGAGGTGACACGGGGGTGGCATGGGGGTGACACAGGGGTGACACAGGGGTGACACATGGGTGGCACGGGGGTGACACAGGGTCACAGAAGTGGCACGGGGGTGACACAGGGGTGACACGGGGGGGCACGGGGTGATACTGGGGGTCACGCAGGGGTCACAGGGGTGACACGGGGGTGGCACGGGGGTGTCCCAGGGGTGACACAGGGGTGCGACACCGCTGTCCCCCCCCAGTGACGCAGCTGCACTTTGTCCCCTGGAGCTGGGGTGACACCGGGTGACACAGGGTGACACAGGGGTGTGACAGTGCCGTTTGTCCCCATGGACCTGGGGTGGCACAGGGGTGACACACGGGGTCACACAGGGGTCACACACGGGTCACACAGGGGTCACACGGGGTGACACAGGGGTCACACAGGGGTCACACAGGGGTCACACGGGTGAAACGGGTCACACAGGTGACACAGGGGGTCACACAGGGGTCACACAGGTGACACAGGGGGTCACACAGGGGGTCACACAGGTGACACAGGGGTCACACAGGGGTGACACACGGGGTCACACAGGGGTCACACAGGGGGTCACACAGGTGACACAGGGGTCACACAGGGGTGACACACGGGGTCACACAGGGGTCACACAGGGGGTCACACAGGTGACACAGGGGTCACACAGGGGTCACACAGGGGTCACACAGGGGTCACATAGGTGAAACAGGGGTCACACAGGGGTGACACACGGGGTCACACACGGGGTCACACAGGGGTCACACAGGGGTGACACAGGGGTCACACAGGGGTGACACACGGGGTGACACAGGGGTGGCACAGGGGTCACACAGGGGTGGCACAGGGGTCACACACGGGGTCACACAGGGGTGGCACAGGGGTCACACACGGGGTCACACAGGGGTGGCACAGGGGTCACACAGGGGTGGCACAGGGGTCACACAGGGGTCACACGGGTCACACAGGGGTGACACAGGGGGTGACACAGGGGTGACACAGGAGTCACACGGGTGACACAGCAGGGTGACACAGGGGTCACACGGGGGTGACACAGCGGGGTGACAGGTCACACAGGGGTCACACAGGGGTCACACAGGGGTCACACAGGGGTCACACGGGTGAAACAGGGGTCACCCAGGGGTGGCACAGGGGTCACCCAGGGGTCACACAGGGGTGACAGGTCACACAGGGGTCACACAGGGGTTACATGGGTGAAACAGGGGTCACACAGGGGTGGCACAGGGGTCACACAGGGGTCACACAGGGGGTGGCACAGGGGTCACCCAGGGGTCACACAGGTGAAACAGGGGTCACACAGGGGTCACACAGGGGTCACACACAGGGTCACACAGGGGTCACACAGGGATGACACAAGGGTCACACAGGGGTCACAGGGGTCACACAGGGGTCACACGGGTGACACAGGGGTCACACAGGGGTGGCACAGGGGTCACACAGGGGTGACACAGGGGGTCACACAGGGATGACACAAGGGTCACACAGGGGTCACAGGGGTGACACAGGGGGTCACACAGGGGTGACACAGGGGTCACACACGGGGTCACACGGGTGGCACAGGGGTCACACAGGGGTCACACAGGGGGTCACACAGGGGTCACACAGGGGTCACACGGGTGGCACAGGGGTCACCCAGGGGTGGCACAGGGGTCACCCAGGGGTCACCCAGGGGTGTGACACCGCTGTCCCCCCGCAGTGACGCAGCTGCACTTCGTGCCCGTGGACCTGGGCTCGCCCATCGTGCACTGCGCCGTGGCCGATCCCTTCGGGGTCCTGCTCAGCGCCGACGGCCACCTGGCCACCTTCACCCTCAAGGGGGACACCTACGGCGGCCGCGCCCCGCGCCTGGCGCTGCTGCGGCCCCCCGTGTCACACGTGAGTGTCACCCGTGTCCCCAAACCCCCCCAGTGTCCCCAAACCATCCCTGACCCCGCCTGGCGCCATCATTGTCACCTCCAGTGTCACCTGTCAGTGTCACCCGTGTCCCCAAACCGTCCCCAGTGTCCCCAAACCGTCCCTGACCCCGCCTGGCGCCATCATTGTCACCTCCAGTGTCACCCGTCAGTGTCACCCGTCAGTGTCACCCGTGTCCCCAACCCCGCCTGGCGCCATCATTGTCACCTCCAGTGTCACCCGTCAGTGTCACCCGTGTCCCCAAACCCCCCCAGTGTCCCCAAACCGTCCCCAGTGTCCCCAAACCATCCCTGACCCCGCCTGGCGCCATCATTGTCACCTTCAGTGTCACCCGTCAGTGTCACCCGTGTCCCCAAACCCCCCCCAGTGTCCCCAAACCGTCCCTGACCCCACCTGGCGCCATCATTGTCACCTCCAGTGTCACCTGTCAGTGTCACCCGTGTCCCCAAACCGTCCCCAGTGTCCCCAAACCGTCCCTGACCCCGCCTGGCGCCATCATTGTCACCTCCAGTGTCACCCGTCAGTGTCACCCGTCAGTGTCACCCGTGTCCCCAAACCGTCCCCAGTGTCCCCAAACCGTCCCTGACCCCGCCTGGCGCCATCATTGTCACCTCCAGTGTCACCCGTCAGTGTCACCCGTGTCCCCAAACCCCCCCAGTGTCCCCAAACCGTCCCCAGTGTCCCCAAACCGTCCCTGACCCCGCCTGGTGCCATCATTGTCACCTTCAGTGTCACCCGTCAGTGTCACCCGTGTCCCCAAACCCCCCCAGTGTCCCCAAACCGTCCCCAGTGTCCCCAAACCGTCCCCGACCCCGCCTGGCGCCATCATTGTCACCTTCAGTGTCACCCGTCAGTGTCACCCGTGTCCCCAAACCCCCCCCAGTGTCCCCAAACCGTCCCTGACCCCGCGTGGCGCCATCATTGTCACCTCCAGTGTCACCCGTCAGTGTCACCCGTCAGTGTCACCCGTCAGTGTCACCCGTGTCCCCAAACCGTCCCCAGTGTCCCCAAACCGTCCCTGACCCCGCCTGGCGCCATCATTGTCACCTCCAGTGTCACCCGTCAGTGTCACCCGTCAGTGTCACCCGTCAGTGTCACCCGTGTCCCCAAACCGTCCCCAGTGTCCCCAAACCATCCCCGACCCCGCCTGGCGCCATCATTGTCACCTCCAGTGTCACCCGTCAGTGTCACCCGTCAGTGTCACCCGTGTCCCCAAACCGTCCCCAGTGTCCCCAAACCATCCCTGACCCCGCCTGGCGCCATCATTGTCACCTCCAGTGTCACCTGTCAGTGTCACCCGTGTCCCCAAACCATCCCCGACCCCGCCTGGCGCCATCATTGTCACCTCCAGTGTCACCCGTCAGTGTCACCCGTGTCCCCAAACCCCCCCCAGTGTCCCCAAACCATCCCCGACCCTGCCTGGCGCTGCCGTGGCCACCTGTGTCACATGTCAATGTCCCCAATGTCCCCAAATGTCCCCAATGTCCCAAAATGTCCCCAAAATGTCCCCAAAATGTCCCAAATGTCCCCAATGTTCCCAATGTCCCCAAATGTCCCCAATGTCCCCAAAATGTCCCCAAAATGTCCCCCAATGTCCCCAGTGTCCCCAAATGTCCCCAAATGTCCCCAATGTTCCCAAATGTCTCCGATGTCCCCAAATGTTCCCAGTGTCCCCAAATGTCCCCAAATGTCCCCAAATGTCCCCAATGTCCCCAATGTCCCCCTGGCCCCAATCCCGGGTGATGGCGCTGTGCCTGTGCCGGGACATTTCCGGAATGTCCCCAAATGTCCCCAAATGTCCCCAATGTCCCCCCGGCAGCAATCCCGGGTGACGGCGCTGTGCCTGTACCGGGACGTGTCCCCAAATGTCCCCAAATGTCCCCAAATGTCCCCAAAATGTCCCCAAATGTCCCCAAAAGTCCCCAAAATGTCCTCCCGGCAGCAATCCCGGGTGACGGCGCTGTGCCTGTACCGGGACGTGTCCCCAAATGTCCCCAAATGTTCCCAATGTCCCCAAAATGTCCCCAAAAATGTCCCCAATGTCCCAAATGTCCCCAATGTCCCCAATGTCCCCAAATGTCCCCAAATGTCCCCAATGTCCCCAATGTCCCCAATGTCCCCAAATGTCCCCAAATGTCCCCAGTGTCCCCAAATGTCCCCAAATGTTCCCAATGTCCCCAATGTCCCCAAATGTCCCCGATGTCCCCAAATGTCCCCAAATGTCCCCAAATACCCCCAATGTCCCCAAATGTCCCCAAATACCCCCAATGTCCCCAAATGTCCCCAATGTCCTCCCAGCACCAATCCCGGGTGACGGCGCTGTGCCTGTACCGGGACGTTTCCGGAATGTCCCCAAATGTCCCCAAATGTTCCCAAATGTCCCCAATGTCCCCCCGGCAGCAATCCCGGGTGACGGCGCTGTGCCTGTACCGGGACGTGTCCCCAAATGTCCCCAAATGTCCCCAAATGTCCCCAGTGTCCCCAAATGTCCCCAATGTCCCCAAAATGTCCCCAAATGTCCCCAAATGTCCCAAATGTCCCCAATGTCCCCAGTGTCCCCAAATGTCCCCAATGTCCCCAAATGTCCCCAAATGTCCCAAATGTCCCCAATGTCCCCAGTGTCCCCAAATGTCCCCAATGTCCCCCTGGCAGCAATCCCGGGTGACGGCGCTGTGCCTGTACCGGGACGTGTCCCCAAATGTCCCCAAATGTCCCCAAATGTCCCCAAATGTCCCCAATGTCCCCAGTGTCCCCAATGTCCCCAATGTCCCAAATGTCCCCAAATGTCCCCAAAATGTCCCCAATGTCCCCAAAATGTCCCCAAATGTCCCCAATGTCCCCATGGCAGCAATCCCGGGTGACGGCGCTGTGCCTGTACCGGGACGTGTCCCCAAATGTCCCCAAATGTTCCCAAATGTCCCCAAATGTCCCCAATGTCCCCAAATGTCCCCAAAATGTCCCCAATGTCCCCAAATGTTCCCAATGTCCCCAATGTCCCCAAAATGTCCCCAAAATGTCCCCAATGTTCCCAAATGTTCCCAATGTCCCCAATGTCCCCAAATGTCCCCAAATGTCCCCAAAATGTCCCCAAATGTCCCCAAAATGTCCCCAAAATGTCCCCCAATGTCCCCGGTGTCCCCAAATGTCCCCAAATGTCCCCAAATGTCCCCAGTGTCCCCAAATGTTCCCAATCTCCCCAAATGTCCCCAGTGTCCCCAAATGTCCCCAAAATGTCCCCAAATGTCCCCAAATGTCCCCAAATGTCCCCAATGTCCCCCCGGCAGCAATCCCGGGTGACGGTGCTGTGCCTGTACCGGGACGTTTCCGGAATGTCCCCAAATGTCCCCAATGTCCCCAAATGTCCCCAAAATGTCCTCCCGGCAGCAATCCCGGGTGACGGCGCTGTGCCTGTACCGGGACGTGTCCCCAAATGTCCCCAAATGTCCCCAAATGTTCCCAATGTCCCCAAAATGTCCCCAAAAATGTCCCCAATGTCCCAAATGTCCCCAATGTCCCCAAATGTCCCCAATGCCCCCAAATGTCCCCAAATGTCCCCAATGTCCCCAAAATGTCCCCAAAATGTCCCCAAATGTCCCCATGGCAGCAATCCCGGGTGACGGCGCTGTGCCTGTACCGGGACGTTTCCGGAATGTCCCCAAATGTCCCCAAATGTCCCCAATGTCCCCAGTGTCCCCAAATGTCCCCAAATGTCCCCAAATGTCCCCAATGTCCCCACGGCAGCAATCCCGGGTGACGGCGCTGTGCCTGTACCGGGACATTTCCGGAATGTCCCCAAATGTCCCCAATGTCCCCAAATGTCCCCAAATGTCCCCAATGTCCCCATGGCAGCAATCCCGGGTGACGGCGCTGTGCCTGTACCGGGACATTTCCGGAATGTCCCCAAATGTCCCCAAAATGTCCCCAATGTCCCCAAATGTCCCCAATGTCCCCAAATGTCCCCAAATGTCCCCAGTGTCCCCCTGGCACCAATCCCGGGTGACGGCGCTGTGCCTGTGCCGGGACATTTCCGGAATGTCCCCAAATGTCCCCAAAATGTCCCCAATGTCCCCAAATGTCCCCAATGTCCCCAAATGTCCCCAAATGTCCCCAATGTCCCCATGGCAGCAATCCCGGGTGACGGCGCTGTGCCTGTACCGGGACGTTTCCGGAATGTCCCCAAATGTCCCCAAATGTCCCCAAATGTCCCCATGGCAGCAATCCCGGGTGACGGCGCTGTGCCTGTACCGGGACGTTTCCGGAATGTCCCCAAATGTCCCCAAATGTCCCCAATGTCCCCAAATGTCCCCAAAATGTCCTCCCGGCAGCAATCCCGGGTGACGGCGCTGTGCCTGTACCGGGACGTGTCCCCAAATGTCCCCAATGTCCCCAAATGTCCCCAAAATGTCCCCAAATGTCCCCAAATGTCCCCAAAATGTCCCCAAATGTCCCCAATGTCCCCAAATGTCCCCAAAATGTCCCCAAAATGTCCCCAAAATGTCCCCAATGTCCCCAAATGTTCCCAATGTCCCCAATGTCCCCAATGTCCCCAAATGTCCCCAGTGTCCCCAAATGTCCCCAAATGTCCCCAATGTCTCCAAATGTCCCCAAAATGTCCCCAAATGTCCCCAAAATGTCCCTAAATGTCCCCAAATGTCCCCAATGTCCCCCTGGCAGCAATCCCGGGTGACGGCGCTGTGCCTGTACCGGGACGTTTCCGGAATGTCCCCAAATGTCCCCAAATGTCCCCAAAAGTCCCCAATGTCCCCAGTGTCCCCAAAATGTCCCCAATGTCCCAAATGTCCCCAAATGTCCCCAAAATGTCCCCAATGTCCCCAAAATGTCCCCAAAATGTCCCCAAATGTCCCCATGGCAGCAATCCCGGGTGACGGCGCTGTGCCTGTACCGGGACGTTTCCGGAATGTCCCCAAATGTCCCCAAATGTCCCCAAATGTCCCTAAATGTCCCCAAAATGTCCCCCAATGTCCCCAGTGTCCCCAAATGTCCCCAAATGTCCCCAAATGTCCCCAAATGTCCTCCCGGCAGCAATCCCGGGTGACAGCGCTGTGCCTGTACCGGGACGTGTCCCCAAATGTCCCCAAATGTCCCCAATGTCCCAGATGTCCCCAATGTCCTCAGTGTCCCCAAAATGTCCCCAATGTCCCCAATGTCCCCAGTTTCCCCAATGTCCCCAATGTCCCCGATGTCCCCAAATGTCCCCAGTGTCCCCAAATGTCCCCAAAATGTCCCCAATGTCCCCAAATGTCCCCAAAATGTCCCTAAATGTCCCCAATGTCCCCATGGCAGCAATCCCGGGTGACAGCGCTGTGCCTGTACCGGGACGTGTCCCCAAATGTCCCCAGTGTCCCCAAATGTCCCCAAATGTCCCCAAATGTCCCCAATGCCCCCAAATGTCCCCAAAATGTCCCCAAATGTCCCCATATGTCCCCAAATGTCCCCAAATGTCCCCAATGTCCCCATGGCAGCAATCCCGGGTGACAGCGCTGTGCCTGTACCGGGACGTTTCCGGAATGTCCCCAAATGTCCCCAATGTCCCCAAATGTCCCCAAATGTCCCCATGGCAGCAATCCCGGGTGACAGCGCTGTGCCTGTACCGGGACGTTTCCGGAATGTCCCCAAATGTCCCCAAATGTCCCCAATGTCCCCAAATGTCCCCAATGTCCCCCTGGCAGCAATCCCGGGTGACAGCGCTGTGCCTGTACCGGGACGTTTCCGGAATGTCCCCAAATGTCCCCAATGTCCCCAAATGTCCCCAATGTCCCCCTGGCAGCAATCCCGGGTGACAGCGCTGTGCCTGTACCGGGACGTTTCCGGAATGTCCCCAAATGTCCCCAAATGTCCCCAATGTCCCCAAATGTCCCCAATGTCCCCATGGCAGCAATCCCGGGTGACAGCGCTGTGCCTGTACCGGGACGTTTCCGGAATGTCCCCAAATGTCCCCAATGTCCCCAAATGTCCCCAAATGTCCCCATGGCAGCAATCCCGGGTGACAGCGCTGTGCCTGTACCGGGACGTTTCCGGAATGTCCCCAAATGTCCCCAATGTCCCCAAATGTCCCCAAATGTCCCCATGGCAGCAATCCC
Source organism: Coloeus monedula (assembly GCF_965178545.1). Classification (NCBI taxonomy): domain Eukaryota; kingdom Metazoa; phylum Chordata; class Aves; order Passeriformes; family Corvidae; genus Coloeus; species Coloeus monedula. The sequence continues at coordinate 160,237,376 of NC_138781.1, forward strand.
GGGTGACAGCGCTGTGCCTGTACCGGGACGTTTCCGGAATGTCCCCAAATGTCCCCAAATGTCCCCAATGTCCCCAAATGTCCCCAATGTCCCCCTGGCAGCAATCCCGGGTGACAGCGCTGTGCCTGTACCGGGACGTTTCCGGAATGTCCCCAAATGTCCCCAAATGTCCCCAATGTCCCCAAATGTCCCCAATGTCCCCCTGGCAGCAATCCCGGGTGACAGCGCTGTGCCTGTACCGGGACGTTTCCGGAATGTCCCCAAATGTCCCCAATGTCCCCAAATGTCCCCAAATGTCCCCATGGCAGCAATCCCGGGTGACAGCGCTGTGCCTGTACCGGGACGTTTCCGGAATGTCCCCAAATGTCCCCAATGTCCCCAAATGTCCCCAAATGTCCCCATGGCAGCAATCCCGGGTGACGGCGCTGTGCCTGTACCGGGACGTTTCCGGAATGTTCACCACCGAGAGCCGCGTCCCCCGCGAGGAGCCCCCGCCCCGCCCCCACGCCGAGGCCGAGACCCTCATCCAGGACCTCAGGTGGGTGACAAAAGTGTCCCCAAATTGTCCCCAAACGGCCCCAGATTGTCCCCAAGGTGGCCCCAATCTCCAGCTGCTCCCTGGAGTGTCCCCCAGCTGTTTCCCACCCTCCCAGATTGGCCCTGGGGTGTCCCCAAGGTGTCCCCAGGGTGTCCTTGAGGTATCCCCAAGGTGTCCCCAGGGTGTCCCCAGGGTGTCCTCGAGGTGTCCCCAAGGTGTCCCCAGGGTGTCCTCAAGGTGTCCCCAGGGTGTCCCTGAGGTGTCCCCAGCCCCCTAAAGGTGTCACCCACCTCTCCAGGGTGTCCCCAAGGTGTCCCCAGGGTGTCCTTGAGGTATCCCCAGGGTGTCCCCAAGGTGTCCTCAAGGTGTCCCCAGGGTGTCCTTGAGGTATCCCCAGGGTGTCCTCAAGGTGTCCCCAGCCCCCTAAAGGTGTCACCCACCTCTCCAAGGTGTCCCCAAGGTGTCCTCAAGGTGTCCCCAAGGTGTCCCCAGGGTGTCCCTGAGGTGTCCCCAGCCCCCTAAAGGTGTCACCCACCTCTCCAGGGTGTCCCCAAGGTGTCCCCAGGGTGTCCCCAGGGTGTCCTCAAGGTGTCCCCAGGGTGTCCCCAGGGTGTCCCCAAGGTGTCCCCAGGGTGTCCCCAAGGTGTCCCCAGCCCCCTAAAGGTGTCACCCACCTCTCCAGGGTGTCCCCAAGGTGTCCCCAGGGTGTCCCCAGGGTGTCCTCAAGGTGTCCCCAGGGTGTCCCCAGGGTGTCCCCAAGGTGTCCCCAGCCCCCTAAAGGTGTCACCCACCTCTCCAGGTGTGTCCCCAGGGTGTCCTCAAGGTGTCCCCAGGGTGTCCCCAAGGTGTCCCCAGGGTGTCCCTGAGGTGTCCCCAGCCCCCTAAAGGTGTCACCCACCTCTCCAGGGTGTCCCCAAGGTGTCCCCAGGGTGTCCCCAGGGTGTCCCCAAGGTGTCCCCAGGGTGTCCCCAGGGTGTCCCCAAGGTGTCCCCAGCCCCCTAAAGGTGTCACCCACCTCTCCAGGGTGTCCCCAGGGTGTCCCCAAGGTGTCCCCAGGGTGTCCCTGAGGTGTCCCCAGGGTGTCCCCAAGGTGTCCCCAGGGTGTCCCTGAGGTGTCCCCAGCCCCCTAAAGGTGTCACCCACCTCTCCAGGGTGTCCCCAAGGTGTCCCCAGGGTGTCCTTGAGGTATCCCCAGGGTGTCCCCAAGGTATCCCCAGGGTGTCCCCAAGGTGTCCCCAGGGTGTCCCCAGGGTGTCCTCAAGGTGTCCCCAGCCCCCTAAAGGTGTCACCCACCTCTCCAAGGTGTCCTCAAGGTGTCCCTAGGGTGTCCCCAAGGTGTCCCCAGGGTGTCCCTGAGGTGTCCCCAGCCCCCTAAAGGTGTCACCCACCTCTCCAGGGTGTCCCCACGGTGTCCCCAGGGTGTCCCCAGGGTGTCCCCAAGGTGTCCCCAGCCCCCTAAAGGTGTCACCCACCTCTCCAGGTGTGTCCCCAGGGTGTCCTCAAGGTGTCCCCAGGAGTGTCCCCAGGTGTGTCCCTGTCCCAGGTGTGTCCCCAGGTGTCCTCAGGATGCCCCAGAGGTGTCCTAGGGGTGTCCCAGATGCATCCCAGGTGTATCCCATGGGTGTCCCAGGTGTCTCCCATGGGTGCCCCAGGTGTGTCCCAGGTGTCTCATGGGTGTCCCAGGTGTGTCCCAGGTGTCCCATGGGTGCCCCAGGTGTCCCATTCCCGCTATTCCCGCAGCGATTCCGTGGATGACGAGGAGGAGCTGCTCTCTGGGGGGTGGGGGTGTTCCAGGGGTGCCCCAGGTGTGTCCCAGGTGTCCCATGGGTGTCCCAGGTGTCCCAGGGGTGCCCCAGGTGTATCCCAGGTGTCTCCCATAGGTGCCCCAGGTGTCCCAGGGGTGCCCCAGGTGTATCCCATGGGTGCCCCAGGTGTCCCAGGTGTGTCCCAGGGGTGCCCCAGGTGTGTCCCAGGTGTCCCAGGTGTATCCCAGGTGTCCCAGGTGTCCCAGGTGTATCCCAGGTGTCTCCTATAGGTGCCCCAGGTGTCCCAGGTGTCCCAGGTGTATCCCAGGTGTATCCCAGGTGTCCCATGGGTGCCCCAGGTGTATCCCAGGTGTCCCAGGTGTCCCAGGTGTATCCCAGGTGTCTCCTATAGGTGCCCCAGGTGTCCCAGGTGCCCCAGGTGTATCCCATGGGTGTCCCAGGTGTCCCAGGTGTCCCAGGTGTATCCCATGGGTGTCCCAGGTGTCCCAGGTGTCCCAGGTGTATCCCATGGGTGTCCCAGGTGTCCCAGGTGTATCCCAGGTGTATCCCATGGGTGCCCCAGGTGTCCCAGGTGTATCCCATGGGTGCCCCAGGTGTATCCCAGGTGTATCCCATGGGTGCCCCAGGTGTCCCAGGTGTCTCCCATGGGTGCCCCAGGTGTCCCATGGGTGCCCCAGGTGTCCCATTCCCGCTATTCCCGCAGCGATTCCGTGGATGATGAGGAGGAGCTGCTCTCTGGGGGGTGGGGGTGTCCCATGGGTGCCCCAGGTGTGTCCCAGGTGTCCCATGGGTGCCCCAGGTGTGTCCCATGGGTGTCCCAGGTGCCCCAGGGGTGCCCCAGGTGTATCCCATGGGTGCCCCAGGTGTGTCCCAGGTGTCTCCCATAGGTGCCCCAGGTGCCCCAGGGGTGCCCCAGGTGTATCCCATGGGTGCCCCAGGTGTCCCAGGTGTGTCCCAGGTGTATCCCATGGGTGCCCCAGGTGTATCCCAGGTGTATCCCATGGGTGCCCCAGGTGTCCCAGGTATGTCCCAGGTGTCTCCCAGGGGTGTCCCAGGTGTATCCCATGGGTGCCCCAGGTGTCCCAGGTGTATCCCAGGTGTCTCATGGGTGCCCCAGGTGTGTCCCATGGGTGTCCCAGGTGTCCCATGGGTGCCCCAGGTGTCCCATTCCCGCTATTCCCGCAGCGATTCCGTGGATGATGAGGAGGAGATGCTCTACGGGGGGTGGGGGTGTCCCATGGGTGCCCCAGGTGTGTCCCAGGTGTATCCCATGGGTGCCCCAGGTGTCCCAGGTGTATCCCAGGTGTCCCATGGGTGCCCCAGGTGTCCCAGGTGTATCCCAGGTGTATCCCATGGGTGCCCCAGGTGTGTCCCATGGGTGTCCCAGGTGTCCCAGGGGTGCCCCAGGTGTATCCCAGGTGTATCCCAGGTGTATCCCAGGTGTATCCCATGGGTGCCCCAGGTGTCCCAGGTGTATCCCAGGTGTATCCCATGGGTGCCCCAGGTGTCCCAGGTGTATCCCAGGTGTATCCCAGGTGCCCCAGGTGTCCCAGGTGTATCCCAGGTGTATCCCATGGGTGCCCCAGGTGTATCCCAGGTGTATCCCATGGGTGCCCCAGGTGTCCCAGGTATGTCCCAGGTGTCTCCCAGGGGTGTCCCAGGTGTCCCAGGTGTATCCCAGGTGTCTCATGGGTGTCCCAGGTGTCTCATGGGTGCCCCAGGTGTCCCATGGGTGCCCCAGGTGTCCCAGGTGTCCCATGGGTGTCCCAGGTGTCCCATGGGTGCCCCAGGTGTCCCATTCCCGCTGTTCCCGCAGCGATTCCGTGGATGATGAGGAGGAGCTGCTCTCTGGGGGGTGGGGGTGTCCCATGGGTGCCCCAGGTGTATCCCATGGGTGCCCCAGGTGTGCCCCAGGTGTGCCCCAGGTGTGCCCCAGGTGTCCCAGGTGTGTCCCATGGGTGTCCCAGGTGTATCCCAGGTGTGCCCCAGGTGTGCCCCAGGTGCCCCAGGTGTGCCCCAGGTGTGTCCCATGGGTGCCCCAGGTGTATCCCAGGTGTATCCCATGGGTGCCCCAGGTGTCCCAGGTGTATCCCAGGTGTATCCCATGGGTGCCCCAGGTGTCCCAGGTATGTCCCAGGTGTCTCCCAGGGGTGCCCCAGGTGTCCCAGGTGTATCCCAGGTGTCTCATGGGTGCCCCAGGTGTCCCAGGTGTATCCCAGGTGTCCCATGGGTGCCCCAGGTGTCCCATTCCCGCTATTCCCGCAGCGATTCCGTGGATGATGAGGAGGAGCTGCTCTGTGGGGGGTGGGGGTGTCCCATGGGTGCCCCAGGTGTGCCCCAGGTGTATCCCATGGGTGCCCCAGGTGTCCCGTGGGTGCCCCAGGTGTCCCATGGGTGCCCCAGGTGTCCCAGGGGTGCCCCAGGTGTCTCCCATGGGTGTCCCAGGTGTATCCCATGGGTGCCCCAGGTGTCCCATGGGTGCCCCAGGTGTATCCCATGGGTGCCCCAGGTGTCCCATTCCCGCTCTTCCCGCAGCGATTCCGTGGATGATGAGGAGGAGATGCTCTACGGGGACTCGGGGGGCTCGGGCCGCTCCCCCCCCAAGGAGGAGCCGCGGCGCCCGGGACCCCCCGAGCGGGAGCCGCCCCCGCACAGCCCCGAGCCCTCGCACTGGTGCGTGCTGGCCCGCGAGAACGGCAACATGGAGGTACTGGGAGCACTGGGAGGGCGCTGGGAGCGCTGGGAGGGCGCTGGGAGGGGACTGGGAGGGTACTGGGAGCGCTGGGAGGGGGCTGGGAGCGCTGGGAGGGCGCTGGGAGCACTGGGAGGGGGCTGGGAGCGCTGGGAGGGGACTGGGAGGGTGCTGGGAGGGCACTGGGAGCACTGGGAGGGTGCTGGGAGGGGACTGGGAGCACTGGGAGGGGGCTGGGAGCGCTGGGAGGGGACTGGGAGCACTGGGAGGGCGCTGGGAGTGCTGGGAGGGCGCTGGGAGGGGACTGGGAGGGTACTGGGAGCGCTGGGAGGGGGCTGGGAGCGCTGGCAGGGGGCTGGGAGCACTGGGAGGGGACTGGGAGGGTACTGGGAGCGCTGGGAGGGCACTGGGAGCACTGGGAGGGTGCTGGGAGGGGACTGGGAGCGCTGGGAGGGTGCTGGGATGGTACTGGGAGCGCTGGGAGGGTGCTGGGAGGGGACTGGGAGCGCTGGGAGGGTACTGGGAGCGCTGGGAGGGGACTGGGAGGGTACTGGGAGCGCTGGGAGGGCGCTGGGAGGGGACTGGGAGGGTACTGGGAGCACTGGGAGGGCGCTGGGAGCGCTGGGAGGGCGCTGGGAGCACTGGGAGGGGACTGGGAGGGACTGGGAGCGCTGGGAGGGTGCTGGGAGGGTACTGGGAGCGCTGGGAGGGTGCTGGGAGCACTGGGAGGGGACTGGGAGGGACTGGGAGCGCTGGGAGGGCGCTGGGAGCACTGGGAGGGGACTGGGAGGGACTGGGAGCGCTGGGAGGGTGCTGGGAGGGGACTGGGAGCACTGGGAGGGTACTGGGAGCGCTGGGAGGGGACTGGGAGGGTACTGGGAGCGCTGGGAGGGCGTTGGGAGCACTGGGAGGGTACTGGGAGCACTGGTAGCACTGGGAGGGTACTGGGAGCACTGGGATGGCACTGGGAGCACTGGGATGGCGCTGGGAGCACTGGGAGGGCACTGGGAGCACTGGGATGGCGCTGGGAGCACTGGGAGGGCACTGGGAGGGCATTGGGAGGGTACTGGGAGCACTGGGAGGGCACTGGGATGGCACTGGGAGCACTGAGATGGTGCTGGGAATACTGGGAGGGTACTGGGAGCACTGGGATGGCACTGGGGGCACTGGGAGGGGGCACTGGGCGGGGCAGTGGGAGCACTGAGAGGGCACTGGGATGGTACTGGGAGCACTGGGAGGGTACTGGGATGGCACTGGGAGCACTGGGAGCACTGGGAGGGTACTGGGAGCACTGGGATGGTGCTGGGAGCACTGGGAGGGTACTGGGATGGCACTGGGAGCACTGGGAGGGTACTGGGAGCACTGGGAGGGTGCTCGGTTCCCGGTTTTCCGCAGGAATTCCCATTCCCCGATTTTCCATTCCCCATTCCCATTTTTCCACGGAAATCCCCAGCCCCACTCTCATTTTTCCATGGGAATTCCCACGTTTCCCATTTTTCCCATTCTTCCCATTTTTCCCATTTTCCCCATTTTTCCCATTTTCCCTGTTTTTCCCGTTCCCATTCCCCTTTTCCCATGGAAATTCCCATTCCCACCTTCCCCACGTTTCCCATTTTTCCCATTCCCACTCCCATTTTTCCATGGAAATTCCCACATTTCCCGTTCCCATTTCTCATTCCCCGTTCCCATTTTTCCCACAGGAATTCCCATTTTCCCACTCCCATTTTTCCCATTCCCATTCCCATTTTTCCGTGGCAATTCCCACGTTTCCCATTCCCATTTTTCCCATTTTTCCCATTCCCATTCTTGTTTTCCCATGGGAAATTCCCTCATTTTCTGCTCCCATTTTTCCATGGGAATTCCCACGTTTCCTATTCCCATTTTTCCCATTTTTTCCCATTTTTCCCATTTTTCCCATTTTTCCCGTTCCTGCTCCTATTTTTCCATGGGAATTCCCACGTTTCTTATTCCCATTTTTCCCTTTTTCCCTGTTTTTCCCATTCCCATTTTTCCCACGTTTCCCATGTTTCCCATTTTTCCCATGTTTCCCATTCCCATTTTTCCCGTTCCTGCTCCTATTTTTCCATGGGAATTCCCACGTTTCCCATTTTTCCCATTTTTCCCATGTTTCCCATTTTTCCCTTTTTCCCTGTTTTTCCCGTTCCCATTCCCCTTTTTCCATGGAAATTCCCATTTTTCCCATTTTTCCCGTGTTTCCCATTCCCATTTTTCCCATTCCCGCTCCTATTTTTCCATGGGAATTCCTACGTTTCCTGTTCCCATTTTTCCCATGTTTCCCATTTTTCCCTTTTTCCCATTTTTCCCTTTTTCCCATTTTTCCCATTTTTCCCATTTTCCCCATTTTTCCCATTCCCCTTTTTCCATGGAAATTCCCATTTCCACGTTTCCCTTTTTTCCCATTCATTCCCATTTTTCCATGGAAATTCCCATTCCCATTTTTCCCATTTTTCCCTTTTTCCCATTTTTCCCATTTTTCCCATTCCCCTTTTTCCATGGAAATTCCCATTCCCACGTTTCCCACGTTTCCCATTTTTCCCATTCCCATTTTTCCATGGAAATTCCCACGTTTCCCATTCCCATTTTTCCCATGTTTCCCATGTTTCCCATTTTTCCCTTTTTCCCATTTTTCCCATTTTTCCCATTTTTCCCATTCCCCTTTTTCCATGGAAATTCCCATTCCCACCTTCCCCACGTTTCCCATTTTTCCCATTCCCACTCCCATTTTTCCATGGGAATTCCCACGTTTCCCATTTTTCCCATTTTTCCCATGTTTCCCATGTTTCCCATTCCCATTTTTCCTGTTCCCGCTCCTATTTTTCCATGGGAATTCCCATTTTTCCCATTTTTCCCATGTTTCCCGTTTTTCATTTTTTCCCTGATTTTCCCGTTCCCATTCCCCTTTTTCCATGGAAATTCCCATTTCCACGTTTCCCATTTTTCCCATTCATTCCCATTTTTCCATGGAAATTCCCATTCCCATTTTTCCCATGTTTCCCATTTTTCCCTTTTTCCCATTTTTCCCATTTTTCCCATTCCCATTTTTCCCGTTCCCGCTCCTATTTTTCCATGGAAATTCCCCCGTTTCCCATTCCCATTTTTCCCATTTTTCCCATTTTCCCTGTTTTTCCCGTTCCCATTCCCCTTTTTCCATGGGAATTCCCATTTTTCCCTTTTTTCCCATTTTTCCCATGTTTCCCATTCCCATTTTTCCTGTTCCCGCTCCTATTTTTCCATGGGAATTCCCATTTTTCCCATTTTTCCCATTTTTCCCATGTTTCCCGTTTTTCCCTTTTTCCCTGTTTTTCCCGTTCCCATTCCCCTTTTTCCATGGAAATTCCCATTTTTCCCATTTTCCCCATTTTTCCCATGTTTCCCATTTTTCCCATTTTTCCCATTTTTCCCATTTTCCCTGTTTTTCCCCTTCCCATTCCCCTTTTTCTATGGAAATTCCCATTTCCACGTTTCCCATTTTTCCCATTTTTCCCATTCCCCTCTCCCCATTCCCCATGGGAATTCCCATTTCCCCATTCCCATTCTTCCCATTTCCCCATTTCCGTTTTTCCCATTTTTCCCATTTTTCCCCTTTCCCATCCCCATTCCCATTTCTCCCATTTCTCCCATTTTTCCCGTTCCCATTCCCCTTTTCCCATGGGAATTCCCATTCCCCATTCCCATTTTTCCCATTTCCCCATTCCCCACTTCCCATTCCCCATTGGAAATTCCCATTTTTCCCATTTCCCATTTCCCATTCTCATTTCCCCATTCCCATTTTTCCCACTTTTCCCATTTCTCCCATGTTTCCCATTTTTCCCGTTCCCATTCCCCTTTTCCCATGGGAATTCCCATTTCCCATCCCCGTTTTTCCCATTTCCCATTTTCCCACTCCCAATTCCACATGGAAATTCCCATTTTTCCCGTTTTTCCCATTCCCCATTCCCATTTCTCCCATTCCCGTTTTTCCCATTCCCGTTTTTCCCATTTCCCCATTTCCCCATTTTCCCCATTTTCGCATTCCCCACTCCCCATTCCCTTTCCCATTTTTCCCATTTTTCCCATTTTTCCCATTTTTCCCATTTCCTATTTCCCATTCCCGTTTTTCCTATTTCCCATTTTCCCCATTTCTCCCTTTTTTCTCATCTTTCCCATTTCCCATTTCTCCCATGTTTCCCATTTTTCCCGTTCCCATTCCCCTTTCCACATTCCCATTCTCATTTTTCCCGTTTTTCCCCCATTTCCCCATTTTCTCCCATTTTCCCCATTTCTCCCATTTATCCCATCTTTCCCATTTTCCCCATTTTTCCCATTTCTCATTCCCCATTTCCCCATTTCTCCCATTTTCCCCATTTCTCCCATTTTCCCCATTTCTCCCATTTCCCATTTCCCCATTTCCCCATTTTCCCCATTTTTCCCATTTCTCCCATTTCTCATTCCCAATTTCCCCATTTCTCCAATTTCTCCCATTTTCCCCATTTCTCCCATCTTTCCCATTTTCCCCATTTTCTCCATTTCTCCCATTTCTCATTCCCCATTCCCCATTCTTCATTTCCCCATTCCCCATTTCACCCATTTCTCCCGTTTTCCCATTTCTCCCATTTTCCCCATTTCCCCATTTCCCCATTTTCCCCATTTTCCCATTTCCCATTTCTCCCATTTCCCCCATCTTTCCCATTTTCCCCATTTCTCCCATTTCTCCCATCTTTCCCAATTTCCCCATTTCTCCAATTTCTCCCATTTTCCCCATTTCTCCCATCTTTCCCATCTTTCCCATTTTTCTCATTTCTCCCATTTTCCCCATTTTTCCCATTTCTCATTCCCCATTTCTCCCATTTCTCCCATTTTCCCCATTTCTCCCATCTTTCCCATCTTTCCCATTTCTCCCATTTCTCCCATTTCTCCCATCTTTCCCATTTTCCCCATTTTCCCCATTTTTCCCATTTCTCATTCCCCATTTCCCCATTTCTCCCATTTTCCCCATTTCTCCCATTTTCCCCATTTCTCCCATCTTTCCCATCTTTCCCATTTCTCCCATTTCTCCCATTTCCCCATTTCCCCATTTTCCCCATTCCCCCATTTCTCCCATCTTTCCCATTTTCCCCATTTTCCCCATTTTCCCCATTTCTCCCATTTCTCATTCCCAATTTCCCCATTTCTCCCATTTTCCCCATTTTCCCCATCTTTCCCATCTTTCCCATCTTTCCCATCTTTCCCATCTTTCCCAGCTTTCCCGTTTTTCTCATTTTCCCCATTTTCTCCATTTCTCCCATTTCTCATTCCCCATTCCCCATTTCCCCATTTTCCCCATTCCCCATTCCCCATTTCCCATTTTCCCCATTTTTCCCATTTCCCCGTTCTTTCTCCCCAGATCTACGCCGTTCCCGAGTGGCGCCGGGTGTTCCTGGTGAAGAATTTCTCGGTGGGCCAGCGGGTGCTGGTGGATTCCTCCTTCGGGCAGCCGCCGGCGGAGCCGCGCAAGGACGAGCGCGGCGAGCGCGAGCAGCCGCCGGTGCGGGAGCTGCTGCTGGTGGGGCTGGGCCGGCGCCAGAGCCGCCCGCTGCTGCTGGTGAGAGCCAAACTGGGAGCACTGGGATGGACTGGGAGCAGTGGGAGCGGGGCTGGGCCGGCGCCAGAGCCGCCCGCTGCTGCTGGTGAGAGCCAAACTGGGAGCACTGGGATGGACTGGGAGCAGTGGGAGCGGGGCTGGGCCGGCGCCAGAGCCGCCCGCTGCTGCTGGTGAGAGTTAAACTGGGAGCACTGGGATGGACTGGGAGCAGTGGGAGCGGGGCTGGGCCGGCGCCAGAGCCGCCCGCTGCTGCTGGTGAGAGCCAAACTGGGAGCACTGGGATGGACTGGGAGCAGTGGGAGCGGGGCTGGGCCGGCGCCAGAGCCGCCCGCTGCTGCTGGTGAGAGCCAAACTGGGAGCACTGGGATGGACTGGGAGCAGTGGGAGCGGGGCTGGGCCGGCGCCAGAGCCGCCCGCTGCTGCTGGTGAGAGCCAAACTGGGAGCACTGGGATGGACTGGGAGCAGTGGGAGCGGGGCTGGGCCGGCGCCAGAGCCGCCCGCTGCTGCTGGTGAGAGTTAAACTGGGAGCACTGGGATGGACTGGGAGCAGTGGGAGCGGGGCTGGGCCGGCGCCAGAGCCGCCCGCTGCTGCTGGTGAGAGCCAAACTGGGAGCACTGGGATGGACTGGGAGCAGTGGGAGCGGGGCTGGGCCGGCGCCAGAGCCGCCCGCTGCTGCTGGTGAGAGCCAAACTGGGAGCACTGGGATGGACTGGGAGCAGTGGGAGTGGGGCTGGGCCGGCGCCAGAGCCGCCCGCTGCTGCTGGTGAGAGTCAAACTGGGAGCACTGGGATGGACTGGGAGCAGTGGGAGTGGGGCTGGGAGCACTGGGATGGACTGGGAGCAGTGGGAGTGGGGCTGGGAGCACTGGGATGGACTGGGAGCAGTGGGAGCGGGGCTGGGCCGGCGCCAGAGCCGCCCGCTGCTGCTGGTGAGAGTTAAACTGGGAGCACTGGGATGGACTGGGAGCAGTGGGATGGACTGGGAGCAGTGGGAGCGGGGCTGGGCCGGCGCCAGAGCCGCCCGCTGCTGCTGGTGAGAGTCAAACTGGGAGCACTGGGATGGACTGGGAGCAGTGGGAGTGGGGCTGGGCCGGCGCCAGAGCCGCCCGCTGCTGCTGGTGAGAGTCAAACTGGGAGCACTGGGATGGACTGGGAGCAGTGGGAGCGGGACTGGGCCGGCGCCAGAGCCGCCTGCTGCTGCTGGTGAGAGTTAAACTGGGAGCACTGGGATGGACTGGGAGCAGTGGGATGGACTGGGAGCACTGGGATGGAATGGGAGCAGTGGGAGTGGGACTGGGAGCACTGGGATGGACTGGGAGCAGTGGGAGCGGGGCTGGGCCGGCGCCAGAGCCGCCTGCTGCTGCTGGTGAGAGTCAAACTGGGAGCACTGGGATGGACTGGGAGCAGTGGGAGCGGGGCTGGGCCGGCGCCAGAGCCGCCCGCTGCTGCTGGTGAGAGTTAAACTGGGAGCACTGGGATGGACTGGGAGCAGTGGGAGCGGGGCTGGGCCGGCGCCAGAGCCGCCCGCTGCTGCTGGTGAGAGCCAAACTGGGAGCACTGGGATGGACTGGGAGCAGTGGGATGGACTGGGAGCAGTGGGAGCGGGGCTGGGCCGGCGCCAGAGCCGCCCGCTGCTGCTGGTGAGAGTTAAACTGGGAGCACTGGGATGGACTGGGAGCAGTGGGAGCGGGGCTGGGCCGGCGCCAGAGCCGCCTGCTGCTGCTGGTGAGAGCCAAACTGGGGGCACTGGGATGGACTGGGAGCAGTGGGAGCGGGGCTGGGCCGGCGCCAGAGCCGCCCGCTGCTGCTGGTGAGGGTTAAACTGGGAGCACTGGGATGGACTGGGAGCAGTGGGAGTGGGGCTGGGCCGGCGCCAGAGCCGCCCGCTGCTGCTGGTGAGAGTTAAACTGGGAGCACTGGGATGGACTGGGAGCAGTGGGATGGACTGGGAGCAGTGGGAGCGGGGCTGGGCCGGCGCCAGAGCCGCCCGCTGCTGCTGGTGAGGGTTAAACTGGGAGCACTGGGATGGACTGGGAGCAGTGGGAGTGGGGCTGGGCCGGCGCCAGAGCCGCCCGCTGCTGCTGGTGAGAGCCAAACTGGGAGCACTGGGATGGACTGGGAGCAGTGGGATGGACTGGGAGCAGTGGGATGGACTGGGAGCAGTGGGAGTGGGACTGGGAGCACTGGGATGGACTGGGAGCAGTGGGAGCGGGGCTGGGCCGGCGCCAGAGCCGCCCGCTGCTGCTGGTGAGGGTTAAACTGGGAGCACTGGGATGGACTGGGAGCAGTGGGAGCGGGGCTGGGCCGGCGCCAGAGCCGCCCGCTGCTGCTGGTGAGAGCCAAACTGGGAGCACTGGGATGGACTGGGAGCAGTGGGAGCGGGGCTGGGCCGGCGCCAGAGCCGCCCGCTGCTGCTGGTGAGAGTCAAACTGGGAGCACTGGGATGGACTGGGAGCAGTGGGAGCGGGGCTGGGCCGGCGCCAGAGCCGCCCGGTGCTGCTGGTGAGAGTCAAACTGGGAGCACTGGGATGGACTGGGAGCAGTGGGAGTGGGGCTGGGCCGGCGCCAGAGCCGCCTGCTGCTGCTGGTGAGGGTTAAACTGGGAGCACTGGGATGGACTGGGAGCAGTGGGAGCGGGGCTGGGCCGGCGCCAGAGCCGCCCGCTGCTGCTGGTGAGAGTTAAACTGGGAGCACTGGGATGGACTGGGAGCAGTGGGATGGACTGGGAGCAGTGGGAGTGGGGCTGGGCCGGCGCCAGAGCCGCCCGCTGCTGCTGGTGAGAGCCAAACTGGGAGCACTGGGATGGACTGGGAGCACTGGGATGGACTGGGAGCAGTGGGATGGAATGGGAGCAGTGGGAGTGGGACTGGGAGCACTGGGATGGACTGGGAGCAGTGGGAGCGGGGCTGGGCCGGCGCCAGAGCCGCCCGCTGCTGCTGGTGAGAGTCAAACTGGGAGCACTGGGATGGACTGGGAGCAGTGGGAGCGGGGCTGGGCCGGCGCCAGAGCCGCCCGCTGCTGCTGGTGAGAGTTAAACTGGGGGCACTGGGATGGACTGGGAGCACTGGGATGGACTGGGAGCAGTGGGAGCGGGGCTGGGCCGGCGCCAGAGCCTCCCGCTGCTGCTGGTGAGAGTCAAACTGGGAGCACTGGGATGGACTGGGAGCAGTGGGAGCGGGGCTGGGCCGGCGCCAGAGCCGTCCGCTGCTGCTGGTGAGAGTTAAACTGGGAGCACTGGGATGGACTGGGAGCACTGGGATGGACTGGGAGCAGTGGGAGAGGGGCTGGGCCGGCGCCAGAGCCGCCCGCTGCTGCTGGTGAGAGTCAAACTGGGAGCAGTGGGATGGACTGGGAGCAGTGGGAGCGGGGCTGGGCCGGCGCCAGAGCCGCCCGCTGCTGCTGGTGAGAGTCGAACTGGGAGCACTGGGATGGACTGGGAGCAGTGGGAGAGGGGCTGGGCCGGCGCCAGAGCCGCCTGCTGCTGCTGGTGAGAGTCAAACTGGGAGCACTGGGATGGACTGGGAGCACTGGGATGGACTGGGAGCAGTGGGAGCGGGGCTGGGCCGGCGCCAGAGCCGCCCGCTGCTGCTGGTGAGAGCCAAACTGGGAGCACTGGGATGGACTGGGAGCAGTGGGAGCGGGGCTGGGCCGGCGCCAGAGCCGCCCGCTGCTGCTGGAGAGAGTTAAACTGGGAGCAGTGGGATGGACTGGGAGCACTGGGATGGACTGGGAGCAGTGGGAGCGGGGCTGGGCCGGCGCCAGAGCCGCCCGCTGCTGCTGGTGAGAGCCAAACTGGGAGCACTGGGATGGACTGGGAGCAGTGGGAGTGGGACTGGGAGCACTGGGATGGACTGGGACCACTGGGATGGACTGGGAGCACTGGGATGGACTGGGAGCAGTGGGATGGACTGGGAGCAGTGGGAGCGGGGCTGGGCCGGCGCCAGAGCCGCCCGCTGCTGCTGGTGAGAGTCAAACTGGGAGCACTGGGATGGACTGGGAGCACTGGGATGGACTGGGAGCAGTGGGAGCGGGGCTGGGCCGGCGCCAGAGCCGCCCGCTGCTGCTGGTGAGAGTTAAACTGGGAGCACTGGGATGGACTGGGAGCAGTGGGAGCGGGGCTGGGCCGGCGCCAGAGCCGCCCGCTGCTGCTGGTGAGAGTCAAACTGGGAGCACTGGGATGGACTGGGAGCACTGGGATGGACTGGGAGCAGTGGGATGGACTGGGAGCACTGGTACATACTGGGAGCACTGGGATGGACTGGGAGCACTGGTACATACTGGGAGCACTGGGATGGACTGGGAGCACTGGGACGGACTGGGAGCACTGGGATGGACTGGGAGCACTGGGATGGACTGGGAGCAGTGGGAGCGGGGCTGGGCCGGCACCAGAGCCGCCTGCTGCTGCTGGTGAGAGTTAAACTGGGAGCACTGGGATGGACTGGGAGCACTGGGATGGACTGGGAGCAGTGGGAGTGGGGCTGGGCCGGCGCCAGAGCCACCCGCTGCTGCTGGTGAGAGTCAAACTGGGAGCACTGGGATGGACTGGGAGCAGTGGGAGCGGGGCTGGGCCGGCGCCAGAGCCGCCCGGTGCTGCTGGTGAGAGTCAAACTGGGAGCACTGGGATGGACTGGGAGCACTGGGATGGACTGGGAGCAGTGGGAGCGGGGCTGGGCCGGCGCCAGAGCCGCCCGGTGCTGCTGGTGAGAGTTAAACTGGGAGCACTGGGATGGACTGGGAGCAGTGGGATGGACTGGGAGCACTGGGATGGACTGGGAGCACTGGGATGGACTGGGAGCAGTGGGAGCGGGGCTGGGCCGGCGCCAGAGCCGCCCGCTGCTGCTGGTGAGAGTCAAACTGGGAGCACTGGGATGGACTGGGAGCAGTGGGAGCGGGGCTGGGCCGGCGCCAGAGCCGCCCGCTGCTGCTGGTGAGAGTCAAACTGGGAGCACTGGGATGGACTGGGAGCAGTGGGAGCGGGGCTGGGCCGGCGCCAGAGCCGCCCGCTGCTGCTGGTGAGGGTTAAACTGGGAGCACTGGGATGGACTGGGAGCACTGGGATGGACTGGGAGCAGTGGGAGCGGGGCTGGGCCGGCGCCAGAGCCGCCCGCTGCTGCTGGTGAGAGTTAAACTGGGAGCACTGGGATGGACTGGGAGCAGTGGGAGTGGGGCTGGGCCGGCGCCAGAGCCGCCCGCTGCTGCTGGTGAGAGTTAAACTGGGAGCACTGGGATGGACTGGGAGCACTGGGATGGACTGGGAGCAGTGGGAGCGGGGCTGGGCCGGCGCCAGAGCCGCCCGCTGCTGCTGGTGAGAGCCAAACTGGGAGCACTGGGATGGACTGGGAGCAGTGGGAGTGGGACTGGGAGCACTGGGATGGACTGGGACCACTGGGATGGACTGGGAGCAGTGGGATGGACTGGGAGCAGTGGGAGCGGGGCTGGGCCGGCGCCAGAGCCGCCCGCTGCTGCTGGTGAGAGTCAAACTGGGAGCACTGGGATGGACTGGGAGCACTGGGATGGACTGGGAGCAGTGGGATGGAATGGGAGCAGTGGGAGTGGGACTGGGAGCACTGGGATGGACTGGGAGCAGTGGGAGCGGGGCTGGGCCGGCGCCAGAGCCGCCCGCTGCTGCTGGTGAGAGTCAAACTGGGAGCACTGGGATGGACTGGGAGCAGTGGGAGCGGGGCTGGGCCGGCGCCAGAGCCGCCCGCTGCTGCTGGTGAGAGTTAAACTGGGAGCACTGGGATGGACTGGGAGCACTGGGATGGACTGGGAGCAGTGGGAGCGGGGCTGGGCCGGCGCCAGAGCCTCCCGCTGCTGCTGGTGAGAGTCAAACTGGGAGCACTGGGATGGACTGGGAGCAGTGGGAGCGGGGCTGGGCCGGCGCCAGAGCCGCCCGCTGCTGCTGGTGAGAGTTAAACTGGGAGCACTGGGATGGACTGGGAGCACTGGGATGGACTGGGAGCAGTGGGAGCGGGGCTGGGCCGGCGCCAGAGCCGCCCGCTGCTGCTGGTGAGAGTCAAACTGGGAGCACTGGGATGGACTGGGAGCAGTGGGAGCGGGACTGGGAGCACTGGGATGGACTGGGAGCAGTGGGAGCGGGGCTGGGCCGGCGCCAGAGCCGCCCGCTGCTGCTGGTGAGAGCCAAACTGGGAGCACTGGGATGGACTGGGAGCAGTGGGAGCGGGGCTGGGCCGGCGCCAGAGCCGCCCGCTGCTGCTGGTGAGAGTTAAACTGGGAGCACTGGGATGGACTGGGAGCAGTGGGAGCGGGGCTGGGCCGGCGCCAGAGCCGCCCGCTGCTGCTGGTGAGAGTTAAACTGGGAGCACTGGGATGGACTGGGAGCAGTGGGAGAGGGGCTGGGCCGGCGCCAGAGCCGCCCGCTGCTGCTGGTGAGAGTCAAACTGGGAGCACTGGGATGGACTGGGAGCAGTGGGAGCGGGGCTGGGCCGGCGCCAGAGCCGCCCGCTGCTGCTGGTGAGAGTTAAACTGGGAGCACTGGGATGGACTGGGAGCAGTGGGAGCGGGGCTGGGCCGGCGCCAGAGCCGCCCGCTGCTGTTGGTGAGAGTCAAACTGGGAGCACTGGGATGGACTGGGAGCACTGGGATGGACTGGGAGCACTGGGATGGACTGGGAGCAGTGGGAGCGGGGCTGGGCCGGCGCCAGAGCCGCCCGCTGCTGCTGGTGAGAGCCAAACTGGGAGCACTGGGATGGACTGGGAGCAGTGGGAGCGGGGCTGGGCCGGCACCAGAGCCGCCCGCTGCTGCTGGTGAGGGTTAAACTGGGAGCACTGGGATGGACTGGGAGCAGTGGGAGCGGGGCTGGCCCAGCGCCAGAGCCGCCCGCTGCTGCTGGTATGAGTTAAACTGGGAGCACTGGGATGGACTGGGAGCAGTGGGAGCGGGGCTGGGCCGGCGCCAGAGCCGCCCGCTGCTGCTGGTGAGAGTTAAACTGGGAGCACTGGGATGGACTGGGAGCAGTGGGAGCGGGGCTGGGCCGGCGCCAGAGCCGCCCGCTGCTGCTGGTGAGAGTTAAACTGGGAGCACTGGGATGGACTGGGAGCAGTGGGATGGACTGGGAGCAGTGGGAGTGGGGCTGGGCCGGCGCCAGAGCCGCCCGCTGCTGCTGGTGAGAGCCAAACTGGGAGCACTGGGATGGACTGGGAGCAGTGGGAGTGGGGCTGGGCCGGCGCCAGAGCCGCCCGCTGCTGCTGGTGAGAGTTAAACTGGGAGCACTGGGATGGACTGGGAGCACTGGGATGGACTGGGAGCAGTGGGAGAGGGGCTGGGCCGGCGCCAGAGCCGCCCGCTGCTGCTGGTGAGAGCCAAACTGGGAGCACTGGGATGGACTGGGAGCAGTGGGAGTGGGGCTGGGCCGGCGCCAGAGCCGCCCGCTGCTGCTGGTGAGAGTTAAACTGGGAGCACTGGGATGGACTGGGAGCACTGGGATGGACTGGGAGCAGTGGGAGTGGGGCTGGGCCGGCGCCAGAGCCGCCCGCTGCTGCTGGTGAGAGCCAAACTGGGAGCACTGGGATGGACTGGGAGCACTGGGATGGACTGGGAGCAGTGGGAGCGGGGCTGGGCCGGCGCCAGAGCCGCCCGCTGCTGCTGGTGAGAGTCAAACTGGGAGCACTGGGATGGACTGGGAGCAGTGGGAGCGGGGCTGGGCTGGTGCCAGAGCCGCCCGCTGCTGCTGGTGAGAGTCAAACTGGGAGCACTGGGATGGACTGGGAGCACTGGGATGGACTGGGAGCAGTGGGAGCGGGGCTGGGCCGGCGCCAGAGCCGCCCGCTGCTGCTGGTGAGAGTCAAACTGGGAGCACTGGGATGGACTGGGATGGACTGGGAGCAGTGGGAGCGGGGCTGGGCCGGCGCCAGAGCCGCCTGCTGCTGCTGGTGAGAGTTAAACTGGGAGCACTGGGATGGACTGGGAGCAGTGGGAGCGGGGCTGGGCCGGCGCCAGAGCCGCCCGCTGCTGCTGGTGAGAGCCAAACTGGGAGCACTGGGATGGACTGGGAGCACTGGGATGGATTGGGAGCACTGGTACATACTGGGAGCAGTGGGAGTGGTACTTGGAGCGTACTGGGAGCACTGGGAGTTTACTGGTGGATTTTGGGGTTCCCCGGTGGATTTTTGGGGTTCCCCGGTGGATTTTGGGGTGCCCTGACCCATTTTCGGGGCTCCCAGGTGCACGTGGAGCAGGAGCTGCTCCTCTACGAGGGGCTTGGATGGGTTTGGGGGTTCCCAGGTGGATTTTTGGGGTTCCCCGGTGGATTTTGGGGTGCCCTGACCCCATTTTTGGGGTTCCCCGGTGGATTTTGGGGTGCCCTGACCCCATTTTTGGGGTTCCCCGGTGGATTTTGGGGTGCCCTGACCCATTTTCGGGGCTCCCAGGTGCACGTGGAGCAGGAGCTGCTCCTCCACGAGGGGCTTGGATGGGTTTGGGGGTTCCCAGGTGGATTTTGGGGTTCCCAGGTGGATTTTGGGGTGCCCTGACCCCGTTTTTGGGGTTCCCCAGTGGATTTTGGGGTGCCCTGACCCCGTTTTTGGGGTTCCCCGGTGGATTTTGGGGTGCCCTGACTCCATTTTTGGGGTTCCCTGGTGGATTTTGGGGTGCCCTGACCCCGTTTTTGGGGTTCCCCGGTGGATTTTGGGGTGCCCTGACCCATTTTCGGGGCTCCCAGGTGCACGTGGAGCAGGAGCTGCTCCTCTACGAGGGGCTTGGATGGGTTTGGGGGTTCCCCGGTGGATTTTGGGGTTCCCCGGTGGATTTTTGGGGTTCCACGGTGGATTTTGGGGTGCCCTGACCCCGTTTTTGGGGTTCCCCGGTGGATTTTGGGGTGCCCTGACCCCGTTTTTGGGGTTCCCCGGTGGATTTTGGGGTGCCCTGACCCATTTTCGGGGGGCTCCCAGGTGCACGTGGAGCAGGAGCTGCTCCTCTACGAGGGGCTTGGATGGGTTTGGGGGTTCCCAGGTGGATTTTGGGGTTCCCAGGTGGATTTTGGGGTGCCCTGACCCCGTTTTTGGGGTTCCCCGGTGGATTTTGGGGTGCCCTGACCCCGTTTTTGGGGTTCCCCGGTGGATTTTGGGGTGCCCTGACCCATTTTCGGGGCTCCCAGGTGCACGTGGAGCAGGAGCTGCTCCTCTACGAGGGGCTTGGATGGGTTTGGGGGTTCCAGGGAGTCCCAGGTGGATTTTGGGGCTCCCCGGTGGATTTTGGGGTGCCCTGACCCCGTTTTTGGGGTTCCCCGGTGGATTTTGGGGTGCCCTGACCCATTTTCGGGGCTCCCAGGTGCACGTGGAGCAGGAGCTGCTCCTCTATGAGGGGCTTGGATGGGTTTGGGGGTTCCCAGGTGGATTTTGGGGTTCCCAGGTGGATTTTGGGGTGCCCTGACCCCATTTTTGGGGTTCCCCGGTGGATTTTGGGGTGCCCTGACCCATTTTCGGGGCTCCCAGGTGCACGTGGAGCAGGAGCTGCTCCTCTATGAGGGGCTTGGATGGGTTTGGGGGTTCCCAGGTGGATTTTGGGGTTCCCCGGTGGATTTTTGGGGTTCCCCGGTGGATTTTGGGGTGCCCTGACCCCGTTTTTGGGGTTCCCCGGTGGATTTTGGGGTGCCCTGACCCCATTTTTGGGGTTCCCCGGTGGATTTTGGGGTGCCCTGACCCATTTTCGGGGCTCCCAGGTGCACGTGGAGCAGGAGCTGCTCCTCTACGAGGCCTTCGCCCACGACTCCCAGCTGGGCCAGAGCAACCTCAAGGTCCGGTTCCGCAAGGTGAGGAAGGCTCCGGGTGGGGGGGTCCTGGGGAAGGGGTGGGGGGGGTCCCGCACCCCCAAACCCCATTTTTGGGGTTCCCCCCCTGACCCCCTTTGGCCTTTCCCCCCCCAGGTGCCCCACGGCATCAATTTCCGCGAGAAGAAGCCGAAGCCGTCGCGGAAGAAGCCGGAGGGGCCGGGGGGGGCAGCCCCGGGTGGGACCCCCGGGGGGGCCGCGGGTGGGACCCCCGAGGAGCCGGGGGGGCCCCGGGGTCGCGTGGCCCGGTTCCGGCCCTTCCAGGACATCTACGGCTACTCCGGGGTGAGCCGGGACCCCCACGCTGGGCAGGGGAGGGGACCCCGAATCTGGGGGGGGGGGGACCCCGAATTTGGGCGGGGGGGGCCCCGAATTTGGGGGGGTCCAAAATCTGGACAGGGGACCCCAAATCGGGGCAGGGGGGGTGCCCAAATCTGGGGGGGGGGACCCCGAGTCTGGGCAGGGGGGACCCCGAATTTGTGGGGAGGGGGGACCCCGAATCTGGGGGGGGGGACCCCGAATTTGGGCAGGGGGGACCCCGAATTTGGGCAGGGGGACCCCGAATTTGTGGGGAGGGGGGACCCCGAATTTGGGCAGGGGGGACCCTGAATAGGGGCAGGGGGGACCCCGAATTTGTGGGCAGGGGGGACCCTGAATCTGGGGGGCGGGGACCCCGAATTTGTGGGGAGGGGGGACCCCGAATTTGTGGGGGGGACCCCGAATTTGGGCAGGGGGGACCCCGAATTTGTGGGGAGGGGGGACCCCGAATTTGAGCAGGGGGACCCCGAATTTGTGGGGAGGGGGGACCCCGAATCTGGGCAGGGGGGACCCCGAATTTGTGGGGAGGGGGGACCCCGAATCTGGGGGGGGGGGGACCCCGAATTTGGGCAGGGGGGACCCCGAATCTGGGGGGGGGGACCCCGAATTTGGGCAGGGGGGACCCCGAATTTGGGCAGGGGGACCGTGAATCTGGGCGGGGGGGGCCCCGAATTTGGGGGGGTCCAAAATCTGGACAGGGGACCCCAAATCGGGGCAGGGGGGGTGCCCAAATCTGGGGGGGGGGACCCTGAATCTCGGGGCAGGGGGGACCCCGAATTTGTGGGGAGGGGGGACCCCGAATCTGGGGGGGGGGACCCCGAATTTGGGCGGGGGGGACCCCGAATTTGGGCAGGGGGACCGTGAATCTGGGCAGGGAGGGACCCCGAATTTGGGCAGGGGGGACCCCAAATCGGGGGGGGGGACCCCGAATTTGGGCAGGGGGGACCCCGAATTTGGGCAGGGGGACCGTGAATCTGGGCAGGGGGGACCCCGAATTTGTGGGGAGGGGGGACCCCGAATTTGGGCAGCGGGGGGGACCCCGAATTTGGGCAGGGGGGACCCCGAATTTGTGGGGAGGGGGGACCCTGAATCTGGGCAGGGGGGACCCCGAATTTGGGCAGGGAGGGACCCCGAATTTGGGCAGGGGGGACCCCGAATCTGCGGGGGGGGACCCCGAATTTGGGCAGGGGGGACCCCGAATTTGGGCAGGGAGGGACCCCGAATCTGGGCAGGGGGGACCCCGAATTTGGGCAGGGGGACCGTGAATCTGGGCAGGGGGGACCCCGAATTTGTGGGGAGGGGGACCCCGAATCTGGGGGGGGGGGGACCCCGAATTTGGGCAGGGGGGACCCCAAATCTGGGGGGGGTGACCTCTGTCACTGGGGGGGCACTGGGGGAGCAGGAGGGGCCCCAATTTGGGGAGGGGGAGGGACTGGGAGAGCAGGGGGTGCCCCAATTTGGGGGGGGGGGAGCACTGGGGGACACCCCAAATCCAGGGGGGGTCCTGGGGGGGTCTCGAGTTGGTGCCCACCCCCCCCTTCCCCCCAATTTCTGGGTGTCCCTCACCTGTCCCAGGTGTTCACCTGCGGCCCCTCCCCGCACTGGGTGCTGCTCACGGGGTCTCTGGGTGCCCCTGTCCCCATTCCTGGGTGCCCCATTCCCGGGGCTCTCTGGGTGTCCCCAGGTGTCCCTCACCTGTCCCTCACCTGTCCCAGGTGTTCACCTGCGGCCTCTCCCCGCACTGGGTGCTGCTCACGGGGTCTCTGGGTGCCCCTGTCCCCATTCCTGGGTGCCCCATTCCCGGGGGTCTCTGGGTGCCCCTCACCTGTCCCTCACCTGTCCCCATTCCTGGGTGTCCCCAGGTGTCCCTCACCTGTCCCAGGTGTTCACCTGTGGCCCCTCCCCGCACTGGGTGCTGCTCACCGGCCGGGGGGCCCTGGGTGTCCCTGTCCCGGGGGTCTCTGGGTGCCCCATTCCCGGGGGTCTCTGGGTGTCCCTCACCTGTCCCTCACCTGTCCCAGGTGTTCACCTGCGGCCCCTCCCCGCACTGGGTGCTGCTCACGGGGTCTCTGGGTGCCCCTGTCCCCATTCCTGGGTGCCCCATTCCCGGGGGTCTCTGGGTGTCCCCAGGTGTCCCTCACCTGTCCCTCACCTGTCCCAGGTGTTCACCTGTGGCCCCTCCCCGCACTGGGTGCTGCTGACCGGCCGGGGGGCGCTGGGTGTCCCTGTCCCAGGGGTCTCTGGGTGCCCCATTCCCGGGGGTCTCTGGGTGCCCCTCACCTGTCCCTCACCTGTCCCTCACCTGTCCCAGGTGTTCACCTGCGGCCTCTCCCCGCACTGGGTGCTGCTCACGGGGTCTTTGGGTGCCCCTGTCCCCATTCCTGGGTGCCCCATTCCCGGGGGTCTCTGGGTGTCCCCAGGTGTCCCTCACCTGTCCCTCACCTGTCCCAGGTGTTCACCTGCGGCCCCTCCCCGCACTGGGTGCTGCTCACGGGGTCTCTGGGTGCCCCTGTCCCCATTCCTGGGTGTCCCATTCCCAGGGGTCTCTGGGTGTCCCTCACCTG
Organism: Coloeus monedula; assembly: GCF_965178545.1. Taxonomy (NCBI): domain Eukaryota; kingdom Metazoa; phylum Chordata; class Aves; order Passeriformes; family Corvidae; genus Coloeus; species Coloeus monedula. The sequence goes on from NC_138781.1 coordinate 160,260,623, forward strand.
TCCCAGGTGTTCACCTGCGGCCTCTCCCCGCACTGGGTGCTGCTCACGGGGTCTCTGGGTGCCCCTGTCCCCATTCCTGGGTGTCCCATTCCCGGGGGTCTCTGGGTGCCCTGTCCTGGGTGTCCCCGGGTGTCCCTCACCTGTCCCTCACCTGTCCCCATTCCCGGGGGTCTCTGGGTGTCCCTCACCTGTCCCAGGTGTTCACCTGTGGCCCCTCCCCGCACTGGGTGCTGCTGACGGGCCGGGGGGCGCTGGGTGCCCCATTCCCGGGGGTCTCTGGGTGTCCCATTCCTGGGTGTCCCCAGGTGTCCCTCACCTGTCCCTCACCTGTCCCAGGTGTTCATCTGCGGCCTCTCCCCGCACTGGGTGCTGCTCACGGGGTCTCTGGGTGCCCCTGTCCCCATTCCTGGGTGCCCCATTCCCGGGGGTCTCTGGGTGCCCCTCACCTGTCCCTCACCTGTCCCTCACCTGTCCCAGGTGTTCATCTGCGGCCCCTCCCCGCACTGGGTGCTGCTCACGGGCCGGGGGGCGCTGCGGCTGCACCCGATGGGCATCGACGGCCCCGTGGAGTCCTTCGCGCCCTTCCACAACGTCAACTGCCCCAAGGGCTTCCTGTACTTCAACCGCCAGGTGAGCGCACCTGGGCACACCTGGGCACACCTGGGGGGGCACCTGAACTGCCCCAAGGGCTTCCTGTACTTCAACCGCCAGGTGAGCGCACCTGGGCACACCTGGGCACAGCTGGGGGGGCACCTGAACTGCCCCAAGGGCTTCCTGTACTTCAACCGCCAGGTGAGCACACCTGGGCACACCTGGGCACACCTGGGGGGGCACCTGAACTGCCCCAAGGGCTTTCCATACTTCAACCGCCAGGTGAGCACACCTGGGCACAGCTGGGCACAGCTGGGGGCACCTGAACTGCCCCAAGGGCTTCCTGTACTTCAACCGCCAGGTGAGCACACCTGGGCACACCTGGGCACACCTGGGGGCACCTGGGCACAGCTGGGGGGGCACCTGAACCGCCCCAAGGGCTTTCCGTACTTCAACCAACAGGTGAGCGCACCTGGGCACACCTGGGGGCACCTGGGCACACCTGGGCACACCTGGGGGGGCACCTGAACTGCCCCAAGGGCTTTCCATACTTCAACCGCCAGGTGAGCGCACCTGGGCACACCTGGGCACACCTGGGCACACCTGGGGGGGCACCTGAACTGCCCCAAGGGCTTCCTGTACTTCAGCTGCCAGGTGAGCGCACCTGGGCACACCTGGGCACACCTGGGGGGGCACCTGGGCACACCTGGGGGGCACCTGAACCGCCCCAAGGGCTTCCTGTACTTTAACCGCCAGGTGAGTGCACCTGGGCACACCTGGGCACACCTGGGGGGCACCTGGGCACAGCTGGGGGGGCACCTGAACCACCCCAAGGGCTTCCTGTACTTCAGCTGCCAGGTGAGCACACCTGGGCACACCTGGGCACACCTGGGGGCACCTGGGCACAGCTGGGGGGCACCTGAACCGCCCCAAGGGCTTTCCGTACTTCAGCTGCCAGGTGAGCGCACCTGGGCACACCTGGGGGCACCTGGGGGCACCTGGGCACACCTGGGGGGGCACCTGAACCGCCCCAAGGGCTTCCTGTACTTCAGCTGCCAGGTGAGCGCACCTGGGCACACCTGGGCACACCTGGGGGCACCTGGGCACAGCTGGGGGGGCACCTGAACTGCCCCAAGGGCTTTCCGTACTTCAACCACCAGGTGAGCGCACCTGGGCACACCTGGGGGCACCTGGGCACACCTGGGCACAGCTGGGGGGGCACCTGAACTGCCCCAAGGGCTTCCTGTACTTCAACCGCCAGGTGAGTGTACCTGGGCACACCTGGGCACACCTGGGGGGGCACCTGAACTGCCCCAAGGGCTTTCCATACTTCAACCGCCAGGTGAGCGCACCTGGGCACACCTGGGCACACCTGGGCACACCTGGGGGGGCACCTGAACTGCCCCAAGGGCTTCCTGTACTTCAACCGCCAGGTGAGCGCACCTGGGCACACCTGGGCACACCTGGGGGCACCTGGGCACACCTGGGGGGGCACCTGAACCGCCCCAAGGGCTTCCTGTACTTCAGCTGCCAGGTGAGCACACCTGGGCACACCTGGGCACACCTGGGGGGGCACCTGAACCGCCCCAAGGGCTTCCTGTACTTTAACCGCCAGGTGAGCGCACCTGGGCACACCTGGGCACAGCTGGGGGCACCTGGGCACACCTGGGGGGCACCTGAACCGCCCCAAGGGCTTCCTGTACTTCAACCGCCAGGTGAGCGCACCTGGGCACACCTGGGCACACCTGGGGGGCACCTGAACCGCCCCAAGGGCTTCCTGTACTTCAACCGTCAGGTGAGCGCACCTGGGCACACCTGGGCACACCTGGGCACACCTGGGGGGGCACCTGAACCACCCCAAGGGCTTTCCGTACTTCAACCGCCAGGTGAGCGCACCTGGGCACACCTGGGCACACCTGGGGGGGCACCTGAACTGCCCCAAGGGCTTTCCATACTTCAACCGCCAGGTGAGCGCACCTGGGCACACCTGGGCACACCTGGGGGGGCACCTGAACCGCCCCAAGGGCTTCCTGTCCTTCAGCTGCCAGGTGAGCGCACCTGGGCACACCTGGGCACAGCTGGGGGGGCACCTGAACCACCCCAAGGGCTTTCCGTACTTCAACCGCCAGGTGAGCGCACCTGGGCACACCTGGGCACACCTGGGGGCACCTGGGCACACCTGGGGGCACCTGGGCACACCTGGGGGGCACCTGAACCGCCCCAAGGGCTTCCTGTACTTCAACCGCCAGGTGAGCGCACCTGGGCACACCTGGGCACACCTGGGCACAGCTGGGGGGCACCTGGGCACACCTGCGGGGTCCCTGACCCATTTTTGGGGTATTTTGGGGGTCCCCGAAGTGTTTTTGGGGGTCCCTGACCCATTTTTGGGGTCCCTGACCCATTTTTGGGGAATTTGGGGGTAATTTGAGGGAGTTTCAGGTGATGCTGAGCATCATGGAGGGGGTCCGAGATTTTTGGGGGTCCCTGACCCAGTTTTGGTTCATTTTGGGGTCCCTGACCCAGTTTTGGTTCATTTTGGGGTCCCTGACCTTGTTTTTGGGGTTTCTCTCCTGTTTTGGGGGATCTCGGAGCCATTTTGGGACATTTCGGAGGATTTTGGGGATTTTTGGGGTGTTTCAGGCAGAGCTCAGGCTCAGGGTGTTTTGGGGATCCCTGACCCATTTTGGGGTAATTTTGGGGGCATTCGGGGGGATTTTGGGGTAATTTTGGGACTTTTTGGGGTCATTTTGGGGTGCTAAGGGGTAATTTTGGGACATTTTGCTGTGTTTTGGGGTCATTTGGGGGTGATTTTGGGACATTTTGGGGGATTTTCAGGGTGTTTCATGGGGAGCTGAGGCTCAGGGAGTTTTGGGGGATCCTTGAGGCATTTTGGGGTAATTTTGGGACATTTTGGGACTTTTTGGGGGGGTTCAGAGCGAGCCAAGTCTCAGGGGGTTTTTGGGGGGTCCATGACTCATTTTTGGGGTCATTTCGGGCTGTTTTGGGGTCAGGGCGAGCTCAGGATCAGCGTGCTGCCCGCGTACCTGTCCTGCAACGATCCTGACTCATTTTTGGGGTCATTTTGGGCTGTTTTGGGGTCAGGGCGAGCTCAGGATCAGCGTGCTGCCCGCGTACCTGTCCCGCAACGATCCTGACTCATTTTTGGGGTCATTTTGGGCTGTTTTGGGGTCAGGGCGAGCTCAGGATCAGCGTGCTGCCCGCGTACCTGTCCTCTGACGATCCTGACTCATTTTTGGGGTCATTTTGGGCTGTTTTGGGGTCAGGGCGAGCTCAGGATCAGCGTGCTGCCCGCGTACCTGTCCTCCAACGATCCTGACTCATTTTTGGGGTCATTTTGGGCTGTTTTGGGGTCAGGGCGAGCTCAGGATCAGCGTGCTGCCCGCGTACCTGTCCCGCAACGATCCTGACTCATTTTTGGGGTCATTTTGGGCTGTTTTGGGGTCAGGGCGAGCTCAGGATCAGCGTGCTGCCCGCGTACCTGTCCTCTGACGATCCTGACTCATTTTTGGGGTCATTTTGGGCTGTTTTGGGGTCAGGGCGAGCTCAGGATCAGCGTGCTGCCCGCGTACCTGTCCTCTGACGATCCTGACTCATTTTTGGGGTCATTTTGGGCTGTTTTGGGGTCAGGGCGAGCTCAGGATCAGCGTGCTGCCCGCGTACCTGTCCTGCAACGATCCTGACTCATTTTTGGGGTCATTTTGGGCTGTTTTGGGGTCAGGGCGAGCTCAGGATCAGCGTGCTGCCCGCGTACCTGTCCTCTGACGATCCTGACTCATTTTTGGGGTCATTTTGGGCTGTTTTGGGGTCAGGGCGAGCTCAGGATCAGCGTGCTGCCCGCGTACCTGTCCTGCAACGATCCTGACTCATTTTTGGGGTCATTTTGGGCTGTTTTGGGGTCAGGGCGAGCTCAGGATCAGCGTGCTGCCCCCGTACCTGTCCCACAACGATCCTGACTCATTTTTGGGGTCATTTTGGGCTGTTTTGGGGTCAGGGCGAGCTCAGGATCAGCGTGCTGCCCGCGTACCTGTCCTCTGACGATCCTGACTCATTTTTGGGGTCATTTTGGGCTGTTTTGGGGTCAGGGCGAGCTCAGGATCAGCGTGCTGCCCGCGTACCTGTCCCGCAACGATCCTGACTCATTTTTGGGGTCATTTTGGGCTGTTTTGGGGTCAGGGCGAGCTCAGGATCAGCGTGCTGCCCGCGTACCTGTCCTCCAACGATCCTGACTCATTTTTGGGGTCATTTTGGGCTGTTTTGGGGTCAGGGCGAGCTCAGGATCAGCGTGCTGCCCGCGTACCTGTCCTCTGACGATCCTGACTCATTTTTGGGGTCATTTTGGGCTGTTTTGGGGTCAGGGCGAGCTCAGGATCAGCGTGCTGCCCGCGTACCTGTCGTACGACGCGCCCTGGCCGGTGCGGAAGATCCCCCTGCGCTGCACCGCCCACTACGTGGCCTACCACGTGGAGTCCAAGGTGGGCACACCTGGGGGCACCTGGGCACACCTGAGAGCATGTGGGCGCACCTGGGCACACCTGGGGATACCCAGGACACACCTGGGGACACCCAGGACACACCTGGGCACACCTGGGGGCACCTGGGGATACCTGGGGACACACCTGGGCACACCTGGGATACACCTGGGCACACCTGAGAGCATGTGGGCACACCTGGGGACACACCTGGGGATACCTGGGCACACCTGGGCACACCTGGGGACACACCTGGGGATACCTGGGATACACCTGGGGATATATGGGGCACACCTGGGCACACCTGGGGATACACCTGGGCACACCTGAGAGCATGTGGGCACACCTGGGGACACACCTGGGGATACCTGGGGCACACCTGGGCACACCCAGAACACACCTGGGCACACCCAGGACACACCAGAGCACACCTGGGGTTACCTGGGATACACCTGGGGGCACCTGGGCACACCTGGGGATATCTGGGGCACACCTGGGCACACCTGGGATACACCTGGGCACACCTGAGAGCATGTGGGCACACCTGGGGACACACCTGGGGATACCTGGGCACACCTGGGGATATCTGGGCACACCTGGGGATATCTGGGGCACACCTGGGGGTACACCTGGGCACACCTGGGAGCATGTGGGCACACCTGGGGATATCTGGGGCACACCTGGGCACACCCAGAACACACCTGGGGACACCTTGAGGACACCTGGAACACACCTGGGCACACCCAGGACACACCAGAGCACACCTGGGGATACCTGGGATACACCTGGGGGCACCTGGGCACACCTGGGGATATCTGGGGCACACCTGGGATACACCTGGGCACACCTGAGAGCATGTGGGCACACCTGGGGACACACCTGGGGTTACCTGGGCACATCTGGGCACACCTGGGGATATCTGGGCACACCTGGGGATATCTGGGGCACACCTGGGGGTACACCTGGGCACACCTGGGAGCATGTGGGCACACCTGGGGATATCTGGGGCACACCTGGGCACACCCAGAACACACCTGGGGACACCTTGAGGACACCTGGAACACACCTGGGCACACCCAGGACACACCAGAGCACACCTGGGGATACCTGGGATACACCTGGGGGCACCTGGGCACACCTGGGGATATCTGGGGCACACCTGGGATACACCTGGGATACACCTGGGCACACCTGAGAGCATGTGGGCACACCTGGGGACACACCTGGGGATACCTGGGCACATCTGGGCACACCTGGGGATATCTGGGGCTACCTGGGGGCACCTGGGCACACCTGGGGATATCTGGGGCACACCTGGGCACACCCAGAACATACCCAGGGCACACCTGGGCACACCCCGGGGCCCCTCCTGCTCTTCCTCACCTTCCTCGTTCCTTCCTCTTCCTCCTCTTCCTCCTCCTTTTCCTCTTCTCCTTCCTCTTCTCCTTTCCCTCCTTCCTCTTCTTCCTCTTCCTCCTTCTCCTCTTCCTCCCTCTCCTTCCTCCTCCTCCTCCTCCCCCTCCTGTTTTTCCTCCTTTTCTCCTGATTTTCTCTTTTTTCTTCCTCCTTCCTCTTCTTCCTTCTCTTCCTCCTTCCTCCTCTTCTTCCTTTTTTCCTCCTCCTCCTCTTTTTCTTCCTCTTCTTCCTCTGCCCCTTTGTCCTCCTCCTCCTTCCTCTTCCTCCTCCTTTTTCTCCTCCTCTTTCTCCTCTTCTTTCTGTTTCCTCCTCTTCCTCCTCTTCTTCCTCCTCGCTCTCCTCCCTTTTGTTTCTCTCCTTCCTCTTCTCCTTTTCCTCCTTCCTCTTCCTCCTCTTCCTCCTTCTCCTTCCTCCTCCTCCTCCTCCCCCTTTCCTCCTTTTCTCCTGATTTTCCTTCCTCCTCTTCCTCCTCTTCCTCCTCTTCCTCCTCTTCCTCCTCTTCCTCTTCCTCCCCTCCTTTTTCTCTTCTTCCTTCTCCTTTTTTCCTCTTCCTCGTCTTCCTCGCTTTTCCTCTGCTCCTTTTTCCTTCTCCTCCATCGTTTTCCTTTTTCTTCGTCCTGTTCTTCTTTTTTTCCTTTTTTTTTTTGAGTTTTTCTCACTTTATTCCCCTCTTTTTCCCTCTCAGTTCCTCCTTCCTCTTCCTCCTTTCCATTCTTCCTCTTCCTTCCTCCTCCTCCTTTCTCTTCCTCCTCCTCCTCCTTCCTCTTCCTCCTCTTTCTCACCGGGGGGACCCTGGGTGGGATCTGGGGGGGCTCCAGGGGCGTCCCAGGGGGTGTTGGGGGTCCTGGGGGGGTCCCAGGGGATCTTGGGGATCCTGAGGGGGGTCCTGGGGGGTCCCAGAGGATGTTGGGGGTCCTGGGGGGGTCCCAGGGGATCTTGGGGATCCTGAGGGGGGTCCTGGGGGGTCCCAGAGGATGTTGGGGGTCCTGGGGGGGTCCCAGGGGATCTTGGGGATCCTGAGGGGGGTCCTGGGGGGGTCCCAGGGGATGTTGGGGGTTCTGGGGGGATCCTGAGGGTGGTCCTGGGGGGGTCCCAGAGGATGTTGGGGGTTCTGGGGGTTCCTGGGGGGGTCCCAGGGGATGTTGGGGGTCCCTGGGGGGGTCCCAGGGGATGTTGGGAGGTCCTGGGGGATATTGGGGGTCCTGGGGGGGTCCCAGGGGATGTTGGGGGTCCTGGGGGGGTCCCAGGGGATGGTGGGGGGTCCCTGGGGGGGTCCCAGGGGATGTTGGGAGGTCCTGGGGGGGTCTGTGTGGTGTCACCCCCCCCCCAATCCCGTGTTGCCCCCCAGGTGTACGCGGTGGCCACGAGCTCCCCCCACCCCTGCACGCGCATCCCCCGCATGACGGGCGAGGAGAAGGAGTTCGAGAGCATCGAGCGCGGTGAGGGGGGGGACACCCCAGGGACACCCCAGGGACACCCCAGGGACACCCAGGGACACCCCAGGGACACCCAGGGACACCCAGGGACACCCAGGGACACCCCAGGGACACCCAGGGACACCCCAGGGACACCCAGGGACACCCAGGGACACCCAGGGACACCCCAGGAACACCCAGGGACAGCCAGGGACACCCCTGGGACACCCCAGGGACACCCAGGGACAGCCAGGGACACCCCAGGGACACCCCAGGGACACCCAGGGACACCCCAGGGACACCCAGGGACACCCAGGGACACCCCAGGGACACCCAGGGACAGCCAGGGACACCCCTGGGACACCCCAGGGACAGCCCAGGGACACCCAGGGACACCCAGGGACACCCCTGGGACACCCAGGGACACCAAGGGACACTCAGGGACACCCCAGGGACACCCAGGGACACCCCAGGGACACTCAGGGACACCCCAGGGACACCCCAGGGACGGCCAGGGACACCCAGGGACACCCCAGGGACACCCCAGGGACGGCCAGGGACACCCAGGGACACCCCAGGGACAGCCAGGGACACCCCAGGGACACCCCAGGGACACCCCTGGGACACCCAGGGACACCAAGGGACACCCAGGGACACCCCAGGGACAGCCAGGGACACCCAGGGACACTCAGGGACACCCAGGGACAGCCCAGGGACAGCCAGGGACACCCCAGGGACACCCAGGGACACCCCAGGGACACCCCAGGGACACCCAGGGACACCCAGGGACACCCCAGGGACACCCAGGGACACCCCAGGGACACCCAGGGACACCCAGGGACACCCCAGGGACAGCCAGGGACACCCAGGGACACTCAGGGACACCCAGGGACAGCCCAGGGACACCCAGGGACACCCCAGGGACACCCCAGGGACACCCAGGGACACCCAGGGACACCCCAGGGACACCCAGGGACACCCAGGGACACCCCAGGGACACCCCAGGAACACCCAGGGACACCCAGGGACACCCAGGGACACCCCAGGGACACCCCAGGGACACCCAGGGACAGCCAGGGACACCCCTGGGACACCCCAGGGACACCCAGGGACAGCCAGGGACACCCCAGGGACACCCAGGGACACCCAGGGACACCCCAGGGACACCCAGGGACAGCCAGGGACACCCCTGGGACACCCCAGGGACAGCCCAGGGACACCCAGGGACACCCAGGGACACCCCTGGGACACCCAGGGACACCAAGGGACACTCAGGGACACCCCAGGGACACCCAGGGACACCCCAGGGACACCCCAGGGACACCCCAGGAACACCCAGGGACACCCAGGGACACCCCAGGGACGGCCAGGGACACCCAGGGACACCCCAGGGACAGCCAGGGACACCCCAGGGACACCCCAGGGACACCCCTGGGACACCCAGGGACACCAAGGGACACCCAGGGACACCCCAGGGACAGCCAGGGACACCCAGGGACACTCAGGGACACCCAGGGACAGCCCAGGGACAGCCAGGGACACCCCAGGGACACCCAGGGACACCCCAGGGACACCCCAGGGACACCCAGGGACACCCAGGGACAGCCCAGGGACACCCAGGGACACCCCAGGGACACCAAGGGACACCAAGGGACACCCAGGGACACCCCAGGGACACTCAGGGACACCCCAGGGACACCCAGGGACACTCAGGGACAGCCAGGGACACCCAGGGACACCAAGGGACACCCCATTCCCAGTGCCCCCCCAGTGCCCCCCATTCCCGGTGCCCCCCCAGTGCCCCCCATTCCCAGTGCCCCCCATTCCCAGTGCTCCCCATTCCCAGTGCCCCCCCAGTGCCCCCCATTCCCGGTGCCCCCCCCATTCCCACTGCCCCCCCAGTGCCCCCCATTCCCAGTGCCCCCCATTCCCAGTGCCCCCCCAGTGCCCCCCATTCCTGGTGCCCCCCTGACCCTGTGCCCCCCATCCCTGGTGCCCCCCTGACCCTGTGCCCCCCGTGTGCCCCCCCAGACGAGCGCTACGTCCCCCCCCAGCAGGAGGCCTTCAGCATCCAGCTCATCTCCCCGGTCAGCTGGGAGGCCATTCCCAACACCAGGTGAGACCCCAAAAACATCCCCGGGAACCCCAAAATATCCCCGGGAACCTCGAAATATCCCCGGGAAACCCCAAAATATCCCTGGGAACCCCAAAATATCCCTGGGAACCCAAAATATCCCTGGGAACCCCAAAATATCCCTGGGAACCCAAAATATCCCCGGGAAACCCCAAAATATCCCCAGGAACCTCGAAATATCCCTGGGGAACCCCAAAATATCACTGGGAACCCCAAAATATCCCTGGGAACCCAAAATATCGCTGGGAGCCCAAAATATCCCCAGGAAACCCCAAAATATCCCTGGGGAACCCAAAATATCAGTGGGGACCCGAGAATATTTCCAGGAATCCCAAATAACTCGGGAACCCCAAATTCCTTCTGGGAAACCCAAAATATCCCCGGGAACCTCGAAATATCCCTGAGGACCCCCAAAATATCCCTGGGACCCCAAAATATCCGTGGGAACCCCAAAATATCCCTGGGAACCCCAAAATGTAAGTGGGGACCCCAAAATATCCCTGGGGAACCCAGAATATCCCTGGGGACCCCAAAATATCCCTGGGGACCCCAAAATATCCCGGGAACCCCCAAAATCCTCCTGGGAACCCCAAAATATCCCCAGGAACCCTAAAATTTCCCCGGGAACCCCAAATCCCAAACCCCCTGACCACACTTGTGCCCACCTGAGCTCACCTGTGCCCACCTGTGCCCCCCATGCCCACCTGTGCCCACCTGTGCCCCGTTCTCACCTGTGCCCCCCATGCCCACCTGTGCCCACCTGTGCCCCTCTCAGGATGGCGCTGGAGCAGTGGGCACACGTCACCTGCATGAAGGGACGTGTCCTTGGGGCATCACCTATGCCCCCCATGCCCACCTGTGCCCCCCATGCCCACCTGAGCTCACCTGTGCCCCCCATGCCCACCTGTGCCCACCTGTGCCCCTCTCAGGATCGCGCTGGAGGAATGGGAGCACGTCACCTGCATGAAGGGACGTGTCCTTGGGGCATCACCTGTGCCCCCCATGCCCACCTGAGCTCACCTGTGCCCCCCATGCCCACCTGTGCCCACCTGTGCCCCTCTCAGGATCGCGCTGGAGGAGTGGGAGCACGTCACCTGCATGAAGGGACGTGTCCTTGGGGCATCACCTGTGCCCACCTGAGCTCACCTGTGCCCCCCATGCCCACCTGTGCCCACCTGTGCCCCTCTCAGGATCGCGCTGGAGCAGCGGGCACACGTCACCTGCATGAAGGGACGTGTCCTTGGGGCATCACCTGTGCCCCCCATGCCCACCTGTGCCCCCCATGCCCACCTGAGCTCACCTGTGCCCCCCATGCCCACCTGTGCCCCTTTGAGCTCACCTGTGCCCACCTGTGCCCCTCTCAAGATGGCGCTGGAGCAGTGGGCACACGTCACCTGCATGAAGGGACGTGTCCTTGGGGCATCACCTATGCCCCCATGCTCACCTGTGCCCACCTGAGCTCACCTGTGCCCACCTGTGCCCCCCATGCCCACCTGTGCCCACCTGTGCCCCTCTCAGGATCGCGCTGGAGGAGTGGGAGCACGTCACCTGCATGAAGACGGTGTCGCTGCGCTCCGAGGAGACGGTGTCGGGCCTCAAGGGCTACGTGGCCGTGGGCACCTGCCTGATGCAGGGCGAGGAGGTCACCTGCCGGGGCCGGGTATGGCACACCTGGGCACACCTGGGGTACCTGGGCACACCTGGGGGTACCTGGGTACACCTAGGGATACCTTGGGGGGGACCTGGGCACACCTGGGGGTACCTGGGAACACCTGGGGATACCTGGGGGGGACACCTGGGGGCACATGGGCACACCTGGGGATACCTGGAGGATACCTGGGCACACCTGGGGGTACCTAGGCACGGCTAGGGGGCACCTGGGCACAGCTGGGGGTACCTGGGGGTTCTGAAGGTGCTCAGGGGATGCTGGGGACAGCACGGGGGGGTCTGGGGTGACACCTGGGGGATGCCAGGACACACCTGGGGGGTGCCAGGACTCACCTGGATGGTGCCAGGACTCACCTGGAGGGTGCCAGGGCACACCTGGAGGGTGCCAGGACACACCTGGGCTCTCTCAGGGCACACCTGGATGGTGCCAGGACTCACCTGGGCAGTGCCAGGGCACACCTGGAGGGTACCAGGACTCACCTGGGGGGTGCCAGGGCACACCTGGAGGGTACCAGGACTCACCTGGATGGTGCCAGGACTCACCTGGAGGGTGCCAGGACACACCTGGGGGGTGCCAGGACACACCTGGGGGGTGCCAGGACACACCTGGGCTCTCTCAGGGCACACCTGGATGGTGCCAGGACTCACCTGGGCAGTGCCAGGGCACACCTGGAGGGTACCAGGACTCACCTGGGGGGTGCCAGGACTCACCTGGAGGGTACCAGGACTCACCTGGGGGGTGCCAGGGCACACCTGGAGGGTACCAGGACTCACCTGGATGGTGCCAGGACTCACCTGGAGGGTACCAGGACTCACCTGGGGGGTGCCAGGACACACCTGGGGGGTGCCAGGACACACCTGGGCTCTCTCAGGACACACCTGGATGGTGCCAGGACTCACCTGGAGGGTACCAGGACTCACCTGGGGGGTGCCAGGACACACCTGGATGGTGCCAGGACACACCTGGGCTCTCTCAGGGCACACTTGGGGGGTGCCCGGGCACACCTGTGGGCATGACCCCCTGACCCCCGTGCCCAGATCCTGATCCTGGACGTGATCGAGGTGGTGCCCGAGCCGGGGCAGCCGCTGACCAAGAACAAGTTCAAGGTGCTCTACGAGAAGGAGCAGAAGGGACCCGTGACCGCCCTGTGCCACTGCCACGGCTACCTGGTGTCTGCCATCGGCCAGAAGGTACTGCGGGCACCTGGGGGGCACCTGGGCACACCTGGGTACACCTGGGCACACCTGGGTACACACCTGAGTACACCTGGGTACACCTGGGCACACCTGGGCACACACCTGAGTACACCTGGGTACACACCAGTGACCGCCCTGTGCCACTGCCACGGCTACCTGGTGTCTGCCATCGGCCAGAAGGTACTGCGGGCACCTGGGGGGCACCTGGGTACACCTGGGTACACCTGGGCACACCTGGGTACACCTGGGTACACACCTGAGTACACCTGGGTACACCGGGGCACACCTGGGTACACACCTGGGTACACCTGGGTACACACCAGTGACCGCCCTGTGCCACTGCCACGGCTACCTGGTGTCTGCCATCGGCCAGAAGGTACTGCGGGCACCTGGGGGGCACCTCCACGGTGACCTCGGGGTGTCCCTGTCCCTGCTCAGATCTTCCTGTGGAGCCTGGTGGTCAATGAGTCAACGTTGGTGGCCACCCAACGTTGGTTGGGTTGGGTTTGATGACTCATGGGGCCACCAAGGGGGTGTCCAGGGCCACCATGGTGACCTCGAGGTGTCCTTGTCCCCATGAGATCCTCCTGGGGATCCTGAGGGTCAATGAGTCAATGTTGGTGGCCACTCAACCTTGGTTGAGTTCAATTTGGTGGCCCAAGGAGCCACCAAGGGGGTGTCAGGAGCCACCACGGTGACCTCGAGGTGTCCCTGTCCCTGCTCAGATCTTCCTGTGGAGCCTGGTGGTCAATGAGTCAACATTGGTGGCCACTCAGTGTTGGTTGTGTTGGGTTTGATGACCCATGGGGCCACCAAGGGGGTGTCCAGGGCCACCATGGTGACCTCGAGGTGTCCTTGTCCCCATGAGATCCTCCTGGGGATCCTGAGGGTCAATGAGTCAATGTTGGTGGCCACCCAACGTTGGTTGAGTTCAATTTGGTGGCCCAAGGAGCCACCAAGGGGGTGTCAGGAGCCACCACGGTGACCTCGAGGTGTCCCTGTCCCTGCTCAGATCTTCCTGTGGAGCCTGAAGGACAACGAGTCAACGTTGGTGGCCACTCAATGTTGGTTGGGTTCGGTTCCATGACCCAAGGGGCCACCAAGGGTGTGTCCAGGGCCACCATGGTGACCTCGGGGTGTCCCTGTCCCTGCTCAGATCTTCCTGTGGAGCCTGAGGGTCAATGAGTCAACGTTGGTGGCCACCCAACGTTGGTTGTGTTGGGTTTGATGACTCATGGGGCCACCAAGGGTGTGTCCAGGGCCACCACGGTGACCTCGGGGTGTCCCTGTCCCTGCTCAGATCTTCCTGTGGAGCCTGAGGGTCAATGAGTCAACATTGGTGGCCACCCAACTTTGGTTGGGTTGGGTTTGATGACCCATGGGGCCACCAAGGGTGTGTCCAGGGCCACCACGGTGACCTCGAGGTGTCCCTGTCCCTGCTCAGATCTTCCTGTGGAGCCTGAAGGACAACGAGTCAATGTTGGTGGCCACCCAATGTTGGTTGGGTTTGATGACCCATGGGGCCACCAAGGGTGTGTCAAGGGCCACCATGGTGACCTCGGGGTGTCCCTGTCCCTGCTCAGATCTTCCTGTGGAGCCTGCTGGTCAATGAGTCAACATTGGTGGCCACTCAACATTGGTTGGGTTTGATGACCCATGGGGCCACCAAGGGTGTGTCCAGGGCCACCATGGTGACCTCGAGGTGTCCTTGTCCCCATGAGATCCTCCTGGGGATCCTGAGGGTCAATGAGTCAACGTTGGTGGCCACTCAACCTTGGTTGAGTTCAATTTGGTGACCCAAGGAGCCACCAAGGGTGTGTCAGGAGCCACCACGGTGACCTCGAGGTGTCCCTGTCCCTGCTCAGATCTTCCTGTGGAGCCTGGTGGTCAATGAGTCAACGTTGGTGGCCACTCAACGTTGGTTGTGTTGGGTTTGATGACCCATGGGGCCACCAAGGGGGTGTCCAGGGCCACCATGGTGACCTCGAGGTGTCCTTGTCCCCATGAGATCCTCCTGGGGATCCTGAGGGTCAATGAGTCAATGTTGGTGGCCACCCAACGTTGGTTGTGTTGGGTTTGATGACCCATGGGGCCACCAAGGGGGTGTCCAGGGCCACCATGGTGACCTTGGGGTGTCCCTGTCCCTGCTCAGATCTTCTTGTGGAGCCTGGTGGTCAATGAGTCAACGTTGGTGGCCACTCAATGTTGGTTGGGTTTGATGACCCATGGGGCCACCAAGGGTGTGTCCAGGGCCACCATGGTGACCTCGGGGTGTCCCTGTCCCTGCTCAGATCTTCCTGTGGAGCCTGGTGGTCAATGAGTCAATGTTGGTGGCCACTCAGTGTTGGTTGGGTTCGGTTCTATGACCCAAGGGGCCACCAAGGGTGTGTCAAGGGCCACCATGGTGACCTCGAGGTGTCCTTGTGCCCATGAGATCCTCCTGGGGATCCTGAGGGTCAATGAGTCAATGTTGGTGGCCACTCAACCTTGGTTGAGTTCAATTTGGTGGCCCAAGGAGCCACCAAGGGGGTGTCAGGAGCCACCACGGTGACCTCGAGGTGTCCCTGTCCCTGCTCAGATCTTCCTGTGGAGCCTGGTGGTCAATGAGTCAACGTTGGTGGCCACTCAGTGTTGGTTGGGTTCGGTTCCATGACCCAATGGGCCACCAAGGGTGTGTCCAGGGCCACCACGGTGACCTCGGGGTGTCCCTGTCCCTGCTCAGATCTTCCTGTGGAGCCTGAAGGACAACGTGTCAACGTTGGTGGCCACCCAACGTTGGTTGGGTTTGATGACCCAAGGGGCCACCAAGGGTGTGTCCAGGGCCACCACGGTGACCTCGAGGTGTCCCTGTCCCCGCTCAGATCTTCCTGTGGAGCCTGGTGGTCAATGAGTCAACATTGGTGGCCACTCAATGTTGGTTGTGTTGGGTTTGATGACCCAAGGGGCCACCAAGGGGGTGTCCAGGGCCACCATGGTGACCTCGGGGTGTCCCTGTCCTCGCTCAGATCTTCCTGTGGAGCCTGAAGGACAACGAGTCAACATTGGTGGCCACCCAATGTTGGTTGGGTTTGATGACCCATGGGGCCACCAAGGGTGTGTCAAGGGCCACCATGGTGACCTCGGGGTGTCCCTGTCCCTGCTCAGATCTTCCTGTGGAGCCTGAAGGACAACGAGCTGACGGGCATGGCCTTCATCGACACGCAGCTCTACATCCACCAGATGATCAGCGTCAAGAGCTTCATCCTGGCCGCCGACCTCATGAAGAGCATCTCGCTGCTGCGCTACCAGGAGGAGAGCAAGACCCTGTCCCTCGTCAGCCGGGTGAGCCACCGGGCCACCTAACCGGCCACTGGGGCCACCAAACCTCTCCTATAGGGTTACTGGGCTGCCAAAGCGCCCATGGGGCCACCAAACCTCTCCCATGGGGTTACTGGGCCACCAAGCTGCCCACAGGGCCACCAAACCTCTCCTGTGGGGTTACTGGGCCACCAAACTGGCGACTGGGCCACCAAACCGCTCCCATGGGGTTACTGGGCCACTGAACTGCCCACAGGGCCACCAAACCGCTCCCATGGGGTTACTGGGCCACCGAACTGCCCACAGGGCCACCAAACCACTCCTGTGGGGTTATCGGGCCACTGAACTGCCCACGGGGCCACCAAACCCCTCCCATGGGGTTACCGGGCCACTGAACTGCCCACAGGGCCACCAAACCGCTCCCATGGGGTTACTGGGCCACCGAACCGCCCACAGGGCCACCAAACCGCTCCCATGGGGTTACTGGGCCACCGAACCGCCCACAGGGCCACCAAACCCCTCCCATGGGGTTACTGGGCCACCGAACTGCCCACAGGGCCACCAAACCTCTCCTGTGGGGTTACTGGGCCACCAAACTGGCGACTGGGCCACCAAACCTCTCCTATAGGGTTACTGGGCCACCAAGCTGCCCACAGGGCCACCAAACCGCTCCCATGGGGTTACTGGGCCACTGAACTGCCCACAGGGCCACCAAACCGCTCCCATGGGGTTACTGGGCCACCGAACCGCCCCCAGGGCCACCAAACCGCTCCCATGGGGTTACTGGGCCACTGAACTGCCCACAGGGCCACCAAACCTCTCCTATGGGGTTACTGGGCCACCGAACCGCCCACGGGGCCACCAAACCCCTCCCATGGGGCTACCAGGCCACCAAACGACCCATGGGACCATTGGGCCACAAGACCCCTCCCATGGGGCCACCAGGCCACTAAACCCCCCCCCAGGGCCACCAAACCCCTCCCATGGGGCCACCTGGGGTTCACAGGGGACACCTGAAGGTCCTGAGGGTCACAGGGGACACCCAGGGATCCCGAGGGACTCGCAGGTGACACCTGAGGGTCTTGGGGGACATCCAAGGGTTGGGGTCTTGGGGGTCTTGGGGAGCTCCAAGGGGGTCTGAGGGGACACCTGAGGGACACCTGAGGGTCCTGGAGGACACCTGAGGGTCTTTGGAGACACCTGAAGGTCCTGGAGGACACCCAGGGGTGTTTGGGGACATTTGGGGGGGTCTTTGAGGGACACCTGAGGGTCCTGAGGAACACCTGAAGGTCTTGGGGACACTCAAGGGTCACAGGAGACACCTGAAGGTCCTGGAGGACACCCAGGGGTGTTTGGGGACATTTGGGGGGTCTTTGAGGGACACCTGAGGGTCCTGAGGGACACCTGAGGGTCCTGAGGGACACCTGAAGGTCTTGGGGACACTCAAGGGTCACAGGAGACACCTGAAGGTCCTGGAGGACACCCAGGGGTGTTTGGGGACATTTGGGGGTCTTTGAGGGACACCTGAGGGTCCTGAGGGACACCTGAAGGTCCTGGAGGACACCCAGGGGTGTTTGGGGACATTTGGGGGGTCTTTGAGGGACACCTGAGGGTCCTGAGGAACACCTGAAGGTCCTGGAGGACACCCAGGGGTCACAGGAGACACCTGAAGCTCCTGAGGGACACCTGAGAGTCTTGGGGACACCCAGGGGTGTTTGGGGACATTTGGGGGGGTCTTTGGGGGACACCTGAGGGTCCTGAGGGACATCTGAAGGTCCCGGAGAACACTTGAGGGTCACAGGAGACACCTGAGCAACACCTGAAGGTCCTGGAGAACCTTCACAGCTCACAGGAGACACCTGAAGGTCTTGGGGACACCCAGGGGTCTTTGGGGACATTTGGGGGGTCTTTGAGGGACACCTGAGGGTCCTGAGGGACACCTGAAGGTCTTGGGGACACCCAGGGCTCCCAGGAGACACCTGAGGGACACCTGAAGGTCCTGGAGGACACCCAGGGGTCACAGGAGACACCTGAGGGTCTTGGGGACACCCAGGGGTGTTTGGGGACATTTGGGGGGTATTCGGGAGACACCTGAGGGTCCTGAGGGACACCTGAAGGTCTTGGGGACACTCAAGGGTCACAGGAGACACCTGAAGGTCCTGGAGGACACCCAGGGGTGTTTGGGGAAATTTGGGGGTCTTCAAGGGACACCTGAGGGACACCTGAAGGTCTTGGGGACACCCAGGGCTCCCAGGAGACACCTGAGGGACACCTGAAGGTCCTGGAGGACACCCAGGGGTCACAGGAGACACCTGAGGGTCTTGGGGACACCCAGGGGTGTTTGGGGACATTTGGGGGGTCTTTGGGGGACACCTGAGGGTCCTGAGGAACACCTGAAGGTCTTGGGGACACTCAAGGGTCACAGGAGACACCTGAAGGTCCAGGAGGACACCCAGGGGTGTTTGGGGACATTTGGGGGTCTTCGAGGGACACCTGAGGGACACCTGAAGGTCTTGGGGACACCCAGGGGTCTTTGGAGACACCCGAGGGTCTTGGGGACACCCAGGGGTCTTGGGGGACATTTGGGGGTCTTTAGAGGACACCTGAGGGTCTTGGGGACATTTGGGGGGGTCTTTGAGGGACACCTGAGGGTCCTGGAGGACACCCAAGGGTCACAGGGGACCCCTGAGGGTCACAGGAGACACCTGAAGGTCTTGGGGACACCCAGGGATCTTTGGGAACATTTGGGGGGTCTTTGAGGGTCACCTGAAGGTCCTGAGGGACATCTGAAGGTCCTGGAGGACACCCAGGGATCTTTGGGAACATTTGGGGGGTCTTTGAGGGACACCTGAAGGTCCTGAGGGACACCTGAAGGTCCTGGAGGACACCCAGGGGGTCTTCAGGGACATTTGGGGGAGGTCTTCGAGGGACACCTGAGGGACACTCGGAGGGTTTTGGGGGGCACTCGGGGTTCACTTGGGGGGGGGTCGGGGCACGGCCGGGTGCCACCCGCAGCACTGGGACGGTGCCCGTGACAGGAGTGTCCCCGGCAGGACGCGAAGCCGCTGGAGGTTTACAGCGTGGACTTCATGGTGGACGGCACCCAGCTCGGCTTCCTGGGTACGGACGGGGCCCGCGGCGGCGGCGGCGCGGGACGGGGAACGTTTGGGTTGGGTCGGGTCGAAATTTGGGGAGTTTGGGTTGAGTTCAGGTGAGTTTTGGGTGGGTTTGGGTTGAGTTTGGATGAATCCGTTGGGTTTGGGTTGGATTTCGGTGGATTTGGGATGAATCAGTTGGGTTTGGGTTGAGTTCAGGTGAGTTTTGGGTGGCTTTGGTTGAGTTTGGGTGGGTTTGGGTTGAGTTCGGTTGAGTCAGTTGGGTTTGGGTTGAGTTCAGGTGAGTTTTGGGTGGATTTGGGATGAGTTTGGGTGGGTTTGGGTGGGTTTGGGTTGAGTTTGGTTGAGTCAGTTGGGTTTGGGTTGAGTTCAGGTGAGTTTTGGGTGGATTTGGGATGAGTTTGGGTGGGTTTGGGTGGGTTTGGGTTGAGTTTGGTTGAGTCAGTTGGGTTTGGGTTGAGTTCAGGTGAGTTTTGGGTGGATTTGGGATGAGTTTGGGTTGAGTTTGGGTGGGTTTGGGTTGAGTTTGGATGAATCAGTTGGGTTTGGGTTGAGTTCAGATGAGTTTTGGGTGGATTTGGGTTGAGTTTGGGTAGGTTTTGGATGGGTTTGGGTTGAGTTTGGTTGAGTCAGTTGGATTTGGGTTGAGTTCAGGTGAGTTTTGGGTGGCTTTGGTTGAGTTTGGGTTGAATTTGGGTGGGTTTGGATTGAGTTTGGATGAATCAGTTGGGTTTGGGTTGAGTTCAGGTGAGTTTTGGGTGGATTTGGGATGAGTTTGGGTTGAATTTGGGTGGGTTTGGGTTGAGTTCGGTTGAATCAGTTGGGTTTGGGTTGAGCTCAGGTGAGTTTTGGGTGGATTTGGGTTGAGTTTGGGTAGGTTTTGGATGGGTTTGGGTTGAGTTCGGTTGAGTCAGTTGGGTTTGGGTTGAGTTCAGTTGTGTCCGGTTGAAATTCCTTGACTTCGGGTTGAGTTCAGGTGAGTTTTGGGTGGATTTGGTTGAGTTTGGATGAATCAGTTGGGTTTGGGTTGAGTGCAGGTGAGTTTTGGGTGGATTTGGGATGAGTTTGGATGAATCAGTTGGGTTTGGGTTGAGTTCAGGTGAGTTTTGGGTGGATTTGGGATGAGTTTGGGTAGGTTTTGGATGGGTTTGGGTTGAGTTTGGTTGAGTCAGTTGGGTTTGGGTTGAGTTCAGGTGAGTTTTGGGTTGGATTTGGGATGAGTTTTGGTAGGTTTTGGATGGGTTTGGGTTGAGTTCGGTTGAATCAGTTGGGTTTGGGTTGAGTTCAGGTGAGATTTGGGATGAGTTTTGGTAGGTTTTGGATGGGTTTGGGTTGAGTTTGGTTGAGTCAGTTGGGTTTGGGTTGAGTTCAGGTGAGTTTTGGGTGGATTTGGGATGAGTTTGGGTAGGTTTTGGATGGGTTTGGGTTGAGTTTGGTTGAGTCAGTTGGGTTTGGGTTGAGTTCAGGTGAGTTTTGGGTGGCTTTGGTTGAGTTTGGGTTGGATTTGGATGGGTTTGGGTTGAGTTTGGTTGAGTCAGTTGGGTTTGGGTTGAGTTCAGGTGAGCTTTGGGTGGCTTTGGTTGAGTTTGGATGAATCAGTTGGGTTTGGGTTGAGTTCAGGTGAGTTTTGGGTGGATTTGGGATGAGTTTGGGTAGGTTTTGGATGGGTTTGGGTTGAGTTTGGTTGAGTCAGTTGGGTTTGGGTTGAGTTCAGTTGGGTCTGGTTGAAATTCCTTGACTTCGGGTTGAGTCCAGGTGAGTTTTGGGTGGCTTTGGTTGAGTTTGGATGAATCAGTTGGGTTTGGGTTGAGTTCAGGTGAGTTTTGGGTGGATTTGGGATGAGTTTGGGTTGAGTTTGGGTGGGTTTGGGTTGAGTTTGGTTGAGTTTGGGTTGAGTTCAGGTGAGTTTTGGGTGGGATTGGGTTGGATTTGGGTGGGTTTGGGATGAGTTTGGTTGAGTGTTGGGTTTGGGTTGAGTTCAGTTGGGTCTGGTTGAAATTCCTTGACTTCGGGTTGAGTTCAGGTGAGTTTTGGGTGGCTTTGGTTGAGTTTGGGTGGGTTTGGGTTGAGTTTGGTTGAGTCAGTTGCGTTTGGGTTGAGTTCAGGTGAGCTTTGGGTGGCTTTGGTTGAGTTTGGATGAATCAGTTGGGTTTGGGTTGAGTTCAGGTGAGTTTTGGGTGGATTTGGGATGAGTTTGGGTAGGTTTTGGATGGGTTTGGGTTGAGTTTGGTTGAGTGTTGGGTTTGGGTTGAGTTCAGGTGAGTTTTGGGTGGGATTGGGTTGGATTTGGGTGGATTTTGGATGAATCAGTTGGGTTTGGGTTGAGTCCAGGTGACTTTGGCTGAGTTTGGATGAATTCAGTTGAGTTTGGGTGAATTTGGGGTGGGTTGGGTTGAGTTTCGGTTGGATGTGGATGGGTTTGGGTTGGATTTGGGTTGAGTTTGGTTGAGTCAGTTGGGTTTGGGTTGAGTTCAGTTGGGTTTGGATGAAATTCCTTGACTTTGGGTTGGTTTGGGTTGAGTCCAGTTGAGTTTTGGGTGGGATTGGGTTGGATTTGGGTGGATTTGGGATGCATCAGTTGGCTTTGGGTTGAGTTCAGTTGGCTTTGGGTTGAGTTCAGTTGGCTTTGGGTTGAGTTCAGTCGGGTTTGGGTTGAGTCCAGGTGACTTTGGCTGAATTTCGGTTGAGTTCAGGCTGACCTTTGGGTGAATTTGGGTGGATTTGGGTTGATTTTGGTGCCTCCCCATGATTTTTCTGCCATCCCCGCAGTGTCTGACCGTGACCGGAACCTGCTGGTGTACATGTACCTGCCGGAAGGTGAGCGGGGCGGGGCCAGGTGACCCCTGCTGACCCCTGCTGACCCCAGGTGACCCCGTGGTGACCCCGTGGTGACCCCGTGGTGTCCCTCCAGCCAAGGAATCGTTCGGGGGGCTGCGGCTGCTGCGCCGCGCCGACTTCCACGTGGGCGCCCACGTCAACACCTTCTGGCGCACGCCGTGCCGGGGGCACCCCGAGGGGCCCAACCGCCGCTCCAGCACCTGGGAGAACAAGCACATCACCTGGTTCGGTGAGGAGGGGACACACCTGGACACATCTGGGGACACCTGGGGACACCTGGGGACACATCTGGGGACACCTGGGGACACACCTGGGCACACATCTGGGGACACATCTGGGGCTGGGTGGGGCCAGGAGAACAAGGGTGGGATTTGGGGTGTGGGGATTTGGGGTGTGGGGATTTGGGGTGTGGAGATTTGGGGTGTGGGGATTTGGGGTGCTGGGATTTGGGGTGCTGGGATTTGGGGTGTGGGGATTTGGGGTGTGGGGATTTGGGGGTGGGGATTTGGGGTGCTGGGATTTGGGGTGTGGGGATTTGGGGTGGAATTCGGGGTGCCAGGACTCAGGGTGGGATTTGGGGTGCGGGGATTTGGGGTGTGGAGATTTGGGGTGCTGGGATTTGGGGTGTGGAGATTTGGGATGTGGGGATTTGGGGGATGGGGATTTGGGGGATGGGGATTTGGGGGATGGGGATTTGGGGTGCTGGGATTTGGGATGTGGGGATTTGGGGTGTGGAGATTTGGGATGTGGGGATTTGGGGTGTGGGGATTTGGGTGATGGGGATTTGGGGTGTGGGGATTTGGGGTGTGGGGATTTGGGGTGTGGAGATTTGGGGTGCGGGGATTTGGGGTGCTGGGATTTGGGGTGCTGGGATTTGGGGTGTGGGGATTTGGGGTGTGGGGATTTGGGGTGTGGAGATTTGGGGTGTGGGGATTTGGGGTGTGGGGATTTGGGGTGTGGAGATTTGGGGTGTGGGGATTTGGGGTGCTGGGATTTGGGGTGCTGGGATTTGGGGTGTGGGGATTTGGGGTGTGGGGATTTGGGGTGTGGAGATTTGGGGTGCTGGGACTTGGGGTGTGGAGATTTGGGGTGTGGGGATTTGGGGTGCTGGGATTTGGGGTGCTGGGATTTGGGGTGTGGGGATTTGGGGTGTGGGGATTTGGGGTGTGGAGATTTGGGGTGTGGGGATTTGGGGTGTGGGGATTTGGGGTGTGGGGATTTGGGGTGTGGAGATTTGGGGTGCTGGGATTTGGGGTGTGGGGATTTGGGGTGTGGAGATTTGGGGTGTGGGGATTTGGGGTGTGGGGATTTGGGGGTGCTGGGATTTGGGGTGCTGGGATTTGGGGTGTGGGGATTTGGGGTGTGGGGATTTGGGGTGGAATTCGGGTGCTGGGATTTGGGGTGTGGGGATTTGGGGTGTGGGGATTTGGGGTGTGGAGATTTGGGGTGTGGGGATTTGGGGTGCTGGGATTTGGGGTGTGGAGATTTGGGGTGTGGAGATTTGGGGGGTGGGGATTTGGGGGTGCTGGGATTTGGGGTGCGGGGATTTGGGGTGTGGGGATTTGGGGTGGAATTCGGGGTGCTGGGATTTGGGGTGTGGGGATTTGGGGTGTGGGGATTTGGGGTGGAATTCGGGGTGCCAGGACTCAGGGTGGGATTTGGGGTGTGGAGATTTGGGGTGTGGGGATTTGGGGTGCGGGGATTTGGGGTGCTGGGATTTGGGGTGTGGGGATTTGGGGGTGGGGATTTGGGGGTGCTGGGATTTGGGGTGCTGGGATTTGGGGTGTGGGGATTTGGGGTGTGGAGATTTGGGGTGTGGGGATTTGGGGTGTGGAGATTTGGGGTGGAATTCGGGGTGCCAGGACTCAGGGTGGGATTTGGGGTGTGGAGATTTGGGGTGTGGAGATTTGGGGTGCTGGGCTTTGGGGTGTGGGGATTTGGGGTGCTGGGATTTGGGGTGTGGGGATTTGGGGGGTGGGGATTTGGGGTGTGGAGATTTGGGGTGTGGGGATTTGGGGTGCTGGGATTTGGGGTGGAATTCGGGGTGCCAGGACTCAGGGTGGGATTTGGGGTGTGGGGATTTGGGGTGTGGAGATTTGGGGTGTGGGGATTTGGGGTGTGGGGATTTGGGGTGTGGAGATTTGGGGTGTGGAGATTTGGGGTGCTGGGATTTGGGGTGTGGGGATTTGGGGTGCGGGGATTTGGGGGGTGGGGATTTGGGGTGTGGGGATTTGGGGGGTGGGGATTTGGGGTGTGGAGATTTGGGGGTGCTGGGATTTGGGGTGTGGGGATTTGGGGTGTGGGGATTTGGGGTGTGGGGATTTGGGGTGTGGGGATTTGGGAGATGGGGATTTGGGGTGTGGGGATTTGGGGTGTGGGGATTTGGGGTGCTGGGATTTGGGGTGTGGGGATTTGGGGTGTGGGGATTTGGGGTGTGGGGATTTGGGGTGTGGAGATTTGGGGTGGAATTCGGGGTGCCAGGACTCAGGGTGGGATTTGGGGTGCTGGGATTTGGGGTGTGGAGATTTGGGGTGTGGGGATTTGGGGTGGAATTTGGGGTGCCAGGACTCAGGGTGGAATTTGGGGTGCCAGGATTTGGGGTGGAATTTGAGGTACTGGGATTCAGGGTGGGATTTGGGGTGCCGGGATTTGGGGTGCTGGGATTCAGGGTGGGATTTGGGGTGCCGGGATTTGGGGTGCTGGGATTCAGGGTGGGATTTGGGGTGCGGGGATTTGGGGGTGGAATTCGGGGCTGGAATTAGGGTGCCGGGATTGGGGGTGGAATTTGGGGTGCTGGGATTTGGGGAGGGATTTGGGGTGCTGGGATTCAGGCTGGGATTCTGGGTGGAATTCAGGGGTGCCAGGATTTGGGGTGCCGAGATTTGGGGTGCTAGGATTTGGGCTGGGATTCGGGGTGGAATTTGGGGTGCCGGGATTTGGGGTGGAATTCAGGGTGTTGGGATTTGGGGTGCCGGGATTTGGGGTGGAATTCGGTGTGCCAGGATTTCGGGGTGCCAGGATTTCGGGGCACCAGGATTTCGGGGTGCCGGGATTTCAGGGTGGAATTTCGGGTGCCGGCATTTTGGGGTGCCGGGATTTCGGGGTGCTGGGATTTCGGGGCGCCGGGATTTCAGGGTGGAATTTGGGGTGCCGGCATTTCGGGGCGCTGGGATTTCGGGGTGCTGGGATTTCGGGGTGGAATTTGGGGTGCCGGCATTTCGGGGCGCTGGGATTTCGGGGCGCTGGCATTTCGGGGTGCTGGGATTTCGGGGTGCTGGGATTTCGGGGTGCCAGGATTTCAGGGTGGAATTTGGGGTGCCGGCATTTCGGGGTGCTGGGATTTCGGGGTGCCGGCATTTCGGGGTGCCGGCATTTCGGGGCGCCCTGACCGCGCCGTCCCCGCAGCGACGCTGGACGGGGGCCTGGGGCTGCTGCTGCCGATGCAGGAGAAAACCTACAGGAGGCTGCTGATGCTGCAGAACGCGCTCAGCTCCGCCCTGCCCCACCTGGCCGGGCTCAACCCCCGGGCGTTCAGGTAATGGCACACCTGGGCACACCTGGGCACACCTGGGCACACGTGGGATACACCTGGGCACACCTGGGCACACCCAGGACACACCTGGGATACACCTGGGATACACCTGGGCACACCTGGGCACACCCAGGACACACCTGGGCACACCTGTCACACCTGGTGGGGCTCAACCCCCAGGCATTTAGGTACCATCAGCTGTCCCTCACCTGTCCCTCACCTGTCCCACACCTGTCCCACACCTGTCCCACACCTGTCCCTCACCTGTCCCACACCTGTCCCTCACCTGTCCCTCACCTGTCCCACACCTGTCCCACACCTGTCCCACCCCTGTCCCTCACCTGTCCCACACCTGTCCCACACCTGTCCCCTCACCTGTCCCTCACCTGTCCCTCACCTGTCCCACACCTGTCCCACACCTGTCCCACACCTGTCCCCTCACCTGTCCCTCACCTGTCCCTCACCTGTCCCACACCTGTCCCTCACCTGTCCCACACCTGTCCCCTCACCTGTCCCACACCTGTCCCACACCTGTCCCACACCTGTCCCACACCTGTCCCTCACCTGTCCCACACCTGTCCCACACCTGCCCCTCACCTGTCCCACACCTGTCCCTCACCTGTCCCTCACCTGTCCCACACCTGTCCCACACCTGTCCCTCACCTGTCCCACCCCTGTCCCTCACCTGTCCCACACCTGTCCCTCACCTGTCCCTCACCTGTCCCTCACCTGTCCCCCGTCCCACCTGTGCCCGCAGGCTGCTGCAGTCGGAGCGGCGGCTGCTCCAGAACGCCGTGCGGAACGTGCTGGACGGGGAACTGCTGGGCAGGTTCCTGTACCTGAGCGCCATGGAGCGCGGCGAGCTGGCCAAGAAGATCGGCACCACGCCCGACATCGTGAGTGGCACCGCCACGGGCACGGGGGAGGGACGGGGTGGGACAGGTGAGGGACTGGGACAGGTGAGGGACAGGTGAGGGACAGGTGTGGGACAGGGGAGCTGGCCAAGATCGGCACCACGCCCGACATCGTGAGTGGCACCGCCATGGGCACGGGGGAGGGACAGGGTGGGACAGGGGTGGGACAGGTGAGGGACAGGTGTGGGACAGGGGTGGGACAGGTGAGGGACAGGGGTGGGACAGGTGAGGGGACAGGTGAGGGACAGGTGAGCTGGCCAAGAAGATCGGCACCACGCCCGACATCGTGAGTGGCACCGCCATGGGCACGGGGGAGGGACGGGGTGGGACAGGTGAGGGGACAGGTGAGGGACAGGTGAGCTGGCCAAGAAGATCGGCACCACGCCCGACATCGTGAGTGGCACCGCCACGGGCACGGGGGAGGGACGGGGTGGGACAGGTGAGGGACAGGTGTGGGACAGGTGAGGGGACAGGTGAGGGACAGGTGAGGGACAGGTGTGGGACAGGGGTGGGACAGGTGAGGGACAGGGGTGGGACAGGTGAGGGACAGGTGAGGGACAGGTGAGCTGGCCAAGAAGATCGGCACCACGCCCGACATCGTGAGTGGCACCGCCACGGGCACGGGGGAGGGACGGGGTGGGACAGGTGAGGGACAGGGGTGGGACAGGTGAGGTTGGGACAGGTGTGGGACAGGGGTGGGACAGGTGAGGTTGGGACAGGTGTGGGACAGGTGAGGGACAGGTGTGGGACAGGTGAGGGACAGGTGAGGGACAGGTGTGGGACTGGGACAGGTGTGGGACAGGTGAGGTTGGGGACAGGTGTGGGACAGGTGAGGGACAGGTGTGGGACTGGGACAGGTGTGGGACAGGTGTGGGACTGGGACAGGTGTGGGACAGGTGAGGTTGGGACAGGTGTGGGACAGGGGTGGGACAGGTGTGGGACAGGTGAGGGACAGGTGTGGGACAGGTGTGGTTGGGACAGGGGTGGGACAGGGGTGGGACAGGTGTGGTTGGGGACAGGTGTGGTTGGGACGGGTGAGGGACAGGTGAGGGACAGGTGTGGGACAGGTGTGGGACAGGTGTGGTTGGGGACGGGTGTGGGACAGGTGTGGGACAGGTGTGGGACAGGTGTGGGACAGGTGTGGTTGGGGACAGGTGAGCCCCTGACCCCCCTCCCACCCCACAGATCCTGGACGACCTCCTGGAGATCGACCGAGTCACCGCCCACTTCTGAGAGACCCCAAAACGCCCCAAAACGGCCCCAAAACGCCCCCGTTTGTAATAAAACACAACCCTCAGCTCCGCTTTTTGGGGTTTATTTGGGGGATTTTGGGGTTCACAGTGGCTTTTGCGGGGTTCACAGTGGCTTTTGGGGGGTTCACAGTGGTTTTTGGGGGGATATTGGGGCATTTTTGGTGTCTTTCAGGTGCTTTTCGGGTGCTTTTTGGTGGTTTCGGGTGTTGCCCTTTTGGGGCGGTTTGGGGTTTTTTGGTGCTTTTGGGGTTTGGTTTTCAGGTGGGTTCTGGGGTGGTTTCCAGCTGTTTCCAGCTGTTTCTCAGGTGGGTTTCGGGTATTTTGGGGCGCTTTCGGCTGTTTCCAGGTGTTCTTTCTGTGTTCCCATCCGCTCTGGGGTATCCTCCGAGCGTTTCCCGGGTGTTTCCAGCTGTGTTCCAGCTGTTTCTGCCTCTTTTTTGGGTGCTTTTCCGTGTTTCCGGCTGGGTTTTGGGGTGATTTGGGGCTGTTTTGGGGTTTCCAGCTGTTTCCAGCTGTTTCCCGGGTGTTTCCCGCTGGTTTTCAGGTGTTTTTCAGTGTTTCCAGCTGGTTTTTGGGGTCTTTTGGGACATTTTGGGGTGTTTCCTGCTGGTTTTCGGGTGGTTTTTCAGTGTTTCTGGCTGGTTTTTGGGATGTTTTGGGGCGTTTTTGGCAGTTTTGGAGTTTCCAGCTGTTTTTCAGATGTTTCTTGCTGGTTTTCAGGTGTTTTTCTGTGTTTCCGGTTGGTTTTTGGGGTATTTTGGGGCGGTTTTGGCAGTTTTGGGGTTTCCAGCTGGTTTTCAGGTGTTTTTCAGATGCTTTCAGGTGTTTTCGCTGTTTCTGGCTGATTTTTGGGGTGTTTCAGGTGTTTCCCGCTGGTTTCCGGATGTTTTCAGTGCTTTTTTAGTGTTTCTGGCTGGTTTTGGGGCGTTTTTTGCACTTTTGGGGTTTCCAGCTGTTCTCCAGCTGTTTCCCGGGTGGTTTTTCAGTGTTTCCAGCTGGGTTTTGGGGTATTTTGGGGTGGTTTTTGCGGTTTTGGGGTTTCCAGCTGTTTCCCGGGTGTTTCCTGCTGTTTTTCGGGTGTTGTTTCAGCTTGTCCAGCTGGATTTTGGGGTATTTTGAGGTGGTTTCCAGCTGTTCTCCAGCTGTTTCCCGGGTGTTTCCAGCTGTTTCCCAGGTGGTTTTTCAGTGTTTCCAGCTGGTTTTTGGGGGGTTTTGAGGCGGTTTTCAGCAGTTTTGGTGTTTCCAGCTGTTCTCCAGCTGTTTCCCGGGTGTTTCTGGCTGTTTCCCGGGTGGTTTTTCAATGTTTCCAGCTGGTTTTTGGGGGGTTTTGAGGCGGTTTTCAGCAGTTTTGGTGTTTCCAGCTGTTCTCCAGCTGTTTCCCGGGTGGTTTTTCAATGTTTCCAGCTGGTTTTTTGGGTGTTTTGAGGCGGTTTTCAGCAGTTTTGGGGTTTCCAGCTGTTTCCCGGGTGGTTTTTCAGTGTTTCTGGCTGGTTTTTTGGGTGTTTTGAGGCGGTTTTCAGCAGTTTCGGCGTTTCCAGCTGTTCTCCAGCTGTTCCCCGGGTGTTTCCGGCTGTGTCCCGGGTGTCGTTTCCGTGTTTCCGGCTGGTTTTTGGGGCTGTTTTTGGGGCGTTTCCGGCCGTTTCGGGGTGTCTGGCGCCCCCCTCAGGCGCGCAGCAGCTGCTGCAGGTGCTCCCCGAGCGGCAGCGCCCCCCAGCGGCTCAGCAGCCGCAGCGCCGCCGCCGCCAAACGGAACCGGAACCACTCGAGCCTGGGGGGGCGGGACGGGGGAGGGGTCACAGCTGGGGAGGGGGCACAGCTGGGGGAGGGGGCACAGCTGGGGGGAGGGGGCACAGCTGGGGGGAGGGGGCACAGCTGGGGAGGGGGCACAGCTGGGGGGAGGGGGCACAGCTGGGGAGGGGTCACAGCTGGGGAGGGGGCACAGCTGGGGAGGGGTCACAGCTGGGGAGGGGGCACAGCTGGGGAGGGGGCACAGCTGGGGAGGGGGCACAGCTGGGGGGAGGGGGCACAGCTGGGGAGGGGGCACAGCTGGGGGGAGGGGGCACAGCTGGGGGAGGGGGCACAGCTGGGGGGAGGGGGCACAGCTGGGGGAGGGGGCACAGCTGGGGAGGGGGCACAGCTGGGGGGAGGGGTCACAGGTGGGGAGGGGGCACAGCTGGGGAGGGGTCACAGCTGGGGGGAGGGGGCACAGCTGGGGAGGGGGCACAGATGGGGAGGGGGCACAGCTGGGGGAGGGGGCACAGCTGGGGGAGGGGGCACAGCTGGGGAGGGGGCACAGCTGGGGGGAGGGGGCACAGCTGGGGGAGGGGTCACAGCTGGGGAGGGGTCACAGCTGGGGGGAGGGGGCACAGCTGGGGGAGGGGGCACAGCTGGGGAGGGGGCACAGCTGGGGAGGGTCACAGGTGGGGAGGGGGCACAGCTGGGGGAGGGGTCACAGCTGGGGGGAGGGGTCACAGCTGGGGAGGGGTCACAGCTGGGGGGGAGGGGGGTCACACACCTAAGGGCCCCCCACCTGCGCCCCTCCCCCACCTGCGCCCCTCCCCCCCACCTGACCCCTCCCCCACCTGACCCCTCCCCCCGTGCCCCCCCGCCCCTCCCCCCGTTACCTGAGCGCCACCTCGAAGCGCAGCCGCTCCCAGCCCAGGCGCAGCCGCTGCCGCAGGGACCCCCCGGGACCCCCCCTCAGGCGGCTCCAGCTGCGCACGGCGCTGTGGGGGAGGGGCGGCTCAGCGGGGGGGCACCTGGGCACCCCCACCGGGGCCACCTGGGCACCCAAACCCCACCCAGGGCTCACCTGGGCAACCAAACCCCACCCAGGGCTCACCTGGGCACCCCCACCGGGCACCTGGGCACCCAAATCCCACCCAGGGTTCACCTGGGCACCCAAACCCCACCCAGGGCTCACCTGGGCACCCCCACCGGGCACCTGGGCACCCCCGGGGCTCACCTGGGCACCCCCACCGGGCACCTGGGCAACCCCATGGGGCACCTGGGCACCCAATCCCCCTCTCAGGGCTCACCTGGGCACCCCCACCGGGCACCTGGGCACCCCCGGGGCTCACCTGGGCACCCCCACCGGGCACCTGGGCACCCAAATCCCACCCAGGGCTCACCTGGGCACCCCCACGGGGCCACCTGGGCACCCAAACCCCACCCAGGGCTCACCTGGGCACCCCCACCGGGGCCACTTGGGCACCCAAACCCCCACCCCAGGGCTCACCTGGGATACCTGGGGCACACCTGGGGCACACGTGGTACAGCTGTGACACACACACTCACACCTGGCACACACCTGGCACACACCTGGCACACACCTGGCACACACCTGGCACAGCTGGCACCGTCTCACCTGCGTGCCATCAGCCCGTAGCGGTCAGCGGGTGCCCCCAGGGCGCCGTGGACGCTGCGCACGGTGTTGATGTTGCGGAACACCAGCAGCACGGGCACACCTGGCACACACCTGGCACACACCCGGCACACACCTGGCACAGCTGGCACCGTCTCACCTGCGTGCCATCAGCCCGTAGCGGTCAGCGGGTGCCCCCAGGGCGCCGTGGACGCTGCGCACGGTGTTGATGTTGCGGAACACCAGCAGCACGGGCACACCTGGCACACACCTGGCACACACCTGGCACACACCTGGCACAGCTGGCACCGTCTCACCTGCGTGCCATCAGCCCGTAGCGGTCAGCGGGTGCCCCCAGGGCGCCGTGGACGCTGCGCACGGTGTTGATGTTGCGGAACACCAGCAGCATGGGCCGCGGCAGCGCCCGCAGCACGCGCACGATGTGCGGGAAGCGCTGCGCCGCCATCGCCCGCATGTAGCCGCGCTCCTCCGGGCTCAGGTGCCCCTCAGGTGCCCCCTGCAGGTGCCCTCGCCGTGCCACGTTCGGGCAAGCCCCGCCAGGCTCCAGGAGCCGCGAGTCGCGGCCCAGAGGCCGCTGCATCAGCATCTCCGAGAAGAGGAAATAGTCTGAGGGGGGGGGGGGAGGGGGGTTAGGGGGTGGGGGCTTCGCGGGTGCCACCGCAGGTGCCCCCCCACCTGTACCCCAGGTACCCCCCAGGTGCCCCTCAGGTGCCCCTCAGGTACCCCCACAGGTGCCCCTCAGATACCCCCACAGGTGCCCCCACAGGTGCCCCGCAGGTGCCCCTCAGGTACCCCCACAGGTACCCCCACAGGTGCCCCACAGGTACCCCCACAGGTGCCCCCACAGGTGCCCCGCAGGTGCCCCCACACCTGTACCCCAGGTACCTCTCCAGGTGCCCCACAGGTACCGCCACACCTGTACCCCAGGTACCCCCACAGGTGCCCCTCAGGTACCCCCACAGGTGCCCCTCAGGTGCCCCTCAGGTACCCCCACAGGTGCCCCTCAGGTGCCCCCACAGGTGCCCCACAGGTGCCCCCACACCTGTGCCCCAGGTACCCCCTCAGGTGCCCCCACAGGTGCCCCCACAGGTGCCCCTCAGGTACCCCCACAGGTGCCCCACAGGTGCCCCACAGGTACCGCCACACCTGTACCCCAGGTACCCC
This sequence comes from Coloeus monedula, assembly GCF_965178545.1. NCBI lineage: Eukaryota > Metazoa > Chordata > Aves > Passeriformes > Corvidae > Coloeus > Coloeus monedula. The sequence continues at coordinate 160,293,033 of NC_138781.1, forward strand.
CCAAGTACCCCTCAGATACCCCTCAGGTACCCCCACAGGTACCCCCACAGGTACCCCCCCCGGTACCCCCCCCGGTACCCCCACAGGTGCCCCCACAGGTGCCCCGCAGGTGCCCCCTCAGGTGCCCCCTTAGGTGCCCCCTCAGGTACCCCCCAGACACCCCTCAGGTACCACCACAGGAACCCCCCCAGGTGCCCCCCAGGTGCCCCCCAGGTACCCCCCCAGGTACCCCATTTTTGGGCTCCCTTTTCCCATTTTCGGGCTCCCTCCCCCCATTTTTGGGCTCCCTCTCCTCATTTTGGGCTCCCTACCCCAATTTTGGGCTCCCTCTCCCCTTTTTTGGGCTCCCTCTCCCCATTTTTGGGCTCCCTCTCCCCATTTTCGGGCTCCCTCTCCCCATTTCAGGCTCCCTCCCCCATTTTTGGGCTCCCTCTCCCCATTTTCGGGCTCCCTCTCCCCATTTTTGGGTTCCCTCTTCCATTTTTGGGCTCCCTCCCTCCATTTTTGGGGCTCCTCTCCCCATTTTGGGCTCCCTCTCCCCATTTTCGGGCTCCCTCCCCCCATTTTTGGGCTCCCTCTCCTCATTTTGGGCTCCCTACCCCAATTTTGGGCTCCCTCTCCCCATTTTTGGGCTCCTTCCCTGCATTTTTGGCTCCCTCTCCCCATTTTTTGGGCTCCCTCTCCCCATTTTCGGGCTCCTCCCCCCATTTTGGGCTCCCTCCTCCGATTTTCGGGCTCCCTTTTCCCCCATTTTTGGGCTCCTCTCCCCATTTTTGGGCTCCCTCTCCCCATTTTGGGCTCCCTCCCCCCATTTTCGGGCTCCCTCTCCCCATTTTGGGCTCCCTCCCCCCATTTTTGGGCTCCTCCCCCCATTTTCGGGCTCCCTCTCCCCATTTTGGGCTCCCTCTCCCCATTTTCGGGCTCCCTCCCCCATTTTCGGGCTCCCTCCCCCATTTTCGTGACCCCTCCCCCCATTTTGGGCTCCCTCTCCCCATTTTCGGGCTCCCTCCCCCATTTTCGGGCTCCCTCTCCCCATTTTCGGGCTCCCTCTCCCCATTTTGGGCTCCCTCTCCCCATTTTCGGGCTCCCTCTCCCCATTTCAGGCTCCCTCCCCCCATTTTTGGGCTCCCTCCCCCCATTTTCGGGCTCCCTCTCCCCATTTTGGGCTCCCTCCCCCCATTTTTGGGCTCCTCCCCCCATTTTCGGGCTCCTCTCCCCATTTTGGGCTCCCTCTCCCCATTTTTGGGGCTCCTCCCCCCATTTTCGGGCTCCCTCCCCCCATTTTTGGGCTCCCTCTCCCCATTTTTGGGGCCCCCTCTCCCCATTTTGGGCTCCCTCTCCCCATTTCAGGCTCCCTCCCCCCATTTTTGGGCTCCCTCTCCCCATTTTCGGGCTCCTGCCCCCATTTTTGGGCTCCGTCCCCCCATTTTCGTGACCCCTCTCCCCATTTTTGGGCTCCCTCCCCCCATTTTCGGGCTCCCTCCCCCCATTTTCGGGCTCCCTCTCCCCATTTTGGGCTCCCTCTCCCCATTTCAGGCTCCCTCCCCCCATTTTTGGGCTCCCTCTCCCCATTTTCGGGCTCCTGCCCCCATTTTTGGGCTCCGTCCCCCCATTTTCGTGACCCCTCTCCCCATTTTTGGGCTCCCTCCCCCCATTTTCGGCTCCCTCTCCCCATTTTTGGGCTCCCTCTCCCCATTTTTGGGCTCCCTCTTCCCATTTTGGGCTCCCTCTCCCCATTTTTGGGCTCCCTCTCCCCATTTTGGGCTCCCTCTCCCCATTTCAGGCTCCCTCCCCCCATTTTCGGCTCCCTCCCCCCATTTCCGGGCTCCCTCTCCCCATTTCCAGGCTCCCTCTCCCCATTTTTGGGCTCCCTCTCCTCACCCTGCACCCCCAGTTCCGCCGCCCGCTCCCTCATGCCCTCGTGGTCCCGCAGCACGATCGCCCTCCAGAGCCCGCACAGCGACACCCGCTCCCTGCGGGAAGGGAGGGGTTAAAACGGGGGGGCCGGGGCGGGGGTTTTGGGGTCCCCCCCCGTGTTTTGGGGTCCCCCCCCGTGTTTTGGGGTCCCTCACCTCTCGCTCAGGGTCTCGTACAGGCCGTGGTCCAGCAGCACCAGCTGCGCTCTCCCGTCGGGGCCCCGGCGCACCAGCACTGCCGCGGGGGGAGGGGGCGTTCGGGAGCCCCCCCTTTTTTTGGGGGGGGACCCCCCCCGCCCTATTTTGGGGATCCCCCCTCCTTTTTGGGGGTCCCGCTCAATTTTTGGGCCCCCCCCCCCCCTCCCCTCCATCGGTGTCCCCATTTTCCTTGGGGAACGCTTCCGTTTCTTAAGGATGCCCCTGTTTTGGGGGGACCCTTTTTTTGGGGGACCCCCCTCTTTTTTGGGGACCCCCCTCCTCCTTTTTGGGGGTCCCTCCTCTCTCGCTTTTTGGGGACACCCCGCTGGTTTGGGGGACCCTCTTTTGGGGACCCCCCTGTTTTGGGGAACCCCTTTTTTTGGGGATTCCCCCTGTTTTGGGCCCCCCCCCTTTTTTGGGGGACCCCCGTCCTATTTTGGGGACCCCCCTCCTCCTTTTTGGGGGTCCCTCCCTTCTCACTTTTTGGGGACACCCCGCTGCTTTGGGCGACTCCTTTTGGGGACCCCCGCCCTATTTTGGGGACCCCCTCCCTCTTTTTTGGGGTCCCTCCCCTCTCCCTTTTTGGGGACACCCCGCTGCTTTGGGGGACCCTCTTTTGGGGACCCCCCTCTTTTTTGGGGGACCCCCGCCCTATTTTGGGGATCCCCCCCCCACCTTTTTAGGGGTCCCTCCCCTCCTCTCTCCCTTTTTGGGGACACCCCGCTGCTTTGGGGGACCCCCCTGTTTTGGGGAGCCTCCGCTTTTTGGGGACCCCCATCCTATTTTGGGGACCCCCATCCTATTTTGGGGACCCCCGCCCTATTTTGGGGACCCCCGTCCTATTTTGGGGATCCTCCGCTCTTTTTGGGGTCCCTCCCCTCTCCCTTTTTGGGGACACCCCGCTGCTTTAGGGGACCCCTTTTCGGGGACCCCCCTGTTTTGGGGAACCCCTTTTTTTGGGGATTCCCCCTGTTTTGGGCCCCCCCCCTTTTTTGGGGGACCCCCCTCCTTTTTGGGGACCTCCTCCCTCTTTTTTGGGGTCCCTCCCCTCTCCCTTTTTGGGGACACCCCGCTGCATTGGGGGACCCTCTTTTGGGGACCCCCCTCTTTTTTGGGGGACCCCCGCCCTATTTTGGGGATCCCCCCTCCACCTTTTTTGGGGTCCCTCCCCTCCTCTCTCCCTTTTTGGGGACACCCCGCTGCTTTGGGGGACCCCCCTGTTTTGGGGAGCCTCCGCTTTTTGGGGACCCCCATCCTATTTTGGGGACCCCCATCCTATTTTGGGGACCCCCGTCCTATTTTGGGGATCCTCCGCTCTTTTTGGGGTCCCTCCCCTCTCGCTTTTTGGGGACACCCCACTGGTTTGGGCGACTCCTTTTGAGGACCCCCCTGTTTTGGGGAACCCCTTTTTTTGGGGACTCCCCCTGTTTGGGCCCCCCCCTTTTTTGGGGGACCCCCCTCCTTTTTGGGGACCTCCTCCCTCTTTTTTGGGGTCCCTCCCCTCTCCCTTTTTGGGGACACCCCGCTGCTTTGGGGGACCCTCTTTTGGGGACCCCCCTCTTTTTTGGGGGACCCCCGCCCTATTTTGGGGATCCCCCCTCCACCTTTTTAGGGGTCCCTCCCCTCTCCCTTTTTGGGGACACCCCGCTGCTTTGGGGGACCCCCCTGTTTTGGGGAGCCTCCGCTTTTTGGGGACCCCCATCCTATTTTGGGGACCCCCATCCTATTTTGGGGACCCCCGCCCTATTTTGGGGATCCTCCGCTCTTTTTGGGGTCCCTCCCCTCTCCCTTTTTGGGGACACCCCGCTGCTTTGGAGGACCCCCCTGTTTTGGGGAGCCTCCGCTTTTTGGGGACCCCCATCCTATTTTGGGGACACCTGTCCTATTTTGGGGACCCCCGCCCTATTTTGGGGACCCCCGCCCTATTTTGGGGATCCTCCGCTCTTTTTGGGGTCCCTCCCCTCTCGCTTTTTGGGGACACCCCGCTGGTTTGGGGGACCCCCTTTTGGGGACCCCCCTGTTTTGGGGAACCCCTTTTTTTGGGGACTCCCCCTGTTTTGGGCCCCCCCCTTTTTTGGGGGACCCCCGTTCTATTTTGGGGACCCCCCTCCTCCTTTTTGGGGGTCCCTCCCTTCTCACTTTTTGGGGACACCCCGCTGCTTTGGGCGACTCCTTTTGGGGACCCCCGCCCTATTTTGGGGACCCCCTCCCTCTTTTTTGGGGTCCCTCCCCTCTCCCTTTTTGGGGACACCCCGCTGCTTTGGGGGACCCTCTTTTGGGGACCCCCCTCTTTTTTGGGGGACCCCCGCCCTATTTTGGGGATCCCCCCCCCACCTTTTTAGGGGTCCCTCCCCTCCTCTCTCCCTTTTTGGGGACACCCCGCTGCTTTGGGGGACCCCCCTGTTTTGGGGAGCCTCCGCTTTTTGGGGACCCCCATCCTATTTTGGGGACCCCCATCCTATTTTGGGGACCCCCGCCCTATTTTGGGGACCCCCGTCCTATTTTGGGGATCCTCCGCTCTTTTTGGGGTCCCTCCCCTCTCCCTTTTTGGGGACACCCCGCTGCTTTAGGGGACCCCTTTTCGGGGACCCCCCTGTTTTGGGGAACCCCTTTTTTTGGGGATTCCCCCTGTTTTGGGCCCCCCCCCTTTTTTGGGGGACCCCCCTCCTTTTTGGGGACCTCCTCCCTCTTTTTTGGGGTCCCTCCCCTCTCCCTTTTTGGGGACACCCCGCTGCATTGGGGGACCCTCTTTTGGGGACCCCCCTCTTTTTTGGGGGACCCCCGCCCTATTTTGGGGATCCCCCCTCCACCTTTTTTGGGGTCCCTCCCCTCCTCTCTCCCTTTTTGGGGACACCCCGCTGCTTTGGGGGACCCCCCTGTTTTGGGGAGCCTCCGCTTTTTGGGGACCCCCATCCTATTTTGGGGACCCCCATCCTATTTTGGGGACCCCCGTCCTATTTTGGGGATCCTCCGCTCTTTTTGGGGTCCCTCCCCTCTCGCTTTTTGGGGACACCCCACTGGTTTGGGCGACTCCTTTTGAGGACCCCCCTGTTTTGGGGAACCCCTTTTTTTGGGGACTCCCCCTGTTTGGGCCCCCCCCTTTTTTGGGGGACCCCCCTCCTTTTTGGGGACCTCCTCCCTCTTTTTTGGGGTCCCTCCCCTCTCCCTTTTTGGGGACACCCCGCTGCTTTGGGGGACCCTCTTTTGGGGACCCCCCTCTTTTTTGGGGGACCCCCGCCCTATTTTGGGGATCCCCCCCCCACCTTTTTAGGGGTCCCTCCCCTCCTCTCTCCCTTTTTGGGGACACCCCGCTGCTTTGGGGGACCCCCCTGTTTTGGGGAGCCTCCGCTTTTTGGGGACCCCCGCCCTATTTTGGGGACCCCCATCCTATTTTGGGGACCCCTGTCCTATTTTGGGGATCCTCCGCTCTTTTTGGGGTCCCTCCCCTCTCGCTTTTTGGGGACACCCCGCTGCTTTGGGCGACTCCTTTTGGGGACCCCCCTGTTTTGGGGAACCCCTTTTTTTGGGGACTCCCCCTGTTTGGGCCCCCCCCCTTTTTTGGGGGACCCCCGTCCTATTTTGGGGACCCCCCTCCTCCTTTTTGGGGGTCCCTCCCTTCTCACTTTTTGGGGACACCCCGCTGCTTTGGGCGACTCCTTTTGGGGACCCCCGCCCTATTTTGGGGACCCCCTCCCTCTTTTTTGGGGTCCCTCCCCTCTCCCTTTTTGGGGACACCCCGCTGCTTTGGGGGACCCCCCTGTTTTGGGGAGCCTCCGCTTTTTGGGGACCCCCATCCTATTTTGGGGACCCCCATCCTATTTTGGGGACCCCCGCCCTATTTTGGGGACCCTCCGCTCTTTTTGGGGACCCTCCCCTCTCGCTTTTTGGGGACACCCCGCTGGTTTGGGGAACCCCCTTTTGGGGACCCCCCTGTTTTGGGGAACCCCTTTTTTTGGGGACTCCCCCTGTTTTGGCCCCCCCCTCTTTTTTGGGGGTCCCCCGCCCTATTTTGGGGACCCCCTCCCTCTTTTTTGGGGTCCCTCCCCTCTCCCTTTTTGGGGACACCCCGCTGCTTTGGGGGACCCCCCTGTTTTGGGGAGCCTCCGCTTTTTGGGGTCCCCCATCCTATTTTGGGGACCCCCGCCCTATTTTGGGGACCCCCATCCTATTTTGGGGACCCCTGTCCTATTTTGGGGACCCCCATCCTATTTTGGGGACCCCCGCCCTATTTTGGGGACCCCCGTCCTATTTTGGGGATCCTCCGCTCTTTTTGGGGTCCCTCCCCTCTCCCTTTTTGGGGACACCCCGCTGCTTTGGGGGACCCCCTTTTGAGGACCCCCCTGTTTTGGGGAACCCCTTTTTTTGGGGATTCCCCCTGTTTTGGCCCCCCCCCCCTTTTTTGGGGGACCCCCCTCCTTTTTGGGGACCCCCTCCCTCTTTTTTGGGGTCCCTCCCCTCTCCCTTTTTGGGGACACCCCGCTGCTTTGGGGGACCCCCGTGTTTTGGGGAGCCTCCGCTTTTTGGGGACCCCCATCCTATTTTGGGGACCCCCGCCCTATTTTGGGGACCCCCGCCCTATTTTGGGGACCCCCTCCCTCTTTTTTGGGGTCCCTCCCCTCGCCCTTTTTGGGGACACCCCGCTGCTTTGGGGAACCCCCTTTTGGGGACCCCCCCCTTTTTTTGGGGGAACCCCTTTTTTTAGGGACTCTCCCTGTTTTGGGCCCCCCCCCTTTTTTGGGGGACCCCCGTCCTATTTTGGGGACCCCCCTCCTCCTTTTTGGGGGTCCCTCCCTTCTCACTTTTTGGGGACACCCCGCTGCTTTGGGCGACTCCTTTTGGGGACCCCCGCCCTATTTTGGGGACCCCCTCCCTCTTTTTTGGGGTCCCTCCCCTCTCCCTTTTTGGGGACACCCCGCTGCTTTGGGGGACCCTCTTTTGGGGACCCCCCTCTTTTTTGGGGGACCCCCGCCCTATTTTGGGGATCCCCCCTCCACCTTTTTAGGGGTCCCTCCCCTCTCCCTTTTTGGGGACACCCCGCTGCTTTGGGGGACCCCCCTGTTTTGGGGAGCCTCCGCTTTTTGGGGACCCCCATTCTATTTTGGGGACCCCCATCCTATTTTGGGGACCCCCATCCTATTTTGGGGACCCCCGCCCTATTTTGGGGATCCTCCGCTCTTTTTGGGGTCCCTCCCCTCTCCCTTTTTGGGGACACCCCGCTGCTTTGGGGGACCCCCTTTTGGGGACCCCCCTGTTTTGGGGAACCCCTTTTTTTGGGGATTCCCCCTGTTTTGGGCCCCCCCCTTTTTTGGGGGACCCCCGTCCTATTTTGGGGACCCCCCTCCTCCTTTTTGGGGGTCCCTCCCTTCTCACTTTTTGGGGACACCCCACTGTTTTGGGCGACTCCTTTTGGGGACCCCCGCCCTATTTTGGGGACCTCCTCCCTCTTTTTTGGGGTCCCTCCCCTCTCCCTTTTTGGGGACACCCCGCTGCTTTGGGGGACCCTCTTTTGGGGACCCCCCTCTTTTTTGGGGGACCCCCGCCCTATTTTGGGGATCCCCCCTCCACCTTTTTAGGGGTCCCTCCCCTCCTCTCTCCCTTTTTGGGGACCCCCATCCTATTTTGGGGACCCCTGTCCTATTTTGGGGACCCCCGCCCTATTTTGGGGATCCTCTGCTCTTTTTGGGGTCCCTCCCCTCTCCCTTTTTGGGGACACCCCGCTGCTTTGGGGGACCCCCTTTTGGGGACCCCCCTGTTTTGGGGAACCCCTTTTTTTGGGGATTCCCCCTGTTTTGGGCCCCCCCCCTTTTTTTGGGGACCCCCTTTTTTTGGGGATCGCTCCCCTCCTTTTTGGGGGACCCCTCCCTTCCTGTTTTTTTGGGGACCCCCTCTCTTTAAGGACGCCCCCCCAATCCTTGGTCCCCTCTCCTTTTTTGGGGATCCCTCTGCTCCTTTTCAGGGACCCCCCCCAGTTTTGGGGACCCCTACTTTTTGAGGTCCCCCCCAGTTTTGGGGTCCTTCTCCAGGTTTTGGGGTCCCTCCCCTCGGTTTTGGAGTCCCCCCCGTTTTAGGATCGCCCTCCCCAGGTTTTGGGGTCCCCCCTCTTTTGGGATCCCCCTGGTTTTGGGGTCCCCCGTGATTTCGGGGTCCCTCCCCAGTTTTGGGCTCCCTCCTCCCACTTTTGGGGTCCCCCCCGGTTTTGCGATCCCCCTCCCCAGGTTTTGGGCTCTCCCCCAGTTTTGGGGTCCCACTCCCAGGTTTTGGGGTCCCTCCCCCAGGTTTTGGGGTCCCACTCCCAGGTTTTGGGGTGCCCCCGGTACCGTTGCCGGGGTGCGGATCCGCGTGGATGAAGCCGGTGTAGAAAATCTGCTCGGCGAACACCTGGATCAGCTTCTCTGCGGTCTGGGGGGGCACGGGGGGGTCAGGGACCCCAAAAACCGCCCCAAAAACACCCCTGGGACCCCAAAAATCCCAAAACTCACAGGGATTAACAAGGGGGGAGCAGGGACCCCAAAAACCGCCCCAAAAACACCCCTGGGACCCCAAAAATCCCAAAAATGCACACGGATTAACAAGGGGGGAGCAGGGACCCCAAAAACCGCCCCAAAAACACCCCTGGGACCCCAAAAATCCCAAAACTCACAGGGATTAACAAGGGGGGAGCAGGGACCCCAAAAAACGCCCCAAAAACACCCCTGGGACCCCAAAAATCCCAAAAACCCACACGGATTAACAAGGGGGGAGCAGGGACCCCAAAAACCGCCCCAAAAACACCCCTGGGACCCCAAAAATCCCAAAACTCACACGGATTAACAAGGGGGGAGCAGGGACCCCAAAACCACCCCAAAAACACCCCTGGGACCCCAAAAATCCCAAAAATGCACATGGATTGACAAGGGGGGGTCAGGGACCCCAAAAAACGCCCCAAAAACACCCCTGGGACCCAAAAAATCCCAAAACTCACAGGGATTAACAAGGGGGGAGCAGGGACCCCAAAAAACGCCCCAAAAACACCCCTGGGACCCCAAAAATCCCAAAAACCCACACGGATCAGCAAGGGGGGAGCAGGGACCCCAAAAAACGCCCCAAAAACACCCCTGGGACCCAAAAAATCCCAAAAATACACACGGATTGACAAGGGGGGAGCAGGGACCCCAAAAACCGCCCCAAAAACACCCCTGGGACCCCAAAAATCCCAAAACTCACAGGGATTAATCAAGGGGGGAGCAGGGACCCCAAAAACCACCCCAAAAACACCCCTGGGACCCCAAAAATCCCAAAAACCCACACGGATCAGCAAGGGGGGGTCAGGGACCCCAAAAACCACCCCAAAAACACCCCTGGGACCCCAAAAATCCCAAAACCCCACACGGATTGACAAGGGGGGAGCAGGGACCCCAAAAACCGCCCCAAAAACACCCCTGGGACCCCAAAAATCCCAAAACTCACACGGATTGACAAGGGGGGAGCAGGGACCCCAAAAACCGCCCCAAAAACACCCCTGGGACCCCAAAAATCCCAAAAACCCACACGGATCAGCAAGGGGGGGTCAGGGACCCCAAAAACCACCCCAAAAACACCCCTGGGACCCCAAAAATCCCAAAAATGCACACGGATTGACAAGGGGGGAGCAGGGACCCCAAAAACCACCCCAAAAACACCCCTGGGACCCCAAAAATCCCAAAAACCCACACGGATCAACAAGGGGGGAGCAGGGACCCCAAAAACCGCCCCAAAAACACCCCTGGGACCCCAAAAATCCCAAAACTCACACGGATTGACAAGGGGGGAGCAGGGACCCCAAAAACCGCCCCAAAAACACCCCTGGGACCCCAAAAATCCCAAAAACCCACACGGATCAGCAAGGGGGGGTCAGGGATCCCAAAAACCACCCCAAAAATACCCCTGGGACCCCAAAAATCCCAAAACCCACACGGATTAACAAGGGGGGGTCAGGGATCCCAAAAACCACCCCAAAAACACCCCTGGGACCCCAAAAATCCCAAAACCCACACGGATTAACAAGGGGGGAGCAGGGACCCCAAAAAACGCCCCAAAAACACCCCTGGGACCCCAAAAATCCCAAAACCCACACGGATTAACAAGGGGGGAGCAGGGACCCCAAAAACCGCCCCAAAAACACCCCTGGGACCCCAAAAATCCCAAAAACCCACACGGATTGACAAGGGGGGAGCAGGGACCCCAAAAACCGCCCCAAAAACACCCCTGGGACCCCAAAAATCCCAAAAATGCACACGGATTGACAAGGGGGGGCCAGGGACCCCAAAAACCACCCCAAAAACACCCCTGGGACCCCAAAAATCCCAAAAACCCACACGGATTGACAAGGGGGGAGCAGGGACCCCAAAAACCGCCCCAAAAACACCCCTGGGACCCCAAAAATCCCAAAAACCCACACGGATTGACAAGGGGGGAGCAGGGACCCCAAAAAACGCCCCAAAAACACCCCTGGGACCCCAAAAATCCCAAAACTCACACGGATTGACAAGGGGGGGCCAGGGACCCCAAAAACCACCCCAAAAACACCCCTGGGACCCCAAAAATCCCAAAAACCCACACGGATTGACAAGGGGGGGTCAGGGATCCCAAAAACCACCCCAAAAACACCCCTGGGACCCCAAAAATCCCAAAAACCCACATGGATCAGCAAGGGGGGGTCAGGGACCCCAAAAACCGCCCCAAAAACACCCCTGGGACCCCAAAAATCCCAAAAACCCACACGGATTGACAAGGGGGGAGCAGGGACCCCAAAAACCACCCCAAAAACACCCCTGGGACCCCAAAAATCCCAAAAACCCACACGGATTGACAAGGGGGGGTCAGGGACCCCAAAAACCACCCCAAAAACACCCCTGGGACCCCAAAAATCCCAAAAACGCACACGGATTAACAAGGGGGGAGCAGGGACCCCAAAAACCACCCCAAAAACGCCCCTGGGACCCCAAAAATCCCAAAACCCCACACGGATTGACAAGGGGGGAGCAAGGACCCCAAAAACCGCCCCAAAAACACCCCTGGGACCCCAAAAATCCCAAAACTCACAGGGATTAACAAGGGGGGAGCAGGGACCCCAAAAAACGCCCCAAAAACACCCCTGGGACCCCAAAAATCCCAAAACCCCACACGGATTAACAAGGGGGGAGCAGGGACCCCAAAAACCGCCCCAAAAACACCCCTGGGACCCCAAAAATCCCAAAACTCACAGGGATTAACAAGGGGGGAGCAGGGACCCCAAAAACCGCCCCAAAAACACCCCTGGGACCCCAAAAATCCCAAAAACCCACACGAATTAACAAGGGGGGAGCAGAGACCCCAAAAACCGCCCCAAAAACACCCCTGGGACCCCAAAAATCCCAAAACTCACACGGATTAACAAGGGGGGAGCAGGGACCCCAAAAACCACCCCAAAAACACCCCTGGGACCCCAAAAATCCCAAAAATGCACACGGATTAACAAGGGGGGAGCAGGGACCTCAAAAACCACCCCAAAAACACCCCTGGGACCCCAAAAATCCCAAAACTCACACGGATTAACAAGGGGGGAGCAGGGACCCCAAAAACCGCCCCAAAAACACCCCTGGGACCCCAAAAATCCCAAAAATGCACACGGATTAACAAGGGGGGAGCAGGGACCCCAAAAACCGCCCCAAAAATGCCCCTGGGACCCCCGGGACCCCTCTGGGACCCCCTCAAATCATCCAAGACCCCCCAGAACCCCCCCAGGGACCCCCGGGACCCCTCTGGGACCCCCTCAAATCATCCGAGACCCCCCAAAACCCCCCCAGGGACCCCCGGGACCCCTCTGGGACCTCCTCAAATCACCCGAGACCCCCCCAAAACCCCCCCAGGGACCCCTGGGACCCCCCTAAATCCCTCAGGGACCCCCCAGGACCCCCAAAGTGGCGTCTGGCAACCTCAGGATCCCCTCGGTGTTTGTCCCCAAGGGGGGGTGGGACAAGGACCCCTCTGGGACCCACCCCAAATCGCCCAAGACCCCCCTCAGGCCCCCCGGGACCCCCCGGGACCCCCAAACTGACGTCGCGCAGCCCCAGCCCCAGCTCCCGGATGCCCTCGACGTTGGTGATCTTGCAGCCCTCGCAGAAATCGGCCGTGAGCACCCGCTGGGGACAGCAGGGGACAGCGAGGGGACAGCGAGGGGACAGTGAGGGGACAGGGATGGGGACAGGGAGGGGACAGTGAGGGGACAGCGAGGGGACAGTGAGGGGACAGCAGGGGACAGGGATGGGACAGTGAGGGGACAGTGAGGGGACAGCGAGGGGACAGCCAGGGGACAGCCAGGGGACAGTGAGGGGACAGGGGGACACGGGGACAGTGAGGGGACATGGGGACAGCCAGGAGACAGGGATGGGGACACGGGGACAGGGGGACATGGGGACAGCGAGGGGACAGGAATGGGGACAGCCAGGGGACAGTGAGGGGACAGCCACGGGACAGTGAGACACGGGGACACAGGGACAGCCAGGGGACAGCCAGGGGACAGCGAGGGGACAGCGACGGGGACATGGAGACAGCAACAGGGGACATGGTGTCATGGGGATGGGGACAGCAACGGGGACACGGATGGGGACAGGGGACACAGGGACAGCGATGGGGATGGGACACGAGGACAGGGGACAGGGGACAGAGAAACACAAACGGGACAGGGACAGGGGGACACAGAGACACAGGCAGGGACAGGGACGGGGACAGGGGGACACAGAGGCGCGGTGTCACCTCAGGGCACGCCTGGCCCGTCTCTGTCCCCACCCGCTGCCACCGCCGGCTCCTCCTGTCCCTCGTCCCCACTGTCCCCAAAACCCCTGTCCCCGCTGTCCCCACTGTCCCCAACACCCACTGTCCCCACTGTCCCCAACACCCCCTGTCCCCTGTCCCTGCTGTCCCCACTGGGCCCTGCCCCCCCTGGCCCTTGTCCCGTGTCCCCAGGTGTCCCCCGGTGTCCCCACCTTGCTGCAGTGTCCCCAGCTGTCCCCAGATGTGTCCCTGCTGTTCCCAGGTGTGCCCAGGTGTTCCCAGGTGTGCCCCAGCTGTGTCCCAGCTGTGCCCCAGGTGCGTCCCCACCTTGCTGCAGTGTCCCCAGGTGTCCCCCAGCTGTCCCCAGGTGTGTCCCCAGGTGTCCCCAGGTGACCCCAGGTGTGTCCCAGGTGTCCCCAGGTGTGCCCAGCTGTCCCCAGATGTGTCCCCAGCTGTCCCCAGCTGTCCCCAGGTGTGCCCAGCTGTCCCCAGCTGTGTCCCAGCTGTCCCCAGATGTGTCCCTGCTGTTCCCAGGTGTGCCCAGGTGTTCCCAGGTGTGCCCCAGCTGTGTCCCAGCTGTGCCCCAGGTGTGTCCCCACCTTGCTGCAGTGTCCCCAGGTGTCCCCAGGTGTCCCCAGCTGTCCCCAGGTGTGCCCAGGTGTGTCCCAGGTGCGCCCAGGTGTGCCCAGCTGTCCCCCAGGTGTCCCCAGGTGCATCCCGACCTTGTTGCAGTGTCCCCAGCTGTCCCCAGGTGTCCCCCAGCTGTCCCCCAGCTGTCCCCAGGTGTGTCCCAGGTGCGCCCAGGTGTGCCCAGCTGTCCCCCAGGTGTGCCCAGCTGTCCCCCAGGTGTCCCCAGGTGTGTCACAGGTGTGCCCAGGTGTGCCCAGCTGTCCCCCAGGTGTGCCCAGCTGTCCCCCAGGTGTGCCCAGGTGTGTGCCCACCTTGCTGCAGTGTCCCCAGTGCACCCGTGGCACCGTCACCCCCCGCAGGTGGCCCAGGTCCCTCCCGCAGCGCTCCGAGTTCCGCGCCTCGTTCTCGAAATCCAACTCCAGCGCCAGCGTCGCCTTCAGCTCCTGGGGACACACGGGGACACTGGGTGACACAGGTGAGGGACAGTGGGTGACACAGGTGAGGGACAATGGGTGACACAGGTGAGGGACAGTGGGTGACACAGGTGAGGGACAACGGGTGACACAGGTGAGTGACAACGGGTGACACAGGTGAGTGACAATGGGTGACACAGGTGAAGGACAATGGGTGACACAGGTGAGGAACAGAGGGTGACACAGGTGAGTGACAATGGGTGACACAGGTGAGGGACACTGGGTGACACAGGTGAGGGACAGTGGGTGACACAGGTGAGGGACACTGGGTGACACAAGTGAGGGACACTGGGTGACACAGGTGAGGGACACTGGGTGACACAGGTGAGTGACACTGGGTGATACAGGTGAGGGACAGTGGGTGACACAGGTGAGTGACACTGGGTGACACAGGTGAGGGACAGTGGGTGACACAGGTGAGTGACACTGGGTGATACAGGTGAGGGACAGTGGGTGACACAGGTGAGTGACAGTGGGTGACACAGGTGAGGGACACTGGGTGCCACAGGTGAGTGACAATGGGTGACACAGGTGAGGGACACTGGGTGACACGGGTGAGTGACACTGGGTGACACAGGTGAGTGACAATGGGTGACACAGGTGAGGGACAATGGGTGACACAGGTGAGGGACACTGGGTGACACACGTGAGTGACACTGGGTGACACGGGTGAGTGACAGTGGGTGACACAGGTGAGGGACAGTGGGTGACACAGGTGAGTGACAACGGGTGACACAGGTGAGGGACAGTGGGTGACACAGGTGAGGGACAATGGGTGACACAGGTGAGGGCCAGTGGGTGACACAGGTGAGTGACACTGGGTGACACAGGTGAGGAACAGTGGGTGACACAGGTGGGTGACAGTGGGTGACACAGGTGAGTGACAGTGGGTGACACAGGTGAGGAACAGTGGGTGACACAGGTGAGTGACAACGGGTGACACAGGTGAGGGACAGTGGGTGACACAGGTGAGGGACAATGGGTGACACAGGTGAGGGCCAGTGGGTGACACAGGTGAGTGACACTGGGTGACACAGGTGAGGAACAGTGGGTGACACAGGTGGGTGACAGTGGGTGACACAGGTGAGGGACAGTGGGTGACACAGGTGAGTGACAGTGGGTGACACAGGTGAGGGACACTGGGTGACACAGGTGAGTGACACTGGGTGACACAGGTGAGTGACAGTGGGTGACACAGGTGAGGGACAATGGGTGACACAGGTGAGGGACACTGGGTGACACAGGTGAGGGACAATGGGTGACACAGGTGAGTGACAGTGGGTGACACAGGTGAGGGACAATGGGTGACACAGGTGAGTGACAGTGGGTGACACAGGTGAGGGACACTGGGTGACACAGGTGAGTGACACTGGGTGACACAGGTGAGTGACAGTGGGTGACACAGGTGAGGGACAATGGGTGACACAGGTGAGGGACACTGGGTGACACAGGTGAGGGACAATGGGTGACACAGGTGAGTGACAGTGGGTGACACAGGTGAGGGACAATGGGTGACACAGGTGAGTGACAATGGGTGACACAGGTAAGTGACAGTGGGTGACACAGGTGAGGGACACTGGGTGACACAGGTGAGTGACAATGGGTGACACAGGTGAGTGACACTGGGTGACACAGGTGAGGGACACTGGGTGACACAGGTGAGGGACAGTGGGTGACACAGGTGAGTGACACTGGGTGACACAGGTGAGGGACACTGGGTGACACAGGTGAGTGACAGTGGGTGACACAGGTGAGGGACAGGGACCCTGCAGGGGGCAGTGGGACAGTGGGGACAGGGTGATCCCTAAGAGCTGCCACTGTCCCCAGGTGTGCCCAGGTGTGCCCCAAGTGTGCCCAGGTGTGCCCAGGTGTGCCCAGGTGTGTCCCTCACCTGCAGCACCCAGGCCAGAGCACAGTCAGGGTGCATGAACTCCTCAGGGTAGAGAGACAGTGGGGGCAGGGGGTGACAGGTGTGTCCCCAGGTGTGCCCAGGTGTGCCCAGGTGTGCCCCAGGTGTGCCCAGGTGTGTCCCTCACCTGCAGCACCCAGCCCAGCGCGAAGTCGGGGTGCATGAACTCCACAGGGTAGAGAAACAGTGGGTGCAGGGGGTGACAGGTGTGTCCCCAGGTGTGCCCAGGTGTGCCCAGGTGTGTGCCCAGGTGTGCCCAGGTGTGTCCCTCACCTGCAGCACCCAGCCCAGCGCGAAGTCGGGGTGCATGAACTCCACGAGGCGCAGCAGCAGCTCCAGGGTCCTCATGTCCCCCTCGAAGCGGTCCCGCAGGTCCAGGTACTGCACCTGGGGTGGGCGGGGTCACCTGGGCGGGGCCTGGCACGGCCTCACCTGTCCCCCAGGTGTCCCTCGGGTCACACCTTGACGGCCACCGGGGTCCCGTCGGGGAGGGTGGCCCGGTGCACCTGGGCCAGGCTGGCGGCGGCCACCGGCTCGTAGTCGAAATCGCGGAACATTCCGGAAGGCGTGGTCTGGAAATCCTCCAGGAACAGCTCGTCCACCTGGGACAGGTGAGGGACAGGTGAGGGACAGGTGAGGGACACTGGGGACAGGTGAGGGACACGTGAGGGACACGTGAGGGACAGGTGAGGGACAGGTGAGGGACAGGTGAGGGACACTGGGGAGATCAGGGGATCCTCCAGGAACAGCTCGTCCACATGGGACAGGTGAGGGACAGGTGTGGGACAGGTGAGGGACACTGGGGACAGGTGAGGGACACGTGAGGGACACGTGAGGGACAGGTGAGGGACAGGTGAGGGACAGGTGAGGGACACTGGGGAGATCAGGGGATCCTCCAGGAACAGCTCGTCCACATGGGACAGGTGAGGGACAGGTGAGAGACAGGTGAGGGACAGGTGAGAGACAGGTGAGGGACACTGGGGAGATCAGGGGATCCTCCAGGAACAGCTCGTCCACATGGGACAGGTGAGGGACAGGTGTGGGACAGGTGAGGGACAGGTGAGGGACAGGTGTGGGACAGGTGAGGGACACTGGGGACAGGTGAGGGATAGGTGAGGGACAGGTGAGGGACAGGTGAGGGACATTGGGGACAGGTGAGGGACAGGTGAGGGACACTGGGGACTGGTGAGGGACAGGTGAGGGACAGGTGAGGTACAGGTGAGGGACAGGTGAGGGACAGGTGAGGGACACTGGGGACATTGGGGACACCCAGAATCCTCCAGGAACAGCTCGTCCACGTGGGACAGGTGAGGGACAGGTGAGGGACAGGTGAGGGACACTGGGGACAGGTGAGGGACACGTGAGGGACACGTGAGAGACAGGTGAGGGACACTGGGGACAGGTGAGGGACAGGTGAGAGACAGGTGAGGGACAGGTGAGGGACACTGGGGACAGGTGAGGGACAGGTGAGGGACAGGTGAGAGACAGGTGAGGTACAGGTGAGGGACACGTGAGGGACACGTGAGGGACAGGTGAGGGACACTGGGGACAGGTGAGGGACACTGGGGACAGGTGAGGGACACTGGGGGGAAGTTGGGGACATTGGGGACAGGTGAGGGACAGGTGAGGGACAGGTGAGGGACAGGTGAGGGACACTGGGGACAGGTGAGGGACACTGGGGGGAAGTTGGGGACATTGGGGACAGGTGAGGGACACGTGAGAGACAGGTGAGGGACAGGTGAGGGACACTGGGGACAGGTGAGGGACAGGTGAGGGACACTGGGGGGATGTTGGGGACACTGGGGACCCCCCCGCACCCCGCTGTGTCCCCGCCCTGGGCATCTCTGTGTCCCCACGGCCCCTGGGGGCCCACGCTGTCCTCGTGCCACCCCTCATGTCCCACAAGCCTCTCCCACCCCGTGTCCCCCCCACGTCCCCCCGGTGTCACCCCCATATCCCCCCATGTCCCCCCATATCCCCCCATATCCCCATGCCCCCCCATATCCCCCCATGTCCCCCCCATGTCCCCCCCATATCCCCCCCATATCCCCATATCCCCCCATATCCCCGTATCCCCCCCATATCCCCCCATATCCCCGTATCCCCCCATATCCCCCCATATCCCCATATCCCCCCATATCCCCATATCCCCCCATATCCCCATATCCCCCCATATCCCCATATCCCCCCATGTCCCCCCCATATCCCCGTGTCCCCCCCATATCCCTGTGCCCCCCCATATCCCCGTATCCCCCCCATATCCCCGTATCCCCCCCATATCCCCGTGCCCCCCCATATCCCCATATCCCCCCATATCCCCATGCCCCCCCATATCCCCGTGCCCCCCCATATCCCCATATCCCCCCCATATCCCCATGTCCCCCCCATATCCCCATATCCCCCCATATCCCCATGTCCCCCCCATATCCCCATATCCCCCCATATCCCCGTGCCCCCCCCATATCCCCATATCCCCCCATATCCCCATGTCCCCCCCATATCCCCATATCCCCCCATATCCCCGTGCCCCCCCCATATCCCCATATCCCCCCATATCCCCATGTCCCCCCCATATCCCCATATCCCCCCATATCCCCGTGTCCCCCCATATCCCCATATCCCCCCCATATCCCCATATCCCCCCATATCCCCGTGTCCCCCCATATCCCCATATCCCCCCCATATCCCCATATCCCCCCATATCCCCATATCCCCGTATCCCCCCCATATCCCCATATCCCCCCATATCCCCATATCCCCCCCATATCCCCATATCCCCCCCATATCCCCGTGCCCCCCCATATCTCCGTGCCCCCCCATATCCCCATATCCCCCCATATCCCTGTGCCCCCCCCATATCCCCATATCCCCCCCATATCCCCGTATCCCCCCATATCCCCATGCCCCCCCATATCCCCGTGTCCCCCCCATATCCCCCCATATCCCCATATCCCCATATCCCCATGTCCCCCCCATATCCCTGTGCCCCCCCATATCCCCATATCCCCCCCATATCCCCCCATATCCCCATATCCCCCCATATCCCCGTGCCCCCCCCATATCCCCATGCCCCCCCATATCCCCATATCCCCCCATATCCCCATATCCCCCCATATCCCCGTATCCCCCCCATATCCCCATATCCCCCCATATCCCCGTATCCCCCCCATATCCCCATATCCCCCCCATATCCCCATATCCCCCCCATATCCCCGTATCCCCCCCATATCCCCATATCCCCCCCATATCCCCGTCTCCCCCCATATCCCCCCATATCCCCGTGTCCCCCCATATCCCTGTGCCCCCCCATGTCCCTGTGTGCCCCCCGTGTCCCCCCCATGTCCCCCCTGTCACCTCCTGGTGTCCCCTGGGGCTGGCGCTGTCCTCGAGTGGCCGCAGGGTCCCGGTCACCTCGGGGGGCAGCAGGTGGTCAAAGGCACAGAGCCCCTGGCCCAGCTTCACGTAGAGCCCCCCATTGCTGAGAGCCCCCCGCAGCAGCCGCTGGCCCGCGCGCCGGTGGCACCTGGACATGCCGGACAGGTAGCCAGGGTCATCCTGGGGGCACAGGGACAGCTGTGGCACCCGGACAGGCCGGACAGGTAGCCAGGGTCATCCTGGGGGCACAGGGACAGCTGTGGCACCCGGACAGGCCGGACAGGTAGCCAGGGTCATCCTGGGGGCACAGGGACAGCTGTGGCACCCGGACAGGTAGCCAGGGTCATCCTGGGGGCACAGGGACACCTGTGGCACCCGGACAGGTAGCCAGGGTCATCCTGGGGGCACAGGGACACCTGTGGCACCCAGACAGGCCGGACAGGTAGCCAGGGTCATCCTGGGGGCACAGGGACACCTGTGGCACCCGGACAGGTAGCCAGGGTCATCCTGGGGGCACAGGGACACCTGTGGCACCCAGACAGGCCGGACAGGTAGCCAGGGTCATCCTAGGGGCACAGGGACACCTGTGGCACCCAGACAGGCCGGACAGGTAGCCAGGGTCATCCTGGGGGCACAGGGACACCTGTGGCACCCGGACAGGCCGGACAGGTAGCCAGGGTCATCCTGGGGGCACAGGGACACCTGTGGCACCCAGACAGGCCGGACAGGTAGCCAGGGTCATCCTGGGGGCACAGGGACACCTGTGGCACCCGGACAGGTAGCCAGGGTCATCCTGGGGGCACAGGGACATCTGTGGCACCCAGACAGGCCGGACAGGTAGCCAGGGTCATCCTGGGGGCACAGGGACAGCTGTGGCACCCGGACAGGCCGGACAGGTAGCCAGGGTCATCCTGGGGGCACAGGGACACCTGTGGCACCCGGACAGACCGGACAGGTAGCCAGGGTCATCCTGGGGGCACAGGGACAGCTGTGGCACCCGGACAGGTAGCCAGGGTCATCCTGGGGGCACAGGGACAGCTGTGGCACCCAGACAGGCCGGACAGGTAGCCAGGGTCATCCTGGGGGCACAGGGACAGCTGTGGCACCCAGACAGGCCGGACAGGTAGCCAGGGTCATCCTGGGGGCACCAGGACACCTGTGGCACCCGGACAGGTAGCCAGGGTCATCCTGGGGGCACAGGGACACCTGTGGCACCCGGACAGGCCGGACAGGTAGCCAGGGTCATCCTGGGGGCACAGGGACACCTGTGGCACCCAGACAGGCCGGACAGGTAGCCAGGGTCATCCTGGGGGCACAGGGACACCTGTGGCACCCGGACAGGCCGGACAGGTAGCCAGGGTCATCCTGGGGGCACAGGGACACCTGTGGCACCCAGACAGGCCGGACAGGTAGCCAGGGTCATCCTGGGGGCACAGGGACACCTGTGGCACTCGGACAGGCCGGACAGGTAGCCAGGGTCATCCTGGGGGCACAGGGACAGCTGTGGCACCCAGACAGGCCGGACAGGTAGCCAGGGTCATCCTGGGGGCACAGGGACAGCTGTGGCACCCAGACAGGCCGGACAGGTAGCCAGGGTCATCCTGGGGGCACAGGGACAGCTGTGGCACCCAGACAGGCCGGACAGGTAGCCAGGGTCATCCTGGGGGCACAGGGACACCTGTGGCACCCGGACAGGCTGGACAGGTAGCCAGGGTCATCCTGGGGGCACAGGGACACCTGTGGCACCCGGACAGGCTGGACAAGTAGCCAGGGTCATCCTGGGGGCACAGGGGTCACACAGGGGGGTCCCGAACTTCTCCCACATCCCCCCCAAACTCCTCCAAATCTCTCAAATCCCCCCCAGCCCTCTCCAACCCCCCCCACCCCGGGCTCCCCAAAATCCCCCCAAAATCCCCCCAAATCCCCCCAGAATGCCCCCGGAGCCCCTCGCCCACCTCGTGGAGGCCCCGCAGCTCCACGTTGGTGGTCCACCAATAATCCAGGGAGATCTGGAGCCCCACGGACAGCGACCTGAGGGGGTCGGGGGGGACCCCAAAAAGGGACCCCAGAGCCCCTAAATCCCCCTGGACCCCCCAAACTCACCCTGAAACTCCTCATGGCCCCCCCCAAACACCTCCTCCACCCCCCCCCCCAGGACCCCCCAAAACCCCCCCTTGAGCCCCCACAGACACCCCCCCCCCCCACCTGCAGAGCCTCCCCAGGACCCCCAGGACCCCTCCCCAAACCCCCCCTGGACCCCCCCAAACCCCACCAGGAACCCCCCAGGACCCCCCCAAGACCACCCCAGGACCCACCCCCGGTCCCCTCCCACCTCCAGAACCTCCCCACGCCCCCCCAGGACCCCTCCAGGACCCCTCCAAACCCCCAAACCACCCCAGGAAGCCCCCAGGACCCCTCCAAACCCCCCTGGGACCCCCCCCCCACCTCCAGAACCTCCCCACGCCCCCCCAGAACCCCCCCATGACCTCCCTGGAGCCCCCCAGAACCCTCCAGGACCCCCCCAGGAACCTCCCCCCACCTGCAGAACCTCCCCACGCCCCCCCCAGGACCCCCCCAAACCCCCAAACCACCCCAGGAACCCCCCAGGAACCCCCCAGGACCCCCCCAGGACCACCCCAGGACCCCCCCCCGGTCCCCTCCCACCTCCAGAACCTCCCCACGCCCCCCCAGGACCCCTCCAGGACCCCTCCAAACCCCCAAACCACCCCAGGAACCCCCCAGGACCCCTCCAAACCCCCCCGGGACCCCCCCCCCCCACCTCCAGAACCTCCCCACGCCCCCCCAGAACCCCCCCATGACCTCCCTGGAGCCCCCCAGAACCCTCCAGGACCCCCCCAGGAACCTCCTCCCACCTGCAGAACCTCCCCACGCCCCCCCCAGGACCCCCCCAAACCCCCAAACCACCCCAGGAACCCCCCAGGACCCCCCCAGGACCACCCCAGGACCCACCCCCGGCCCCCTCCCACCTGCAGAACCTCCCCACGCCCCCCCAGAACCCCCCCATGACCTCCCTGGAGCCCCCCAGAACCCTCCAGGACCCCCCCAGGACCCCCCCAAACCCCCAAACCACCCCAGGAACCCCCCAGGACCCCCCCCAAGACCACCCCAGGACCCCCCCCCGGCCCCCTCCCACCTCCAGAACCTCCCCACGCCCCCCCAGGACCCCTCCAGGACCCCCCCAAACCACCCCAGGAACCCCCCAGGACCCCTCCAAACCCCCCCGGGACCCCCTCCCCCACCTCCAGAACCTCCCCACGCCCCCCCAGAACCCCCCCATGACCTCCCTGGAGCCCCCCAGAACCCTCCAGGACCCCCCCAGGAACCTCCCCCCACCTGCAGAACCTCCCCACGCCCCCCCCAGGACCCCCCCAAACCCCCAAACCACCCCAGGAACCCCCCAGGACCCCCCCAGGACCACCCCAGGACCCACCCCCGGCCCCCTCCCACCTGCAGAACCTCCCCACGCCCCCCCAGAACCCCCCCATGACCTCCCTGGAGCCCCCCAGAACCCTCCAGGACCCCCCCAGGACCCCCCCAAACCCCCAAACCACCCCAGGAACCCCCCAGGACCCCCCCAGGACCACCCCAGGACCCCCCCAAACCCCCAAACCACCCCAGGAACCCCCCAGGACCCCCCCAGGACAACCCCAGGACCCCCCCCCCGGCCCCCTCCCACCTCCAGAACCTCCCCACGCCCCCCCAGGACCCCTCCAGGACCCCCCCAAACCCCCAAACCACCCCAGGAACCCCCAAACCCCCACCCAGGACCCCCTCCCACCAGCAGAACCTCCCCACACCCCCCCAGAACCCCCCCGGAGCCCCCCAGAACCCCCCCAGGAACCCCCCCACACCTGAAAAACCTCCCCATGCCCCCCCCAGGACCCCCCAAAGCCCCCCAGGACCCCCCCAGGACCCCCCAAAGCCCCCCTCACCTGCAGAACCTGCCCACGCCCTCGAGCAGGAGCCGCGTCCGGCGCCGCTGGGGGGGCTCGGCCACCACGTAACAGCCCAGGGCCAGTGACCCCCCCAGGGCCAGCGCGGCCACCGCGGCCACCGCCCGGCGCCGGGGCACGGACCGGGGTCTGGGGGGGACAGGACAGGGGTCAAAGGTCAAGGGTCAGGGGTCAGGGACACTGCCCAGCGCCGGGGCACGGACCGGGGTCTGGGGGGACAACGCAGGGGTCAGGGACCCTTCACAGGGCAGTGGTCAGGGGCTCTCTGTGGGTCTGGGGTCAAGGGCTGGGGTCAGGGGCCCTCTGTGGGTCTGGGGTCAAGGGCTGGGGTCAGGGGCTCTCTGTGGGTCTGGGGTCAAGGGCTGGGGTCAGGGGCCCTCTGTGGGTCTGGGGTCAAGGGCTGGGGTCAGGGGCTCTCTGTGGGTCTGGGGTCAAGGGTTGGGGTCAGGGGTCAGGGGCTCTCTGTGGGTCTGGGGTCAAGGGCTGGGGTCAGGGGCCCTCTGTGGGTCTGGGGTCAAGGGCTGGGGTCAGGGGTCAGGGGCTCTCTGTGGGTCTGGGGTCAAGGGTTGGGGTCAGGGGCTCTCTGTGGGTCTGGGGTCAAGGGTTGGGGTCAGGGGTCAGGGGCCCTCTGTGGGTCTGGGGTCAAGGGTTGGGGTCAGGGGTTAGGGGCTCTCTGTGGGTCTGGGGTCACGGGTTGGGGTCAGGGGTCAGGGGCTCTCTGTGGGTCTGGGGTCAAGGGTCAGGGGCTCTCTGTGGGTCTGGGGTCACGGGTTGGGGTCAGGGGTCAGGGGCCCTCTGTGGGTCTGGGGTCAAGGGTTGGGGTCAGGGGTCAGGGGCCCTCTGTGGGTCTGGGGTCAAGGGCTGGGGTCAGGGGCTCTCTGTGGGTCTGGGGTCAAGGGCTGGGGTCAGGGGCTCTCTGTGGGTCTGGGGTCAAGGGTTGGGGTCAGGGGTCAGGGGCTCTCTGTGGGTCTGGGGTCAAGGGTTGGGGTCAGGGACTCTCTGTGGGTCTGGGGTCAAGGGTTGGGGTCAGGGGTCAGGGGGCCTCTGTGGGTCTGGGGTCAAGGGTTGGGGTCAGGGACTCTCTGTGGGTCTGGGGTCAAGGGTTGGGGTCAGGGGCCCTCTGTGGGTCTGGGGTCACGGGTTGGGGTCAGGGGCTCTCTGTGGGTCTGGGGTCAAGGGTTGGGGTCAGGGGTCAGGGGCTCTCTGCGGGTCTGGGGTCACGGGTTGGGGTCAGGGGTCAGGGGTCCTCTGTGGGTCTGGGGTCAAGGGTTGGGGTCAGGGGCTCTCTGTGGGTCTGGGGTCAAGGGTTGGGGTCAGGGGCTCTCTGTGGGTCTGGGGTCAAGGGTTGGGGTCAGGGGTCAGGGGTCCTCTGTGGGTCTGGGGTCAAGGGTTGGGGTCAGGGGCTCTCTGTGGGTCTGGGGTCAAGGGCTGGGGTCAGGGGCTCTCTGTGGGTCTGGGGTCAAGGGTTGGGGTCAGGGGTCAGGGGTCCTCTGTGGGTCTGGGGTCAAGGGTTGGGGTCAGGGGCTCTCTGTGGGTCTGGGGTCAAGGGTTGGGGTCAGGGGTCAGGGGTCCTCTGTGGGTCTGGGGTCAAGGGTTGGGGTCAGGGGCTCTCTGCGGGTCTGGGGTCAAGGGTTGGGGTCAGGGGCTCTCTGCGGGTCTGGGGTCAAGGGTTGGGGTCAGGGGCTCTCTGTGGGTCTGGGGTCAAGGGTTGGGGTCAGGGGCTCTCTGCGGGTCTGGGGTCAAGGGTTGGGGTCAGGGGCTCTCTGTGGGTCTGGGGTCAAGGGTTGGGGTCAGGGGCTCTCTGCGGGTCTGGGGTCAAGGGTTGGGGTCAGGGGCTCTCTGCGGGTCTGGGGTCAAGGGTTGGGGTCAGGGGTCAGGGGTCCTCTGTGGGTCTGGGGTCAAGGGTTGGGGTCAGGAGTCCTCTGTGGGTCTGGGGTCAAGGGTTGGGGTCAGGGGCCAGTGACCCTTCATAGGTCAGCGGTCAGGGGTCAGAGACCCTCTGTGGGTCTGGGGTCAAGGGCTGGGGTCAGGGCTCAGGGGTCCTCTGTGGGTCTGGGGTCATGACCCAGCTGGGGGTCAGTGCTCTCAGGTCAAGGGTTGGGGTCAGGGGCCCACCGTGGGGCAGGGTCAGGGGTCAGAGGTCAAGGCCCTGCTACGGGTCAGTGCTCTGGGGTCAGCGATTGTGGTCAGGGACCCCAAGGGGCTCCTCCCCCCTAAGAACCCCCCAGGGACCCCCCCCAAAGTCACCTCCCCCCTACAGACCCCACCCCCCAGGGACCCCCCCAGAGACCCCCCAATGTGGGTCAGGGGTCCAGGACCCCCCCAGGGACCCCCCCTGATGTGGGTTAGGGGTCCGGGACCCCCCTAAACCCCCAGGGACCCCCCCTGATGTGGGTCTGGGGTCCGGGACCCCCTAAACCCCCCCAGGAACCCCCCCCCAATGTGGGTCTGGGGTCAGGGACCCTCCCCAAACCCCCCCAGGGACCCCCTCAATGTGGGTCTGGGGTCCGGGACCCCCCTAAACCCCCCCCAGGGACCCCCTCAATGTGGGTCTGGGGTCCGGGACCCCCCTAAACCCCCCCCAGGGACCCCCTCAATGTGGGTCTGGGGTCCAGGACCCCCCTAAGCCCCTCCCAGGGACCCCCCCAATGTGGGTCTGGGGTCCAGGACCCCCCAAACCCACCCAATGTTGGTCGGGGGTCTAGGACCCTCCCCCTAAAGCCCCCTAGGGACCCCCCCTGATGTGGGTCTGGGGTCCGGGACCCTCCCCAAACCCCCCCAAGGACCCCCCCAATGAGGGTCTGGGGTCCAGGACCCCCCCAAGGACCCCCCCCCCAATGTGGGTCTGGGGTCCGGGACCCCCCTAAACCCCCCCAGGGACCCCCCCCCCCAAAGTGGGTCTGGGGTCCGGGACCCCCCCGCGCCCCCCCCTCACCGCGGGGTCTCTCCGGGGCCGCTCCGGGGCCGCTGTTGGGGGAGGGGCAGGAGCCGCACCTGGGGGGGAGGGGAGGGGTCAGGGGGACCCCCGGGGTCACCCCAAATTCCAACCCCCCCCCTCCCCCACCCCACGGCGTGAGGGGACATTTGGGGGGGA
The DNA here is from genome assembly GCF_965178545.1 of Coloeus monedula. Taxonomy (NCBI): domain Eukaryota; kingdom Metazoa; phylum Chordata; class Aves; order Passeriformes; family Corvidae; genus Coloeus; species Coloeus monedula. The sequence goes on from NC_138781.1 coordinate 160,319,372, forward strand.
CATGGGGGGTCCCGGGGGGGGGAGGGGCAGGTGAAATTTGGGGGGGGTCCATGAGGGGTCACCGGGAGAGCCCATTGGGAATTCTTGGGGGGGGGGAGGTGAAATTTGGGGGGGTCCATGAGGGGTCACCGGGAGAACCCATTGGGAATTCCGGGGGGGGGGAGGTGAAATTTGGGGGGGTCCATGAGGGGTCACCGGGAGAGCCCATTGGAAATTCCTGGGGGGGGGAGGTGAAATTTGGGGGGGTCCATGAGGGGTCCCCGGGAGAGCCCATTGGGAATTCCGAGGGGGGGAGGTGAAATTTGGGGGGGTCCATGAGGGGTCACCGGGAGAGCCCATTGGGAATTCCGGGGGGGGGGAGGTGGCATTGGGGGGGGTCCATGAGGGGTCACCGGGAGAGCCCATTGGGAATTCCGGGGGGGGGAGGAGGTGACATTTGGGGGGGTCCATGAGGGGTCACCGGGAGAGCCCATTGGGAATTCCGGGGGGGGGGAGGTGACAATGGGGGAGGGGCGGTCCCAGGGGGGAACCTGAGGGGGGGTCCCGGAGTGGGGGGGAGGGGGTGACATTGGGAGGTCCCGGGGAGGATCCTGAGGGGGGAGGTGCCACGGGGGGGTCCCGGATGGGGGGGGGGTGACAATGGGGGGGGTCCCAGAGCGGGTCCCGACGTGAGGGGAGGGGGGGGGGCTCCGTGAGGGGATCCCGAGGGGGTCCCGGCTCGGGCCGGCGGAAGTTCCGGGAAGTTGCGGGGGGGGATCCCTGAGGTGGGAGGGGACCCGGGGAGGGGGGGGGGGTCCCGGGCAGGAGTGGGGGGGGGTCCCAAGGGGGGGTCCCAAGGGGGGGTCCCGGTGCCCCCCCCCCGCCCCCCCCTCACCGCCCGCCGCAGCCCCATCGCCGCCGCCGCCGCCGCGCGCGCCAGGCCCCGCCCCCCGCGCCTCCCCATTGGCTGCGAGGCCGCCGGGCCCCGCCCTCCCCGCCTCCCCATTGGCGGAGCCTCATGCGCGGGCTCGCCCCCTCTCGCGTTCTCATTGGTCAGGCGGAGGAAGCCCCGCCCCTCGCGCACCGCCCCGAGCGCTGATTGGCCGGCGGGAGGTGCGAGCGGGAATGGGCAGACGGGGCGGGGCCAAGGGAGGAGGGGGCGGGGTCAGGGAGGGGGAGGGGCGGGGGCGGGAGGGGGGTCCCCGTTTGGGGAGGGGGAGGGGCCGGGGGGGTTCCTGGGGTGGGGGAGGGGACCCGGGGACACCCCGGGACGGCCCCGCCCCCGGCGCCAGCCCCGCCCCCTTTCCAAGATGGCGGCGGTCGGTGAGCGCCGGGACGGGGGTCCCGGGACCCTTCCCCTCCCCCACCCCCACCCCCACCCGGCACCGCCCCCGGAAGTGAGGGGGGAGGGGCGGGGGGAGGAGCGGGGAGGGGCTCCCCTCCCCCCACACCCCGCGGGGTCACCGGGTCCGGAGGGGGAGGGGGGAGGGGGAAGGGGGAGGGAACCACCCCAAAATCTGCCCCGCCCCCACCTGCCCCAAACCACCCTCCCAAAATAGCCCCTAACCCTAACCCGAAACCCCCCCGAAACAGCCCAAAAACAGCCCTCAAACAGCCCCAGAACCCCCCCAAAACAGCCCGAAAGCAGCCCCAAAACAGCCCCAAAGCAGCCCCAAACCGCCCCAAAACAGCCCCAAAGAGCCCCAAAACCGCCCCAAAACAGCCCCAAAATAGCCCCAAAACTGCCCTGAAACAGCCCCAAAACTGCCCCAAAACGGCCCCAAAACTGCCCAAAAGCAGCCCCAAAACCGCCCCAAACAGCCCCAAAACCGCCCCAAAACGGCCCCAAACAGCCCCAAACCGCCCCAAAACCGCCCCAAACAGCCCCAGCCCCAAACAGCCCCAAACCAGCCCCAAACCGCCCCAAACCGCCCCAGCCCCAAACAGCCCCAAAACAGCCCCAACCCCCCCCCAAACAGCCCCAAAAGCACCCCCAAAACAGCCCCAAAACGGCCCCAAACCGCCCCAAAACCGCCCCAAACAGCCCCAAACAGCCCCAAAACGGCCCCAAAACGGCCCCAAAACGGCCCCAAACCGCCCCAAACCGCCCCAAAACAGCCCCAAAACAGCCCCAAAACCGCCCCAAAACAGCCCCAAAACAGCCCCAAAACAGCCCCAAAACCGCCCCAAACAGCCCCAAAACCGCCCCAAACAGCCCCAAACAGCCCCAAAACAGCCCCAAACCACCTCAAAACAGGCCCAAAACAGCCCCAAAGAGCCCCAAACAGCCCCAACCCCCCCCAAACAGCCCCAAAAGCGCCCCCAAACAGCCCCAAAACAGGCCCAAAACGGCCCCAAACAGCCCCAAACCAGGCCCAAAACAGGCCCAAAACTGCCCCGAACCCCCCCAAAACAGCCCCAAAACCGCCCCAAAACAGCCCCAAAACTGCCCCAAACCGCCCCAAAACCGCCCCAACCCCCCCCGAAACAGCCCCAAACAGCCCCAAAACTGCCCCAAAACAGCCCAAAACAGCCCCAAACCGCCCCAAAACAGCCCCAGAACAGCCCCAAACAGCCCCAAAACCAGCCCCAAAACGGCCCCAAAACAGCCCCAAACCGCCCCAAAACGGCCCCAAAACGGCCCCAAACAGCCCCAAACAGCCCCAAACCGCCCCAAAACCGCCCCAAACAGCCCCAAACAGCCCCAAACCGCCCCAAAACAGCCCCAAAACCGCCCCAAAACGGCCCCAAAACCGCCCCAAAACGGCCCCAAAACCGCCCCAAAACCGCCCCAAAACCGCCCCAAACAGCCCCAAACAGCCCCGAAACAGCCCCAAAACCGCCCCAAAACGGTCCCAAAACGGCCCCAAAACCGCCCCAAAACCGCCCCAAAACAGCCCCAAAAAAGCCCCAAAAAAGCCCCAAACAGCCCCGAAACAGCCCCAAAACCGCCCCAAAACCGCCCCAAAACCGCCCCAAAACTGCCCCAAACAGCCCCGAAACAGCCCCAAAACCGCCCCAAAACCGCCCCAAAACGGTCCCAAAACGGCCCCAAAACCGCCCCAAAACCGCCCCAAAACAGCCCCAAAAAAGCCCCAAAACCGCCCCAAAACAGCCCCAAAAAAGCCCCAAACAGCCCCAAACAGCCCCAAAACCGCCCCAAAATCGCCCCAAAACGGCCCCAAAACCGCCCCAAAACAGCCCCAAAAAAGCCCCAAACAGCCCCAAAACGGCCCCAAAACGGCCCCAAAACAGCCCCAAAACAGCCCCAAACAGCCCCAAACCAGTCCCAAAACAGCCCCAAAACCGCCCCAAAACGGCCCCAAAACGGCCCCAAAACAGCCCCAAAACGCCCCAAAACAGCCCCAGAACAGCCCCAACCAGCCCCAAAACAGCCCCAAAAGGAGCCCCAAACCCGCCCCCAAACAGCCCCAAACAGCCCCAAACCACCCCAAAACAGCCCCAAAAAAGCCCCAAAATGAGCCCCAAAACTGCCCCAAACCGCCTCGAACCCCCCCAAAACAGCCCCAAAACAGCCCCAAACCAGCCCCAAAACAGCCCCAAAAGGAGCCCCAAACCCGCCCCCAAACAGCCCCAAACAGCCCCAAACCGCCCCAAAAAAGCTCCAAAACAGCCCCAAACATCCCCAAAAAAGCCCCAAAACCACCCCAAAACAGCCCCAAAACCGCCCCAACCCCCCACCCAAAAAGGCCCCCAACCCCCCCCAAAACAGCCCCACCCCTCACCTGACCCTGCCCTGACCCCTCCCCCCACCCTGACCCCACCCTGACCCCGCCCTGACCCCACCCTGACCCCACCCTGACCCCACCCTTCCCCCACCCTGACCCCGCCCTGACCCCACCCTGACCCCGCCCTGACCCCGCCCTCCCCCCCCCCAGCGCAGCCGCAGGGCGCCCCCCGCAGGAAGCGGCCCCGGGCCCAGGTGAGGCCTCAGGTGAGGAGGGGGGAGGGGCCCCCGCTGCCCCCCGAGATCGTCCTGAGGATCTTCCAGGCTGCCGTGGAGGGGGAGGGGGCCGTGCCCTTCCTGTGCAGGTGAGGGGCACCTGGAGGGCACCTGGAGGGCACCTGCGGGCAGCCAGGGGTGTCACTGGCACACCTGGGCACACCTGGGCACACCTGGGGGCACCTGGGGGCAGCCGGGAGTGTCACTGGCACACCTGGGCACACCTGGGCACACCTGGGGGCACCTGGGGGTACCTGGGGGCAGCTGGGGGTGTCACTGGCACACCTGGGCACACCTGGGGGCACCTGGAGGGCACCTGGGGGCACCTGGGGGTGTCACTGGCACACCTGGGCACACCTGGGGGCACCTGGGTACACCTGGGGGCACCCGGGGGTGTCACTGGCACACCTGGGCACACCTGGGGGCACCTGGGGGTACCTGGGTGCAGCCGGGGGTGTCACTGGCACACCTGGGCACACCTGGGCACACCTGGGGGCAGCTGGGGGCGGCCGGGGGTGTCACTGGCACACCTGGGGGTCACCTGGGCACACCTGGGGGCAGCTGGGTGCAGCTGGGGGTGTCACTGGCACACCTGGGCACACCTGGGGGTCACCTGGGCACACCTGGGCGCATCTGGGGGTGTCACTGGCACACCTGGGCACACCTGGGCACACCTGGGGGTGTCACTGTCACACCTGGGCACACCTGGGCACACCTGGGGGTGTCACTGTGACACCTGGGCACACCTGAGGGTCACCTGGGCACACCTGGGGAGGGTCGCTGTCATAGCTGGGCACACCTGGGCATATGTGGGCGGTGTCACTGGCACACCTGGGCGCACCTGGGGGTACCTGGGGACACGTGGGGGAGACCTGGGGGCACCTGAGGGGGTCCCTGTGACACCTGGGCACACCTAGGGGGGCCTCAATGCCACACCTGGGGCGGGGGGGGGGGGTGTCGCTGCCACACCTGGGCACACCTGGGCACGCCTGGGGGCACCTGGGCACACCTGGGGGCACCTGGGCACACCTGGGGGGCACCTGGCGGGGGTCAGCGCCCCTCACCTGCCCCTCACCTGTCCCAGGGCGTCCCTCGTGTGCCGCCTGTGGCGTGACCTGGCCGCCGACCCCCGGCTGTGGCGGCGGGTGCACCTGCGGGGGCACCTGAGGGGGCACCTGCGGGGGCACCTGCGGGGGCACCTGCGGGGGCACCTGGGCGGCCCCGCCCGTGGCCGCGGCCCCCCCGAGCCGGTGCTGGGCCCCCTGCTCCGATTGGCCGAGACCAGGTGAGGTCTGACCCCTCCCCCCCTCAGGGGTGCGGGGACCTCCTGGGACCGGCCCCCACCTCACCTGTGCCCACCTGTGCCCACCTGTGCCCACCTATCCTCACCTGTGCCCACCTGTGCCCATCTGTGCCCACCTGTGCCCACCTATCCTCACCTGTGCCCACCTGTGCCCATCTGTGCCCACCTGTGCCCACCTATCCTCACCTGTGCCCACCTGTGCTCATCTGTACCCACCTGTGCTCACCTGTGCCCACCTGTGCTCATCTGTGCTCATCTGCGCCCACCTGTGCCCACCTATCCTCACCTGTGCCCACCTGTGCTCACCTGTGCCCATCTGTGCTCATCTGTGCCCACCTGTGCTCACCTGTGCCCATCTGCGCCCACCTGAGCTCACCTGTGCCCATCTGTGCCCACCTGTGCCCACCTGTGCTCACCTGTGCCCATCTGCGCCCACCTGAGCTCACCTGTGCCCACCTGTGCCCACCTGTGCCCACCTGTGCCCACCTGTGCTCACCTGTGCCCATCTGTGTCCATCTGTGCTCACCTGTGCTCACCTGTGCCCACCTGTGCTCACCTGTGCCCATCTGCGCCCACCTGAGCTCACCTGTGCCCACCTGTGCCCACCTGTGCCCACCTGTGCTCACCTGTGCCCATCTGTGTCCATCTGTGCTCATCTGTGCTCACCTGTGCCCACCTATCCTCACCTGTGCCCACCTGAGCTCACCTGTGCCCATCTGCGCCCACCTGTGCTCACCTGTGCCCACCTGTGCCCACCTGTGCTCATCTGTGCCCACCTGTGCCCACCTGTGCCCACCTGCCCTCACCTGTGCCCATCTGTGTCCGTGCTCACCTGTGCTCACCTGCCCTCACCTGTGCCCATCTGTGCCCACCTGTGCTCATCTGTACCCACCTGTCCTCACCTGTGCTCATCTGTGCTCACCTGTGCCCACCTGTGCTCATCTGTGCTCACCTGTGCTCATCTGTGCCCACCTGCGCTCACCTGTGCCCACCTGTGCCCACCTATCCTCACCTGTGCCCACCTGAGCTCACCTGTGCCCATCTGCGCCCACCTGTGCTCACCTGTGCCCACCTGTGCCCACCTGTGCTCATCTGTGCCCACCTGTGCCCACCTGTGCCCACCTGCCCTCACCTGTGCCCATCTGTGTCCATCTGTGCTCACCTGTGCTCATCTGTGCTCACCTGTGCCCATCTGTGCCCACCTGTGCTCACCTGTGCCCATCTGTGCTCATCTGCGCCCACCTGTGCCCACCTGTGCTCATCTGCGCCCACCTGTGCCCACCTGTGCCCACCTGCCCTCACCTGTGCCCATCTGTGTCCATCTGTGCTCACCTGCCCTCACCTGTGCCCACCTGTGCTCACCTGTGCTCACCTGTGCTCATCTGTGCCCACCTGTGCCCACCTATCCTCACCTGTGCCCACCTGTGCTCATCTGTGCCCATCTGTGCCCATCTGTGCCCACCTGTCCTCACCTGTGCTCACCTGTGCCCATCTGTGTCCATCTGTGCCCACCTGTGCCCACCTATCCTCACCTGTGCCCACCTGTGCTCACCTGTGCCCACCTGTGCCCACCTGTGCTCACCTGTGCTCACCTGTGCCCACCTGTGCCCATCTGTGCTCATCTGTGCCCACCTGTCCTCACCTGTGCTCATCTGTGCCCACCTGTGCCCATCTGTGCCCATCTGTGCCCATCTGTGCTCATCTGTGCCCACCTGTCCTCACCTGTGCTCACCTGTGCCCGCCTGTGCCCATCTGTGCCCATCTGTGCTCATCTGTGCTCATCTGTGCCCACCTGTGCCCACCTGTGCCCACCTGCCCTCACCTGTGCCCACCTGTGCCCAGGTTCTCCCTCCTGCAGGAGTTCGTGCTCTGTGATTGGAGCAGCCGCGTGGGGCCCGTGCTGCAGGTGAGCACCTGGGGGGCACCTGGAGACACCTGGGCACACCTGGGGCACACCTGGGCACACCTGGGGAGGGGTCACACCTGGGCACACCTGGGCACACCTGGGGAGGGGGCACTCGTGGGGGGAGGGGTCACACCTGGGGGGTCACACCTGGACCCCCCCCCGTGTCCCCCCCAGGCCCTGAGCGAGTTCTGCCCCCACCTGCGGCACCTGGAGCTGCGGCGCTGCCAGGTGAGACCTGGGGGGCACCTGGGGGGCTTTGGGGGCACCTGGGGGGGTTTGGGGGCACCTGGGGGGGTTTGGGGGCACCTGGGGGTCACCTGGGGGGGGGGTTGGGGGCACCTGGGGGGGTTTGGGGGCACCTGGGGGGGTTTTGGGGACACCTGGGGGGTTTTGGGGACACCTGGGGGGGTTTGGGGGGCACCTGGGGGGATTTGGGGACACCTGGGGGGCACCTGGAGGCATTTTGGGGGCACCTGGGGGGGTCCCAGTGACACCTGGGTGGGTTTGGGGACACCTGGGGGTCACCTGGGGGGGGGTTGGGGACACCTGGGGGGGTTTTGGGGACACCTGGGGGGGTTGGGGACACCTGGGGGAGTTTGGGGGCACCTGGGGAGGTTTTGGGGACACCTGGGGGACACCTGGGGGATTTTGGGGGCACCTGGGGGGGTTTGGGGACACCTGGGGGGCACCTGGAGGCATTTTGGGGGCACCTGGGGGGGTCCCAGTGACACCTGGGGGGGTTTTAGGGGCACCTGGGGGGGTTTGGGGGCACCTGGGGGGGTTTGGGGGCACCTGGGGGGGTTTTGGGGACACCTGGGGGAGTTTGGGGACACCTGGGGGGATTTTGGGGGCACCTGGGGGAGTTTGGGGACACCTGGGGGGGTTTGGGGGCACCTGGGGGGCACCTGGAGGCATTTTGGGGGCACCTGGGGGGGTCCCAGTGACACCTGGGGGGGTTTTGGGGACACCTGGGGGGGTTTGGGGGCACCTGGGGGGGTTTTAGGGGCACCTGGGGGGTTTGGGGACACCTGGGGGGGTTTTGGGGACACCTGGGGGGGTCCCAGTGACACCGGGGAGGGTCTGGGGACACCTGGGGGGGTTTTGGGGACACCTGGGGGACACCTGGGGGGGTTTGGGGACACCTGGGGGGTTTTGGGGACACCTGGGGGACACCTGGGGGGTTTTGGGGTCCGCAGGTGGAGCCGGCGGCGCTCGGGGGGTTCCTGGCGGCCCCTCCCCCCCTGCAGCACCTGCACCTCACCTGTCCCCGCCTGCGGCCGGTGCTGCCCGCGCTGGCCGTGAGTGGGGGGCGGCGACCCCAAATCCCCCAAATCCACCCCAAAATCCCCCAAATCCGCCCCGAAATCCCCCAAATCCGCCCCAAAATCCCCCAAATCCACCCCAAAATCACCCAAATCCTCCCCGAAATCCCCCAAATCCACCCCGAAATCCCCCAAATCCGCCCCAAAATCACCCAAATCCACCCCAAAATTACCCCAAATCCACCCCAAATCACCCAAATCCACCCCAAAATCCCCCAAATCCTCCCCGAAATCCCCCAAATCCACCCTGAAATACCCCAAATCCACCCCGAAATCCCCCAAATCCACCCCGAAATCACCCAAATCCGCCCCGAAATCACCAAAATCCACCCCAAATCCCCCAAATCCACCCCGAAATCCCCCAAATCCACCCCAAATTCCCCAAATCCACCCCAAAACCCCCTGAACCACCCCGAAATCACCCAAATCCTCCCCGAAATCCCCCAAATCCGCCCCAAAATCACCCAAACCCTCCCCGAAATCCCCCAAATCCACCCCAAAATCCCCAGAACCGCCCCAAATTCCCCAAATCCACCCCGAAATCACCCAAATCCCCCCGAAATCCCCCAAATCCACCCCAAAACCCCCCAAATCCACCCCAAATTCCCCCAAATCCACCCCAAAATCCCCCAAATCCGCCCCAAAATCACCCGAATCCACCCCAAAATCCCCCAAATCCACCCCGAAATCCCCCAAATCCACCCCAAAATCCCCAGAACCGCCCCAAATCCCTCAAATCCACCGCGAAATCACCAAAATCCTACCCAAAATCCCCAAACCCTCCCCGAAATCCCCCAAATCCACCCCAAATTCCCCCAAATCCACCCCAAAATCCACCCCAAAACCCCCAAATCCACTCCAAAATTACCCCAAATCCACCCCAAAATACCCCAAATCCACCCTAAAATCCCCAGAACCGCCCCAAATCCCCCAAATCCACCCCAAAATCCCCCAAATCCACCCCGAAATCACCCAAATCCTCCCCAAAATCCCCCAAATCCGCCCCAAAATCCCCCAAATCCTCCCCGAAATCCCCCAAACCCTCCCCGAAATCCCCCAAATCCGCCCCAAAATCCCCCAAATCCTCCCCGAAATCCCCCAAACCCTCCCCGAAATCCCCCAAATCCGCCCCAAAATCCCCGAATCCTCCCCGAAATCCCCCAAATCCACCCCGAAATCCCCCAAATCCACCCCAAAACCCGCCAAATCCACCCCAAAATCCCCCAAATCCACCCCAAAAATCCCCCAAATCCCCCCAAAATCCCCCAAATCCACCCCAAAATACCCCAAATCCACCCCAAAATCCCCCAAATCCGCCCTGAAATACCCCAAATCCACCCCGAAATCCCCCAAATCCGCCCCAAAATCACCCAAATCCACCCCAAATCACCCAAACCCTCCCCGAAATCCCCCAAATCCACCCCAAATTCCCCAAATCCACCCCAAAACCCCCTGAACCACCCCAAAACCCCCCAAATCCACCCCAAAATCCACCCCAAAACCCCCAAATCCACTCCAAAATTACCCCAAATCCACCCCAAACCCCCCAAATCCACCCCAAAACCCCCAAATCCACCCCAAAATCCCCCAAATCCACCCCAAAATCACCCAAATCCACCCCAAAATCCCCCAAATCCACCCTAAAATCCCCAGAACCGCCTCATATCCACCCCGAAATCCCCCAAATCCACCCCAAAATAGCCAAATCCACCCCAAAACCCCCTGAACCACCCCAAAACCCCCCAAATCCACCCCAAAATCCCCAAACCCTCCCCGAAATCCCCCAAATCCACCCCAAAATCCCCGAATCCTCCCCGAAATCCCCCAAATCCACCCCAAAATCCCCCAAACCCTCCCCGAAATCCCCCAAATCCACCCCAAAACCCCCCAAATCCACCCCAAAACCCCCCAAATCCACCCCAAAATCCACCCCAAAACCCCCAAATCCACTCCAAAATTACCCCAAATCCACCCCGAAATCCCCCAAATCCACCCCAAATTCCCCAGAACCGCCCCAAATTCCCCAAATCCACCCCAAAATTTCCCAAACCCACCCCAAAATCCCCCAAATTTGCCCCAAAACCCCCGGAACCAGCCCAAAATCCCCCAAATCCCCCCCCTCAAAAAAGCCCAGGACCTCCCCAAAATTCCTTCCAACCCCTCCCCAAAAAAACCCAAAACACCCCAAAAAATTCCCCAAAACCCCTGAGCCCCCAATTTTCCCCCCAGGACCCCCCCAGACCCCCCCAATTCCCCCCCAGACCCCCCCAGACCCCCCCAATTTCCCCAGGACCCCCCCAGACCCCCTGAATTCCCCCTCAGGACCCCCCCAGACTCCCCCAATTCCCCCCCAGACCCCCCCAGGACCCCCCCCCATTTCCCCAAGACCCCCCCAGACCCCCCCAAATCCCCCAGGACCCCCCCAGACCCCCCCAATTCCCCCCCAGACCCCCCCAGGACCCCCCCCCCCCATTTCCCCAGGACCCCCCCAGACCCCCCCAAATCCCCCAGGACCCCCCCAGACCCCCCCAATTCCCCCCCAGCCCCCCCCAGGACCCCCCCCCATTTCCCCAGGACCCCCCCAGACCCCCCCAATTCCCCCCCAGGACCCCCCCCCAGTTTCTCCCAGGACCCCCCCAGTTCTCCCCAATTTCCTCCCAGACCCCCCCAATTTCCCCAGGACCCCCCCAGACCCCCCCAATTCTCCCCAATTCCCCCCAGGACCCCCCAATTTGCCCCCCAGATTCCCCCAGACCCCCCCAGTTCCCTCAGGACCCCCCCAGACCCCCCCAATTTCCCCCCCAGACCCCCCCAGACCCCCCCCAGTTCCCCCTCAGGGCCCCCCCAGACCCCCCCAATTTCCCCCCAGACCCCCCCTGACCCCCCCAATTCCCTCCCAGACCCCCCCAATTCCCACAGGACCCCCCCAACCCCCCCAATTCCCCCAGACCCCCCCTGACCCCCCCAATTTCCCCCCTGACCCCCCCAATTGTCCCGGGACCCCCCCAAACCCCCCCAATTCCCCCAGACCCCCCCTGACCCCCCCAATTCCCCCAGACCCCCCCAGACCCCCCCGAATCCCCCAGGACCCCCCCAGACCCCCCCAATTCCCCCAGACCCCCCCAGACCCCCCCCAATTTCCCTCAGGACCCCCCCAGACCCCCTCAATTCCCCCCCAGACCCCCCCAGACCCCCCCAATTCCTGCCCAACGCCCCTCAATTTCCTCCCAGACCCCCCCAGTTCTCCCCAATTCCCCCCAGGGCCCCCCAATTTGCCCCCCAGATTCCCCCAGACCCCCCCAGTTCCCTCAGGACCCCCCCTGACCCCCCCAATTCCCTCAGGACCCCCCCAGACCCCCCCCAATTCCTGCCTAACCCCCCCAATTCCCCCCCAGACCCCCCCAATTTCCCCAGGACCCCCTCAGACCCCCCCAATTCCCTCCCAGACCCCCCCCAATTCCCCCCGGGACCCCCCCTGACCCCCCCGTGTCCCCCCCCAGGCCGGGGTCTGTCCCCAGCTCCGGGTGCTGGAGCTGGATCAGAGTTTGGGGGGGCCCGGCCCCCCCCTCCCGCTGCCCCTGGAGCGGCTGCAGGCGGCCTGTCCCCTGCTGCAGGTACCCCAAAACCCCCCGGGACCCCCAAAACCCCCCGGGGACCCCCAAAACACCCCGGGGATCCCCAAAACACTCCCGGGGACCCCCAAAACACCCCCCGAGGACCCCCAAAACCCCCTGGGACCCCCAAAACACTCCCGGGGACCCCCCAAAACCCCCCGGGGACCCCCCAAAACACTCCCGGGGACCCCCAAAACACCCCCCGGGGACCCCCAAAACACCACGGGGACCCCCAAAACCCCCTGGGACCCCCGAAACCCCCCGGGGACCCCCAAAACACTCCCAGGGACCCCCAAAACACCCCCCGGGGACCCCCAAAACACTCCCGGGGACCCCCAAAACCCCCTGGGACCCCCGAAACCCCAAAACCCCCCGGGGACCCCCGAAACCCCCCGGGGACCCCCCAAAACACCCCCTGAGACCCCTCTGGGACACCCCAAAACCCCCTGGGACCCCCAAAACACCCCGGGGACCCCCAAAACACTCCCGGGGACCCCCAAAACCCCCCGGGGACCCCCCAAACACCACGGGGACCCCCGAAACACCCCGGGGACCCCCCAAACACTCCCGGGGACCCCCAAAACACCCCGGGGACCCCCAAAACCCCCTGGGACCCCCAAAACACTCCCGGGGACCCCCGAAACACCGCGGGGACCCCCAAAACACCCCGGGGACCCCCGAAACACCCCGGGGACCCCCCTGGAACACCCCAAAACCCCCCGGGACCCCAAAACACCCCGGGGACCTCCCTGGGACACCCCAAAACCCCCCTGGGACCCCAAAACACCCCGGGACCCCTCTGGGACACCCCAAAACCCCCGGGACCCCCCAAAACACCCCCGGGGACCCCCCTGGGACCCCCAAAACACCCCGGGACCCCCCAAAACCCCCCGGGACCCCCAAAACACCCCTGGGACCCCCAAAACACCCCCGAGACCCCCCTGGAACACCCCAAAACACCCCGGGACTCCTCTGGGACACCCCAAAACCCCCGGGACCCCCCAAAACACCCCCGGGGACCCCCCTGGGACCCCCAAAACACCCCGGGACCCCCCTGGGACACCCCCGAGACCCCCCTGGGACACCCTGAAACCCCCGGGACCCCCAAAACACTCCCGGGGACCCCCCAAACACCCCGGGGACCCCCCTGGGACCCCCAAAACACCCCGGGGACCCCCAAAACCCCCTGGGACCCCCAAAACACTCCCGGGGACCCCCGAAACACCGCGGGGACCCCCAAAACACCCCGGGGACCCCCGAAACACCCCGGGGACCCCCCTGGAACACCCCAAAACCCCCCGGGACCCCAAAACACCCCGGGGACCTCCCTGGGACACCCCAAAACCCCCCTGGGACCCCAAAACACCCCGGGACCCCTCTGGGACACCCCAAAACCCCCGGGACCCCCCAAAACACCCCCGGGGACCCCCCTGGGACCCCCAAAACACCCCGGGACCCCCCAAAACCCCCCGGGACCCCCAAAACACCCCTGGGACCCCCAAAACACCCCCGAGACCCCCCTGGAACACCCCAAAACACCCCGGGACTCCTCTGGGACACCCCAAAACCCCCGGGACCCCCCAAAACACCCCCGGGGACCCCCCTGGGACCCCCAAAACACCCCGGGACCCCCCTGGGACACCCCCGAGACCCCCCTGGGACACCCTGAAACCCCCGGGACCCCCCAAAACACCCCCTGGGACCCCCAAACACCCCCGGGACCCCCAAAACACCCCCGGGACCCCCAAAACACCCCGGGACCCCTCTGGGACACCCCAAAACCCCCTGGGACCCCCAAAACACCCCCGGGACCCCAAAACACCCCGGGACCCCCCTGGGACACCCCAAAACCCCCCGGGACCCCAAAACACCCCGGGGACCCCAAAACACCCCCGAGACCCCCCTGGGACACCCCAAAACCCCCCGGGACCCCAAAACACCCCGGGGACCCCCCTGGAACACCCCAAAACACCCCGGGACCCCCAAAACACCCCCGGGGACCCCCCTGGGACCCCCAAAACACCCCGGGACCCCCAAAACACCCCGGGGACCCCCCTGGGACACCCCAAAACACCCCCGGGACCCCAAAACACCCCGGGACCCCCCTGGGACACCCCAAAACCCCCCGGGACCCCCAAAACACCCCGGGGACCCCCCTGGGACACCCCAAAACACCCCGGGACCCCCAAAACACCCCCGGGGACCCCCCTGGGACCCCCAAAACACCCCGGGACCCCCAAAACACCCCGGGGACCCCCCTGGGACACCCCAAAACCCCCTGGGACCCCCAAACACCCCCGGGACCCCCAAACACCCCGGGACCCCCCTGGGACACCCCAAAACCCCCCGGGACCCCAAAACACCCCGGGGACCCCAAAACACCCCTGGGACCCCCAAAACACCCCCTGGGACCCCTCTGGGACACCCCAAAATACCCTGGGACCCCCAAAACACCCCCGGGACCCCAAAACACCCCCGGGACCCCCCTGGGACACCCCAAAACCCCCCTGGGACCCCAAAACACCCCGGGACCCCTCTGGGACACCCCAAAACCCCCGGGACCCCCCAAAACACCCCCGGGGACCCCCCTGGGACCCCCAAAACACCCCGGGACCCCCCTGGGACACCCCCGAGACCCCCCTGGGACACCCTGAAACCCCCGGGACCCCCCAAAACACCCCCTGGGACCCCCAAAACACCCCGGGGACCCCCCAAAACACCCCCGGGACCCCCCAAACACCCCCGGGACCCCCAAAACACCCCGGGGACCCCCAAAACACCCCCTGAGACCCCTCTGGGACACCCCAAAACACCCCGGGACCCCCAAAACACCCTGGGAACCCCCGCGGGACCCCAAAACACCCCGGGGACACCCCAAAACCCACGGGACCCCCCCGGGACCCCCAAAACCCCCCCGGGGACCCCAAATTCCACCAGGACACCCCAAAACCCACAGGAACCCCCCCCCCAAAATCTCCCAGGGGCCCCCCCAAACTCCCCAAAATCCCACCGGGACACCCCAAAATCCCCCGGGACCCCAAAATGTCACCTGGACACCCCCCAAAATCCCCCTGGGACACCCCAAACCCCCCCCCCAAATCCACGGGAACCCCCCCAAAGCACCCGGGACCCCAAAACTCCCCCGGGACGCCCCCAAATCCCGGGGGGACCCCAAAACCCCCCCGGGACCCCCCCAAATCCTCCCCGGGACGCCGCCAAAAACTCCCAAACCCCCCCCAAATCCACAGGTGGCCCCCCCACTCCATTGAGTGACCCCTGGGTGCCCCCTGAGTGACCCCTGGGTGCCCCTTTGAGTGACCCCTGGGTGCCCCTTTGAGTGACCCCTGGGGGCTCCCTGAGTGACCCCTGGGTGCCCCCTGAGTGACCCCTGGGTGCCCCTTTGAGTGACCCCTGGGTGCCCCCTGAGTGACCCCTGGGTGCCCCTTTGAGTGACCCCTGGGTGCTCCCTGAGTGACCCCTGGGTGCCCCCTGAGTGACCCCTGGGTGCCCCTTTGAGTGACCCCTGGGGGCTCCCTGAGTGACCCCTGGGTGCCCCCTCAGTGACCGCTGGGTGCCCCCTTTGAGTGACCCCTGGGTGCCCCCTCAGTGACCCCTGGGTGCCCCCTCAGTGACCGCTGGGTGCCCCCTCAGTGACCCCTGGGTGCCCCCTCAGTGACCCCTGGGTGCCCCCCCCACTCCTTTGAGTGACCCCCCCCACCCCATGAGTGACCCCTGGGTGCCCCCCCCGCCCCATGAGTGACCCTTGGGTGCCCCCCCCCACTCCTTTGAGTGACCCCTGGGTGCCCCCCCCACCCATAAATGACCCCTGGGTGCTCCTTTGAGTGACCCCTGGGTGCCCCCCCACTCCTTTGAGTGACCCCCCACCCATGAGTGACCCCCCCCACCCCATGAGTGACCCCTGGGTGCCCCCCCCACTCCTTTGAGTGACCCCTGGGTGCCCCCCCCCACCCATAAATGACCCCTGGGTGCTCCTTTGAGTGACCCCTGGGTGCCCCCCCCACTCCTTTGAGTGACCCCCCACCCATGAGTGACCCCTGGGTGCCCCCTCAGTGACCCCTGGGTGCCCCCCCACTCCTTTGAGTGACCCCCCCCAACCCATGAGTGACCCCTGGGTGCCCCCCCACCCATAAATGACCCCTGGGTGCCCCCCCCACCCCATGAGTGACCCCTGGGTGCCCCCCCCACTCCTTTGAGTGACCCCCCACCCATGAGTGACCCCCCCCACCCCATGAGTGACCCCTGGGTGCCCCCCCCACTCCTTTGAGTGACCCCTGGGTGCCCCCCCCACCCATAAATGACCCCTGGGTGCCCCCCCCACTCCTTTGAGTGACCCCTGGGTGCCCCCCCCACTCCTTTGAGTGACCCCTGGGTGCCCCCCCCACCCCCTGAGTGACCCCCCCCGACCCCTGGCTGCCCCCCCCCAGGTGCCCCCCCCTCACTTGCTCCCCTCCCCCCCCCCATAGGTGCTGCGGCTGGGGGGGGCCCTGTGGGTGCCCCCGCGCTGCGCCCCCCCCGCGCCCCCCCCCGGCTTCCCCCGGCTGCGGGAATTGGGGCTGGGGGACCCCGGCGGGGGGGGCGGCGGCGCGGGGGGGGGCGGGGATGGGCTCCTGCGGCGCCTCCTGCGCGGGACCCCCCCCCTGAGGGCGCTGGAGCTGCGGGGGTGTCCCCGCATCACCCCCCAGGGGCTGCTGGCGCTGCCCTGCCCAGGTGAGGCACCGGGGGGGGGCACCTGGGGACACACCTGGGGACACACCTGGGGGGGTGGGGACACACCTGGGGGGATGGGGACACACCTGGGGGGGCACAGGGACACACCTGGGGGGGCACAGGGAGGGGACAGGGACACACCTGGGGGGGCACAGGGACACACCTGGGGGGCAGGGACACACCTGGGGGAGCAGGGACACACCTGGGGGGGCACAGGGACACACCTGGGGGGATGGGGACACACCTGGGGGGGCACAGGGACTCACCTGGGGGGCAGGGACACACCTGGGGGAGCAGGGACACACCTGGGGGGGCAGGGAGGGGACAGGAACACACCTGGGGGGATGGGGACACACCTGGGGGGGCACAGGGACACACCTGGGGGGTGGGGACACACCTGGGGGAGCACAGGGACACACCTGGGGGAGCACAGGGACACACCTGGGGGGGCACAGGGACACACCTGGGGGGCACAGGGACACACCTGGGGGGTGGGGACACACCTGGGGGGGCAGGGATGGGACAGGGACACACCTGGGGGGATGGGGACACACCTGGGGGGGCACAGGGACACACCTGGGGGGTGGGGACACACCTGGGGGAGCACAGGGACACACCTGGGGGAGCACAGGGACACACCTGGGGGGGCACAGGGACACACCTGGGGGGCACAGGGACACACCTGGGGGGTGGGGACACACCTGGGGGGGCAGGGATGGGACAGGGACACACCTGGGGGGATGGGGACACACCTGGGGGAGCAGGGACTCACCTGAGGGAGCAGGGACACACCTGGGGGGGCACAGGGAGGGGACAGGGACACACCTGGGGGGATGGGGACACACCTGGGGGAGCAGGGACACACCTGGGGGGATGGGGACACACCTGGGGGAGCAGGGACACACCTGGGGGGGCACAGGGAGGGGACAGGGACACACCTGGGGGGATGGGGACACACCTGGGGGGGCACAGGGACACACCTGGGGGGATGGGGACACACCTGGGGGAGCAGGGACACACCTGAGGGGCACAGGGACACACCTGGGGGAGCAGGGATGGGACAGGGACACACCTGGGGGGATGGGGACACACCTGGGGGGGCACAGGGAGGGGACAGGGACACACCTGGGGGGGGGCACAGGGACACACCTGGGGGGATGGGGACACACCTGGGGGGCACAGGGACACACCTGGGGGGATGGGGACACACCTGGGGGGCACAGGGACACACCTGGGGGGATGGGGACACACCTGGGGGGGCAGGGACACACCTGGGGGGGCACAGGGACACACCTGGGGGGAGGGGGGCGGGGCAGGGGGGCGGGGGGGGGAGGGGATGTGTCGTGACATGTCGTGACGTATCGCGCGCTGTCGCTGTCCCCGGCCCTGGGGCGCCTGTCCCTGTGCCATTGTCACACTGTCACCTGTGCCATTGTCACACTGTCACACTGTCACCTGTCCGTGTCCCTGTACCTGTCACACTGTCACCTGTGCCATTGTCACACTGTCCCACTGTCACCTGTCCGTGTCCCTGTGCCATTGTCACACTGTCACCTGTGCCATTGTCACACTGTCCCACTGTCACACTGTCACCTGTCCGTGTCCCCTGTCCTTGTGCTATTGTCACACTGTCACTTGTGCCATTGTCACACTGTCACCTGTTCGTGTCCTTGTGCCATTGTCACACTGTCACACTGTCACCTGTGCCATTGTCACACTGTCACCTGTCCGTGTCCTCTGTCCTTGTGCTATTGTCACATTGTCACCTGTGCCATTGTCACACTGTCACACTGTTACCTGTCCGTGTCCCTGTGCCATTGTCACACTGTCCCCTGTGCCATTGTCACACTGTCGCCTGTCCGTGTCCCCTGTCCCTGTGCCATTGTCACACTGTCCCATTGTCACACTGTCACCTGTGCCATTGTCACACACTGTCACACACTGTCCCACTGTCCCCAGCCCTGGAGCGCCTGTCCGTGGCGGTGCCCCCGGGCTGTCCCCTGTCCCTGTGCCATTGTCACACTGTCACCTGTCCCATTGTCACACTGTCACACACTGTCCCACTGTCGCTGTCCCCAGCCCTGGAGCGCCTGTCCGTGGCGGTGCCCCCGGGCTGTCCCCTGTCCCTGTGCCATTGTCACACTGTCCCATTGTCACACTGTCCCGTGTCCCATTGTCACACTGTCCCACTGTCCCCAGCCCTGGAGCGCCTGTCCGTGGCGGTGCCCCCGGGCTGTCCCACGCTGCCCCCCCGGCCCGGGGGGGTGTCCTGGGAGGCCGTGACCCGGCGCTGGCACCGGACCCTGCGGGAGCTGGACCTGAGCGGCCGCCGCGACCCCGACCTGGGGCGGGCCTTGGCCGCCTTCGGCCCCCGCGACCCCCTGAGGGTCCTGAACCTCGCCGGGACCCCCGTGACCGCCCAGGAGCTCAGGTGCCACACGGGGACACGGGGGGACATCGGGGACACGGGGGGGACACGGGGGGACATCGGGGACACGGGGGAACATGGGGGCATGGGGGGGACATCGGGGACATGGGGGGACATCAGGGACACGGGGGGACATCAGGGACGGGGGGGGGACATCGGGGGCATTGGGGGACACGGGGACATGGGGGGACATCAGGGACATGGGGGGACATCAGGGACACGGGGGGACATCAGGGACGGGGGGGGACATCGGGGGCATTGGGGGACACGGGGACATGGGGGGACATCAGGGACATGGGGGGACATCAGGGACACGGGGGGACATCAGGGACATGGGGACCCCCGTGACCCCTGCAGCAGCTCAGGGGTCACTCTGGGAGCTCAGGGGACACTCGGGGGTCACTCTGGGGGGTCAGGGGTCACTCTGGGAGCTCAGGGGACACTCGGGGGTCACTTTGGGGGCTCAGGGGACAATCTGGGAGCTCAGGGGTCACTCGGGGGTCACTCTGGGGGGTCAGGGGACAATCTGGGAGCTCAGGGGTCACTCGGGGGTCACTCTGGGGGGTCAGGGGACGCTCGGGGGTCACTGTGGGGGGCTCCGGGGTCACTCTGGGGGCTCAGGGAACACTCGGGGGTCACTGTGGGGGGCTCCGGGGTCACTCTGGGGGGGTCACTCAGGGGGGCTCAGGGATCACTCGGGGGTCACTCCGGGGGTCTCCGGGGTCACTCCGGGGGTCACTCCGGGGTCACTCCGGGGGGGTCACTCAGGGGGGCTCAGGGATCACTCCGGGGTCACTCCGGGGGTCTCCGGGGTCACTCCGGGGGGGTCACTCAGGGGGGCTCAGGGATCACTCGGGGTTCACTCCGGGGGTCTCCGGGGTCACTCCGGGGGTCACTCCGGGGTCACTCCGGGGGGGTCACGCTGCCGCTCCGTGTCCGTAGCCCGCTGCTGGCTTGTCCCCACCTGTGGCAACTGGACCTGTCCTCGTGTCGCCGCCTCCCCCGGGGCACCAAGAGGCCGCACCGGGGCCGGGGGGCGGTGCTGCGGCTGCTGCGGGGCCTGGCCGGGGGCGGCCCCCCCGAGAGGAGCCCCCCGGAACCTGGGACCACCCCCCCGGAACGTGCGACCACCCCCCCGGAACCTGAGACACCCCCCCCGGAACCTGGGACCACCCCCCCGGCACCTGGGACCACTCCCCCGGAACCTGAGACACCCCCCCCGGAACCTGGGACCACCCCCCCGGCACCTGGGACCACCCCCCCGGCACCTGGGACCACCCCCCCGGAACCTGAGACACCCCCCCCGGAACCTGGGACCACCCCCCCGGCACCTGCGACCACCCCCCCGGAACCTGGGACCACCCCCCCGGCACCTGGGACCACCCCCCCGGCACCTGGGACCACCCCCTCGGAACCTGGGACCACCCCCCCGGCACCTGGGACCCCCCCCTCGGAACCTGGGACCCCCCCCTCGGAACCTGAGACCACCCCCCCGGAACGTGCGACCACCCCCCCGGAACCTGGGACCCCCCCCTCGGAACCTGGGACCCCCCCCCCGGCACCTGGGACCGCCCCCCCGGCACCTGGGACCACCCCCCCGGCACCTGGGACCACCCCCCCGGAACCTGGGACCCCCCCCTCGGAACCTGGGACCACCCCCTCGGCACCTGGGACCACCCCCCCGGAACCTGGGACCACCCCCTCGGAACCTGGGACCCCCCCCTCGGAACCTGGGACCCCCCCCCGGAACGTGCGACCCCCTCCCCCGGGCACGGCCGAGATGAAGAGGAGCCCCCAGACCCGGAACCCCTCGATGCGGAGAGACCCCCCCCAAAAAAGGAGCCCCCCCCCCAGTGAGGAACCTCCCCATGAGGACCCCAATTATGAGCCCCCCCCCCAAAGAGGAGACCCCCCAAAGGGGAGCCCCCTCCCCCAAAAAGGAGGCCCCCACAATGAGGAGGACCCCAATTATGAGCCCCCCCCAAAGAGGAGACCCCCCCCAAAAGGAGACACCCCCCCCAAAATAGGAGCCCCCCCAACCAACGAGAAGCCCCCCAGTGATGCCCCCTCCCCCACAACGACCCCTCCCCAATAACACCCCCACCCCCCAAACGAGGGCCCCCCCAAAAACTTGGGAGGGCGCGACCCCCCCCCAAAATCCCCTCCCCCACCCCCCCTTTTTTGTACCCCCCCCTTTTTGTACCCCCCCCCTTTTTGTACCCCCATTTTGGGGGGGGGTCTCCCTCGGTGCTGCAATAAAAGGGCTCCCCCCCTCCCCTCCCCCTCAATCCGGAAAGGTCCCCAAATTCTGTTCCCCCCCCCCCGTGGATTTGGGGGCGGGGGGGGGGGGAGGGGCAGTGGGGGAGGGGCCGGGGGGCCGCAGCCGGGCGGGGGGAGGGGCTCGGGGGGGCTCTGATGGGCCCCTCCCCCCCCCAGCTGCGGCTCGGGGACCCCCACGGGAGGGGGAGGGGGCGTTGTGTCCCCCCCCCCCCCCCCGGGGTCGTTTGTCACCCGCCGGCGGCAGCCGCGTCATTTGCATATTAATGAGGTTTAATGAGGCAAGGCGGCCCCGCCCCCCACCCGGGACCACCCCCCCCCCACCCCCCCAGCCAGCTGCGGCCCGGGGGGGGGGGAGGGGGGAGGCACAGGGCTGGGGGGGGGCAGAGCCCAGCGGGGCAAGCTCGGAGCCCTCGTGGGCAACCTCAGCTCCCACCTGGGCAAGCTCAGCTCCCACCTGGGCAAGCTCAGAATTCACCTGGGCAAGCTCGGAGCACTCGTGGGCAACCTCAGCTCCCGCCTGGGCAAGCTCAGTTCCCCCCTGGGCAAGCTCGGAGCCCTCGTGGGCAACCTCAGCTCCCACCTGGGCAAGCTCGGAGCTCCCCTGGGCAAGCTCAGAATTCACCTGGGCAAGCTCGGAGCACTCGTGGGCAACCTCACCAGCCACCTGGGCAAGCGCAGAATTCACCTGGGCAAGCTCGGAGCACTCGTGGGCAACCTCAGCTCCCGCCTGGGCAAGCTCAGTTCCCCCCTGGGCAAGCTCGGAGCCCTCGTGGGCAACCTCAGCTCCCACCTGGGCAAGCTCGGAGCTCCCCTGGGCAAGCTCAGAATTCACCTGGGCAAGCTCGGAGCACTCGTGGGCAACCTCACCAGCCACCTGGGCAAGCGCAGAATTCACCTGGGCAAGCTCGGAGCACTCGTGGGCAACCTCAGCTCCCGCCTGGGCAAGCTCAGTTCCCCCCTGGGCAAGATCGGAGCTCCCCTGGGCAAGCTCAGTTCCCACCTGGGCAAGCTCGGAGCTCCCCTGGGCAAGCTCAGAATTCACCTGGGCAAGCTCGGAGCACTCGTGGGCAACCTCACCAGCCACCTGGGCAAGCGCAGAATTCACCTGGGCAAGCTCGGAGCACTCGTGGGCAACCTCAGCTCCCGCCTGGGCAAGCTCAGTTCCCCCCTGGGCAAGATCGGAGCCCCCCTGGGCAAGCTCAGTTCCCACCTGGGCAATCTCAGTTCCCACCTGGGCAAGCTCGGAGCCCCCCTGGGCAAGCTCAGTTCCCCCCTGGGCAAGCTCGGAGCCCCCCTGGGCAAGCTCAGTTCCCACCTGGGCAAGCTCGGAGCCCCCCTGGGCAAGCTCAGTTCCCACCTGGGCAAGGTCAGAGCCCCCCTGGGCAACCTCATCTCCTCATGGGCAACCTCAGCACCCACCTGGGCAACCTCAGTTCCCCCCTGGGCAAGCTCGGAGCCACCCCGGGCAAGCTCAGTTCCCAACTGGGCAACCTCAGTTCCTCATGGGCAACCTCAGCTCCCCCCTGGGCAACCTCAGCCTCACCTGGGCAACCCCAGCACCACCTGGGCAACCTCAAACTCCACCTGGGCAACCTGAACCCTCCCCCCCCCCCCCCACCCCGTGTCACAGCGGGCGCTGGCAGCCCCTCCCCCACCGCGCCGCTTAATCAGATGCTAATGAGATGCTAATGAGATGCTAATGAGATGCAAATGAGCCCCGCTGATTGCCCGCAGCGCGGCGGGGTGGGGGGAGGGGCGGGGAGCCCCCGGCGGGGGGAGGGGCTCACCTGGGGCCCACCTGCCCCAAGGGGGGGAGGGGCGGGGGGAACGGGCCCCTCCCCCACCCAATTCCCCAAATTTTGGGATTCTCCCGGCTCCCAACCCCCCCAAATCCCCCAAATTTTGGGATTCTCCCGGCTCCCAACGCCCCCAATTCTGCCCCCCAATTCCTCCGCCCCAATCCCCCAAATTTTGGGATTCTCCCGGCTCCTATCGCCCCCCAATCCCCCAAATTTTGGGATTCTCCCGGCTCCTATCGCCCCCAATCCCCCAAATTTTGGGATTCTCCCGGCTCCTATCGCCCCCAATCCCCCAAATTTTGGGATTCTCCCGGCTCCTATCGCCCCCAATTCTGCCCCCCAATTCCTCCGCCCCCAATTCCCCAAATTTTGGGATTCTCCCGGCTCCCAACCCCCCCCCAATTCCCCAAATTTTGGGATTCTCCCGGCTCCTATCGCCCCCCAATCCCAAATTTTGGGATTCTCCCGGCTCCTATCGCCCCCCCAAACTCCCCAAATTTTGGGATTCTCCCGGCTCCTATCGCCCCCCCAATCCCCCAAATTTTGGGATTCTCCCGGCTCCCAACGCCCCCCCAATTCCCCAAATTTTGGGATTCTCCCGGCTCCTATCGCCCCCCCCAATCCCCCAAATTTTGGGATTCTCCCGGCTCCTATCGCCCCCAATTCCCCAAATTTTGGGATTCTCCCGGCTCCCAAACCCCCCCAAATCCCCAAATTTTGGGATTCTCCCGGCTCCTATCGCCCCCCAGTTCCCAAATTTTGGGATGCTCACGGCTCCTATCGCCCCCCCAATCCCAAATTTTGGGATTCTCCCGGCTCCTATCGCCCCCAATTCTGCCCCCCAATTCCTCCGCCCCAAACTCCCCAAATTTTGGGATTCTCCCGGCTCCTATCGCCCCCCAAACTCCCCAAATTTTGGGATTCTCACGGCTCCTCCCAACCCCCCCAATTCCCCAAATTTTGGGATTCTCCCGGCTCCCATCGCCCCCAATTCCCCAAATTTTGGGATTCTCCCGGCTCCTATCGCCCCCCCAATCCCAAATTTGGGGATTCTCCCGGCTCCTATCGCCCCACCCCCCAATCCCCCAAATTTTGGGATTCTCCCGGCTCCCAACCCCCCCCCCCAACTCCCCAAATTTTGGGATTCTCCCGGCTCCCAACCCCCCCCCCCAACTCCCCAAATTTTGGGATTC
Organism: Coloeus monedula; assembly: GCF_965178545.1. Classification (NCBI taxonomy): domain Eukaryota; kingdom Metazoa; phylum Chordata; class Aves; order Passeriformes; family Corvidae; genus Coloeus; species Coloeus monedula. The sequence goes on from NC_138781.1 coordinate 160,343,888, forward strand.
TCCCGGCTCCCAACGCCCCCCAATCCCCCAAATTTTGGGATTCTCCTGGCTCCTATCGCCCCCCCAATCCCAAATTTTGGGATTCTCCCGGCTCCTCCCAACCCCCCCAATTCCCCAAATTTTGGGATTCTCCCGGCTCCCAACCCCCCCAATTCCCCAAATTTTGGGATTCTCCCGGCTCCCATCGCCCCCAATTCCCCAAATTTTGGGATTCTCCCGGCTCCTATCGCCCCCCAATTCCCCAAATTTTGGGATTCTCCCGGCTCCTATCGCCCCCCAATTCCCCAAATTTTGGGATTCTCCCGGCTCCTATCGCCCCCCCAAACTCCCCAAATTTTGGGATTCTCCCGGCTCCTATCGCCCCCAATCCCCCAAATTTTGGGATTCTCCCGGCTCCCATCGCCCCCCCCAATCCCCCAAATTTTGGGATTCTCCCGGCTCCCAACCCCCCCCAATCCCCCAAATTTTGGGATTCTCCCACCTCCTATCGCCCCCCCAAACTCCCCAAATTTTGGGATTCTCCCGGCTCCCAACCCCCCCCAATCCCCCAAATTTTGGGATTCTCCCGGCTCCTATCGCCCCACCCCCCAATCCCCCAAATTTTGGGATTCTCCCGGCTCCTATCGCCCCCCCAATCCCCCAAATTTTGGGATTCTCCCACCTCCTATCGCCCCCATCCCCCCTCCCCCCCCCAATTCCCCAACCCTTTCCCCAAATTCCCCCCCCAAATCCCGCGATCCTCCCCCCCCCCCAACCCCCCCCTCTCCCCGCGATGGGCGGGGCTCCCCCTTGCCCCTCCCCCCTCCCCGCCCCCGGGGGCGTTCCCCTCCCGCCCCCCCTCGTCCCCCCCCGTTCCCCGCGTTCCGCCGCGCCCCCCCCCCGTTCCGCCCCCCCCGTTATAAGCGCGGGGCCGCCGCTGAGCGCTCACACGCTCGGCCCGAGCTCCGCGGCCCCGCGCCCCCTCCCGCACCCCCATCCCGCAGCCCCCCCCCATCCATCCATCCACCCCCCCCCCCTCACCGACCCCCCCCCCCCCCGCCGCCCGCGGTCCCGCCCCCCCCCCGCCGCCGCCGCCGCTGTCCGCGGTGCTGAACGGGCGCTGCCCGCGGTGCTGACCCGGCCGCCTCTCGCCGCTCCCCCCGCACTCCGGGACCCTCCAACACCGGGACCCTCCCTTCTCGGGGGTTTCTCTACCCCCCCGCGCCGGTGCCGACCCCGCCGGTCCATGCCCGATCGCGGGGGGGGTCCGGGAGCCGCCGGGCGCGGCCTCAACGACACCGACACGGCGGCGGCGGCGGCGGCGGCGGCGGCGGCGGCTGCGGGCGGCCCCGGCCCGGAGCTGGGTGGCCGCGCCCGCCGCACAAAGCCGTAGCTCGGTTCAGCAACCCCCCCCCCCCCTTCCCCTCCGCCTGTGTGTGTCCCCCCCCCCCCTCTCCGCCGCCCGGGGGGGGCCCTTTGTGGCGGCGGGGCCGGGCCCGGTCCCCGGAGGAACCATGCCCAGGTCGTTCCTGGTGAAGAAGGTGAAGCTCGATGACTTCCCCGCCGGCCTCGACGCCCCGTACGGCCGCGCCCGGGCGGATTTCGGCTCCCGGCTGCACGAGAAGGGTAAATACCGAGTACCGGGCCCCGCCGGGCCCCGCGGGGCTCTTCTCCACCCCCCCACCCCCCCCAATCCCCTCCTTGGCCGGGAACCGCCGCATTCCGCCGCGCTGCCGCCGAACCGGGGCGGGACCGGGCCGGGACCGGGGCGGAACCGGGGTAGAAGCGGGAGCCGAGCGGGCGGCCGGTCCCCGGCGCTGCCCTTTGTCTGCGGGAGCCAAGTTCAAGGGCAGCGGCGGCGGCGGCGCGGAGCCCCCCGCGGCCCCCACCGCCGTTGTCCCCGTTGTCCCCGTTGTCCCCGTCCTCCCCATGCCGGCCTTTGTGCGGAGCGCGGCCCCGGCCGGGCCCGGTGCGGCGGCGGCGGCGGCGGCTGCGGCGCGTTGCGTAACCGGGACCGGCGGAACCGCCGCAGCCGCACCGGGCCCGGCCCGGCCCCGCCGTGACCTTGAGCGGGGCCGGGGCAGCGGCGGCGGCGGCGGGCGGGGAATGCGGGAATGCGGGAGCGGGGATGGCGGCGGCCCCGGGAATGCGGGCAGCGGCGGGGACGGGCAGAGGGAAGGGACGGGCGGAGAGCGGCGGCGATGCGGGCAGGGATGGGGATGCGGGAGGCAGGGACGGGGGACAGCGACAAGGGAAGGGACAGCGGGGTGAGGGCAGCGGTGGGGACAGGGAGAGCCGGGACGGGCACGGGGACAGCGACAAGGGAAGGGACAGCAGAGAACGGCAGCGGTGCGGGCAGGGATGGGGACGGAGGAAGGAGGGAGCGGGGCTGCGGGCAGGGACGGGGACAGGGGACAGCGACTGCGGGGACAGGAACTGCGGGCACGGCGGCGGGGACAGGAGCGGGGGACAAGGACAAGGGGAGGGGGAGATGCGGGGATGGGGACAGGGATGGGGACAAGGGACAGGGAGCTGAGGGCAGGGATGGGGACAGGGACGCGGGGACAGGGGACGGAGCAGAGATGCGGGCGGCGATGGGGACGGGGACTGCGGGGACGGGGACGGGGACAGCGGCCGGGACTGCGGGGACAGGGACTGCGGAGACGGGGACGGGGACAAGGGAGAGGGCAGGAGGATGCGTGCAGGGACAGGGACAGCAACGGGGACAGGGACAGGGACAAGGGAAGGGACAGGAGCCAGCGGCAGGGATGGGGACAGGAATGCGGGGACAGGGCAGAGATGGGGACAGAGACTGCGGGGACAGGGACAAGGGAAGGGACAGGAGCCAGCGGCAGGGATGGGGACAGAGACTGCGGGGACAGGGACAAGGGAAGGGACAGGAGCCAGCGGCAGGGATGGGGACAGGAATGCGGGGACAGGGACAAGGGAAGGGACAGGAGCCAGCGGCAGGGATGCAGGCGGAGATGGGGACAGGGGACAGGGACAGCGGTCGGGACTGCGGGGACAGGGACGGGGATGGAGGCAGGGATGGGGACAGCGTGAGGAGTAGGGGACAGGGACAAGGGAAGGGACAGCGAGCCAATGGCAGCGATGGGGACGGGGACACGCACAGGGATGGGGGACAGGGGGCTGCGGGAAGGGACAGGGGCGGGGACAGGGACACGGGAAGGGACAGAGACAAGGGATGAAGGGCAGGGATGGGGACAGGTGACAGGGGCAGGGGGCTGCGGGCTGGGACAGGGACAAGGGACAGCGACCGGGATGGGGACAGGGGGCTGCGGGCAGGAAAAGGGAAGGGACGGGGATGGAGAGAGAGCTGGGGGATGAGGGCAGGGACAGGACAGCGACAGGGACAGGGACAGGGGGCTACGGGCAGGGGAAGGGACAGGGACAAGGGAAGGGACCGGAACTAACGGCGGGGACAGGGACGGGGAGCTGCCGGCAGGAACAAGGACAGGGACGGGGACAAGGGAAGGGACAGGGACAGGGGGTGAGGGCAGGGTCAGGGACAGGGGACAGGGATGGGGACAGGGAGCTGCGGGCAGGGAAAGGGGCGGGACAGGATCGGGGGCAGGGACAGAGGCTGCGGGAAGGGACGGGGATGGGGAGAGGGGGCTGCGGGCAGGGGCGGGACGGGGACAGGGACGGGGACAGGTCTGGGGGGGAGGGCGGTGGGTGTGGGGGTGTGCGGGCTTTGTGGGGTGCGGGGGGTGGGTTTGGGGGGGTCCTGTGGGGTGCGGGGGGCTGGAGGGTCCTTGGGGGGGGACCGAGGGGTGCGCAGGGGCGGGGGGGGGGACGACAGGAGAGGGACGGGCAGGGCCGGGGGGGGCGGGGGGACGGGGACAGGGGACAGGGGACAGGGGACAGGGGACAGGGGACAAGGGACAGGGGACAGGGGACAAGGGACAAGGGACAGGGACAGGGGACAAGGGACAAAGGACAGGGGACAGGAGCAGGGGACAGGGGCAGGGGACAAGGGACAGGGACAGGGGACAAGGGACAGGGGACAGGGACAGGGGACAGGGGACAGGGGCAGGGGACAAGGGACAGGGGACAAGGGACAGGGGACAGGGACAGGGACAAGGGACAGGGGCAGGGGACAGGGGACGGGGGACAAGGGACAGGGGACAGGGGCAGGGACAGGGGCAGGGGACAGGGACAGGGACAAGGGACAGGGGACAGGGACAGGGGACAAGGGACAGGGGACAAGGGACAGGGGCAGGGGACAGGGGACAGGGACAGGGGCAGGGGACAGGGGACAAGGGACAAGGGACAGGGGCAGGAGTTGAGTTGGGCACAGTCTGGCAGGGGGAGGAGTAGAGGGACGGGCAAGGGGACAAGCAGGGGGACAGAGGGGGGGACAGAGAGGGACAGACAGGGGGACGGGGAGCGGGACAAGCAGGGGGACAGAGAGGGGACAGACAGAGGGACAGGCAGCAGGACGGGCAGGGGGGGACACACGGAGCACCCGGGCGAACAGGCAGCGACACGAGCGGGTCCCCCACCGCCACCCCCCCCCCGTCCCCGCGTGCCCCCAGCCCCGCCACCCCCTGTGACCGCTGTCCCCCTGTCCCCAGGGTACATCAGCGAGTACATGGCGCCGTCGGCCTTCGAGGGGGACCCCGAGGCCGCGCTCAAGGTGCCGTCCCCCGACTCGCTGTACCCCGGCGGGCGAGGGGACTTCGGCGCGGGCGACTCGGAGCCCCCCGACAGCCCCCACTCGGGCATGGCCGGCGGCTACATCAACGGCGACGCGGCCGTGAGCGAGGGCTACGCCGTGGACGCCTTCTTCATCACGGACGGGCGCTCGCGGCGCAAGGTGAGCGGCGGCGCGGCTCGGAACCTGCCCCGCCACACCTGCGGCGAGTGCGGCAAGAGCTACGCCACCTCGTCCAACCTGAGCCGCCACAAGCAGACCCACCGCAGCCTGGACAGCAAGATGGCCAAGAAGTGTCCCACTTGCGGCAAGGTGTACGTCTCCATGCCGGCCATGGCCATGCACCTGCTGACCCACGACCTGAAGCACAAGTGCCAGGTGTGCGGGAAGGCGTTCAGCCGGCCCTGGCTGCTGCAGGGCCACATGCGCTCGCACACCGGGGAGAAGCCGTTCGGCTGCGCCCACTGCGGCAAAGCCTTCGCCGACCGCTCCAACCTGCGCGCCCACATGCAGACCCACTCGGCCTTCAAGCACTTCAAGTGCAAGCGCTGCAGCAAAACCTTCGCCCTCAAGTCCTATCTCAACAAGCACTACGAGTCCGCCTGCTTCAAGGGGGCCGCGGCGCCCCTCAGCCCCCTGCACCCTTGAGGGGGGGGCCCGGGCGAGTGCCCACGCCGTGGAGTAGCCGGCGGGGAAAGCCATCCCCGCGCCGCCCTTCTCTGCCTCCTCCCGTCACCGCCCCAGCAAAGCCGCCGCCTTCCACGGAAATCCGCCCCTTCGGGATCCAGAGGGAGAGGTCATCCTCGAGTTCAGCCCCCGAAGTTCCCAACCGTGAGGATTGACCCTTGGGGATTGAAACCTTGGGGATTGACCCTTGGGGATTCAGCCGTCAAATTCCAGCCGTCGGGATTCACCCTTCGGGATTCACCCATCGGGATTCACCCCTCAAATTCCACCCGTCAGGATCCACCCGTCGGGATTCACCCCTCAAATTCCAGCCGTCAGGATCCACCCGTCGGGATTCACCCATCGGGATTCACCCATCGGGATTCACCCCTCAAATTCCACTCGTCAGGATCCACCCGTCGGGATTCACCCATCGGGATTCACCCCTCAAATTCCACTCGTCAGGATCCACCCGTCGGGATTCACCCATCGGGATTCACCCCTCAAATTCCACCCGTCAGGATCCACCCGTCCGGATCCACCCGTCGGGATTCACCCCTCAAATTCCAGCCATCGGGATCCACTCGTCAGGATCCACCCGTCGGGATTCACCCCTCAAATTCCACCCGTCGGGATTCACCCCTCAAATTCCACCCGTCAGGATCCACCCGTCGGGATTCATCCCTCAAATTCCAGCCGTCAGGATCCACCCGTCGGGATTCACCCCTCAAATTCCACTCGTCAGGATCCACCCGTCGGGATTCACCCATCGGGATTCACCCCTCAAATTCCACCCGTCAGGATCCACCCGTCGGGATTCACCCCTCAAATTCCACTCGTCAGGATCCACCCGTCGGGATTCACCCATCGGGATTCACCCCTCAAATTCCACCCGTCAGGATCCACCCGTCAGGATCCACCCGTCGGGATTCACCCATCGGGATTCACCCCTCAAATTCCACTCGTCAGGATCCACCCGTCAGGATCCACCCGTCGGGATTCACCCTTCAAATTCCAGCCACCGGGATTCACCCGTCGGGATTCACCCTTCGAGATCCTGCCCGCAAAAAAGGAAACGCCACCCGTCAAAATCCACCCTTCAAAGCTGAGCCCCCTCCAAGTTCAGCCTTAGGGATTCGCCCCACAAATTCCGGCCACGAAATTCACCCGCCCAAATTCACCCTTCCAAGTCGAGCCCCCCACCCCCGAAATTCAGCCCAGGGAATTCAATCCCACCCAAAATTCCGGCCACGAAATTCACCCGTCGAAGTCGGACCCTTCAAAAAGTTCAGCCCTGGAAATTCAGCCCCAGGAATTCACCCCACGAAATTCACCCCACAAAATTCACCCCACGAAATTCACCCCACAAAATTCACCCCTCAGGGTTCAGCCCTCGAAATTCAGCCCCACAGATTCAACCCCCCCCCCCCCCGCCCCAAAATCCGGCCCCAAAATTCACCCTTCAAAGTTCACCCTTCGAAATTCAGGCCCCCACCCCCCAAAATCCAGCTGCAAAAGTCACCCCCCCAAAAAATACCCTCCAAATCCGCCTCACAAAATCCATCCCGCCCAAAATCCATCCCCCCAAAATTCATCCCCCCAAAATTCATCCCCCCCCCGCCCCAAAATCCCCTCTGGGATCCCCCAATTCACTTGCATGACCCCCCCGCCCATCCTCCACCTCGCGCCCCCCCCCCCGCTGCCTTGAAGGGGGTCCTGGGCACCCCAAAATTGGGGGGACCCCCCCCATTCTTGCAGGGATGTCCCCACGCGGAGGTGTCCCCCAAAATCGGGGTCACCCCTTCTCTTCCATGGGCGGTGCACCCCCCCCACACTGCGGTGCCCCCCAAAAATTTGGGGTGACCCCTCCCCCCTCCCCCGCCACCCTAAATGGGTGCCCTGACCCCGCGGCGCCCCCCAAAATTGGGGTGACCCCCCCCCCCCTTTTGCATGGGTGCCTCAGCCTTGTGCCATAGCCCAGCCCTGGGGTCACCCCCCCCCCCCCCCCGCCGCGCATGTGGGGTGCCCCCCAAAATCGGGGTGAACCCCCCCTTTGCATGGGCCCCCCGGTCCTGGGGTGCAACCCCCAAAATCGGGGGGACCCCCCCCCCCTCTTTGCATGGGCGCCCCCCCCCCCCCCCCGTGCCATAGCCCAGCCCTGGGGTCACCCCCGTCCTGCGCACCCCAAAATCGGGCGGTGACCCCTCCCCTGGGGTGACCCCCAAAACCGGGGTGACCCCCCCCCCCCCCGCCATTCACGGGCGCGCCCCGGCCTCACGCCACGCCCGCCCCTCCCCCCAGGGGTGCCCCCCCCGCGCCGCACCCCAAAACCAGGGTGTCCCCCCCCCCCTTTGCATGGGTACCCCGGCCTCGCGCCGTACCCCAAGATCAGGTGAACCCCCCCCCCCCCCCCTTGCAGACCCCCCCTCCCGGGGGTCTCCCCACACCCCCCCCCCCCACGCTCGCTGCATGGGTGCCCCCCCCCCTCGCGGAGCACCCCCACCCCCAGGAGCCCCCCCCACGCGGGGCCCTGGGCCTGTGCCGCACCCCAAATCCGGGGTGCCCCCCCCCCCCCCCATGCATGGGTGCCCCCCCCTGTGCCGTACCCCAGATCAGGGTGCCCCCCCTCCCCCCTTTAGGGTGCCCCCCCCCCGCAATAAGCCCCCCCCCCCCCCCCGCACGGCACAGCGATGCCCGGGCAGCTCCTGGGGGTACCCCAAAATCTCCCCCCCACCCCCCCCCCGGGACCCCCCTGCATGGCCCTCACCCACCCCCCCCCCGGGCACCCCAACATGGCAGGGTACCCCCACCCTGGGTGCCCCCCCCTCCCCCGCCCTGGGGACCCCCATTTGGGGGAGACCCCCCCACCCGTGCATGGCCCCCCCTCCCCCCAACCCGGGTACCCCAAATTTGCACGGGTACCCCTCCCCCCCCCCCAGGGTACCCCACCTTGGGTACCCCCCCCCCCCCCTCACGGGTACCCCAATAATTTCAGGGTGCCCCCCCCCACACCTCGGGTACCCCCCCAGGTACCCTCCCCCCCCCCGCAGGGCACCGGGGGGGTCCCCAAACTCCCCTTTAAGGGGACCCCACCCCCCTCAACCCGGGGATGGGGGGGTACCCCTAAATCCCCCTCCCCCACCCCCCCCCCCGAGGGGCTGCCCCGCCTCCCCCCACTTTGGGGGCGCCCTTCCCGAGAGCACAAATCCCCCCCCCCCCAAAATAAAAATAAAAAAAAAACCCCCCCGGGATTTCGGGGCGGCCCCAGCGCCCCTCCCCCCCCCTCCTCCCCCCCCCGCGATGCCAAAGCCTGAAGGGAGGGGGGGGAGGGGGGGAAAGGGCCCCTCCCCCCGCCGCCCCTCCCCCTCCGGGGGGTCTCTGCATGCAAAAACCAGCCCCCCCCCCCTCCCCTCCCCCACCCCGATTTCCATCTATGCCAATTTTTGATGCTTTTTCGGTTTTTTTGAGGATTTTTTGTTTTGGTTTGTTTTTTTTTTTTTGTTTGTTTGTTTTTTTTGGTTTGCGTTGCCAAACTGTAGAAACGCGGGCGCCGCCCGCTCTAGAGCAATAATTACTGACCGTTAATTACCGATTAATTACCGACCGCATGGGCTCGAGCAATCAGGGACCCCCGAGCCAGCCCCTTAGAGCGACCGATATCAGGGATGACGATGCCAGAGTAGCGCTAGGACCCCTCCCCCCGCCGCCCCCCGCACCTGCCGGGCTCGGACACGCCCCGGACACGCCCCGGACACGCCCCGGACACGCCCCGGACACGCCCTGGACACCTGGACACGGCCCGGACACGCCTCGGACACGCCTCGGACACGCGAGGGGCCGCGGGAGGCGCGGGGAGGGCGTGGGGAGGGGGCGTGGGGGGGTGTGGGGGGGTGGGGGTGTGAGCACCTGTGTGCACCTGTACACACCTGGACACACCTGTGCACACCTGTACACGCTTACACACACCTGTGTGCACCTGTACACACCTGGACACACCTGTGCACACCTGTACACGCTTACACACACCTGTGTGCACCTGTGCGCACCTGTACACACCTGTACGCACCTGTACACACTTACACACGCCTATGCACACCTGTGTGCACATGCACACACCTGCACACATCTGTACACACTTACACACACCTATGTACACCTGTGTGCACGTGTACACACCTGTACACACTTACACACACCTGTGTACACCTGTGCGCACCTGTGCACACCTGTACACACCTGTACACACCTGTACACACCTGTGCACGCTTACACACACCTGTGCGCACCTGTGTGCACCTGTACACACCTGGACACACCTGTGCACACCTGTACACGCTTACACACACCTGTGTACACCTGTGTGCACATGTACACACCTGTACACACCTGTACACACCTGTACACGCTTACACACACCTGTGCGCACCTGTGTGCACCTGTACACACCTGTACACGCTTACACACACCTGTGCACACCTGTGTGCACATGTGCACACCTGTACACGCTTACACACACCTGTACACACTTACACACACCTGTGTACACCTGTGCGCACCTGTGTGCACATGTACACACCTGTACACACCTGTACTCACTTACACACACCTGTGCGCACCTGTGTGCACATGTACACACCTGCACACACCTGTACTCACTTACACACACCTGCGCACACATGTGTGCACCTGTACACACCTGTACACACTTACACACACCTGTGTACACCTGCGTGCACGTGTACACACCTGTACACACTTACACACGCCTATGCACACCTGTGTGCACATGTACACACCTGTACACACTTACACACGCCTATGCACACCTGTGTGCACATGTACACACCTGTACACACCTGTACATGCTTACACACACCTGTGTACACCTGTGTGCACACGTACACACCTGTGCACACTTACACACACATGTACACACCTGTACGGACCTGTATGCACATGTACTCACCTGTACACTCATGTGTGCACATGTACACACCTGTATACACCTGTGTGCACATGTACACACCTGTACGGACCTGTACACACCTGTGTGCACCTGTGTACCCTTATACATACATGTACACACCTGCACACACCCGTGCGCACCTGTACACACACATACATGTACACACCTGCATACAGCTGTACATGGTGCATACAGCTGTGCACACCTGTGTGCATCTGCACGCACCTGTACGCACCTGTACACGCTTATACATACAGCTGCACACCTGTGCACACCGGTGCGCACCAGTACACACCTGCACTCACAGGTACACAGCTACACGAGCGTTTACACACCTGTGCACAGCTGTACACACTGCACACACCTGCGCGCACCTGTGCACACTTGTATGCACCTGTGCACACTCATACCTACATGTACGCACCTGTACACACCTGTGCAGTGCACACCTGTACAGCCGTGCATTGACACGCGTTATACCTGTACTGCACACACCTGCACACACCTGTGCAGTGCACACCTGTACAGCCGTGCATTGACACGCGTTATACCTGTACTGCACACACCTGCACACACCTGTGCAGTGCACACCTGTACAGCCGTGCATTGACACGCGTTATACCTGTACTGCTCACACCTGCACACACCTGTGCAGTGCACACCTGTACAGCCGTGCATTGACACGCGTTATACCTGTACTGCACACCCCTGCACACACCTGTGCAGTGCACACCTGTACAGCCGTGCACTGACACGCGTTATACCTGTACTGCACACACCTGCACACACCTGTGCAGTGCACACCTGTACAGCCGTGCACTGACACGCGTTATACCTGTACTGCTCACCCCTGCACACACCTGCACACACCTGTGCAGTGCACACCTGTACAGCCGTGCATTGACACGCGTTATACCTGTACTGCTCACCTGCACACACCTGCACACACCTGCACACACCTGTACACACCTGTGCAGTGCACACCTGTACAGCCGTGCATTGACACGCGTTATACCTGTACTGCTCACCTGCACACACCTGCACACACCTGCACACACCTGTGCAGTGCACACCTGTACAGCCGTGCATTGACACGCGTTATACCTGTACTGCTCACACCTGCACACACCTGCACACACCTGCACACCTGTGCATGGCACACGCAGCACCGGCCACGCCCCACGCAGGTGCCACAGGGGCTGCGCAGGAACCGCAGCCACGGCTCTGCACACCTGGGCGGGTGCACTGGTGCTGCACACACCTGACACACCTGACACACCTGACACACCTGACACACCTGGCGCACCGCACTCGGTGCAGGTGCCACAGTCGCTGCTCTCACTGCACTTGCCAGAAACACACCTGTAAACACTTGTGCACACCTGAACACGTCTGCGCACACACCTGCACACACCTGTGAGCATCACGAGCGCTGCTCTCGGTGCATCTTCCGTGCAGGTGTAGCAGGTGCTGCACTCCCTGCACACACCTGACACAGCTGCACACACCTGACACACCTGCACACACCTGCACACACCTGACACGCTGTCAGCCCGCTGTCCCTGCAGGTGCCGCAGGTGCTGCACTCCCTGCACACACCTGACACACCTGCACACACCTGCACACACCTGACACGCTGTCAGCCCGCTGTCCCTGCAGGTGCCGCAGGTGCCGCAGGTGTTGCACTCCCTGCACACACCTGACACACCTGACACACCTGCACACACCTGACACGCTGTCAGCCCGGTGTCCCTGCAGGTGCCGCAGGTGCTGCACTCCCTGCACACACCTGACACACCTGCACACACCTGCACACACCTGACACGCTGTCAGCCCGGTGTCCCTGCAGGTGCTGCAGGTGCTGCACTCCCTGCACACACCTGACACACCTGACACACCTGCACACACCTGCACACACCTGACACGCTGTCAGCCCGGTGTCCCTGCAGGTGCCGCAGGTGCTGCACTCCCTGCACACACCTGACACACCTGACACACCTGCACACACCTGACACACCTGCACACACCTGCACACACCTGACACGCTGTCAGCCCGGTGTCCCTGCAGGTGCCGCAGGTGCCGCAGGTGCCGCAGGTGCTACACTCCCTGCACACACCTGACACACCTGACACACCTGCACACACCTGCACACACCTGACACGCTGTCAGCCCGCTGTCCCTGCAGGTGCCGCAGGTGCTGCACTCCCTGCACACACCTGACACACCTGCACACACCTGCACACACCTGACACGCTGTCAGCCCGCTGTCCCTGCAGGTGCCGCAGGTGCCGCAGGTGTTGCACTCCCTGCACACACCTGACACACCTGACACACCTGCACACACCTGACACGCTGTCAGCCCGGTGTCCCTGCAGGTGCCGCAGGTGCTGCACTCCCTGCACACACCTGACACACCTGCACACACCTGCACACACCTGACACGCTGTCAGCCCGGTGTCCCTGCAGGTGCTGCAGGTGCTGCACTCCCTGCACACACCTGACACACCTGACACACCTGCACACACCTGCACACACCTGACACGCTGTCAGCCCGGTGTCCCTGCAGGTGCCGCAGGTGCTGCACTCCCTGCACACACCTGACACACCTGACACACCTGACACACCTGCACACACCTGCACACACCTGCACACACCTGACACGCTGTCAGCCCGGTGTCCCTGCAGGTGCCGCAGGTGCTGCACTCCCTGCACACGCCACAGGCGCTGCCAATGCTGCTGATGCTGCTCTCACCTGTGCACACCTGAAGGCACCTGGGCAGCCCTGCACGCACCTGCACACACTACCCACACCTGTACACACTACCCACACCTGTACACATGCGTACACACACCTGCACACACTACCCACACCTGTACACATGCGTACACACACCTGCAGACGTCACACGCACTGCAGGTGCCACGGGTGTTGCACAGACCTCGTATAATGCAAATACTGCACTCACCTGCACACACCTGCACACACCTGCACTCACCTGCACACACCTGCACTCACCTGCACTCACCTGCACACACCTGTACCCACCCGACACACCCGCACTCACCTGTGCCCACCTGACACACCTGCACGCAGCTGCACATCTGTACACAGCCGACACATCTGTACACACCCGACACACCTGCACACACCTGCACACACCTGCACACACCTGTACATCTGTACACACCTGCACACACCCGCACACACCTGCACACACCTGCACATCTGTACACACCCGCACACACCTGCACACATCTGTACACACCCGCACACACCCGCACACACCTGCACACACCCGCACACACCTGCCCACACCTGCACACACCTGCACACCCCCGCACACACCCGCACACCTGCACACCTGCACACACCCGCACACACCCGCACACACCTGCACACACCTGCACACACCTGCACACACCCGCACACACCTGCACACACCCGCACACACCTGCCCACACCTGCACACACCCGCACACACCTGCACACACCCGCACACACCCGCACACCTGACACACCCGCACACACCCGCACACACCTGCACACCTGCACACCTGCACACCTGCACACCTGCACACACCTGCACACACCCGCACACCTGCACACACCCGCACACACCTGCACACACCTGCACACCTGCACACCTGCACACACCCGCACACATCTGTACACCCCCGCACACACCCGCACACACCTGCACACACCTGCACACACCTGCACACATCTGTACACACCCGCACACCTGCACACACCCGCACAGCCCCGCACACACCCGCACACACCTGCCCACACCCGCACACACCTGCCCACACCCGCACACACCTGCACACACCTGCACACACCTGCACACCCCCGCACACACCCGCACACACCTGCCCACACCCGCACACACCTGCCCACACCCGCACACACCCGCACACACCTGCCCACACCCGCACACACCTGCACACACCTGCACACACCTGCACACCCCCGCACACACCCGCACACACCTGCTCACACCTGCACACCCCCGCACACACCTGCACACACCCGCACACACCTGCACACACCCGCACACCTGCCCACACCTGCCCACACCTGCACACCCCCGCACGCCCCCGCACACCCCCGCACGCCCCCGCACACCCCCGCACAAGGTGCACTGTGCGGGTACCACAGGTGCCGCTGCCCCCCCCAGGTGCCCCCCAGGTGCCCCCCAGGTGTGTCCCCCCCCCCCCCGTCCCCTCACCTGGGCCCCCCCCGCGGCGGGACCGGGACCCCGCAGGGGCCGGGGCGGGGCCGGGCGGGGCCTCTGCCCCCCCTCTCCCCCCCCCCAATTCAGGTACTGCAGGCCCGGGAGCTCCGGCCCCGTTTTGTACTCGCGGGCGGGGGTCCCGCGCGGGGGTCGCACCTGGGGCCCCCCCCCGGCCCCGCCCCGGAGCCTCCCCGGGAATTTTTCGCGGATTTTGAGGGATTTCAGGACAAGCACAAACGGCCCCCGCGGCCCCCCCGGCCCCGCGGCTCCGCGGCCAATAAAGGGACGAACCTGCCCCCGCCTCCGCCTCCATGCGCCGACCCCGCCACCCCCGCGACCCCCGGCACCATCCCACGGGACCCCCGGGACCATCCCACGGGACCACCGGGACCACCCCACGGGACCACCGGGACCCCCGGACCACCCCACGGGACCCCCCGGGACCACCGGGACCACCCCACGGGACCCCCGGGAGCCCCGGACCACCCCACGGGACCCCCGGGACCCCCGGCACCACCCCACGGGACCCCCGGGACCATCCCACGGGACCACCGGGACCCCCGGACCACCCCAGGGGACCCCCGGGACCACCCCACGGGACACCCGGGAGCCCTGCACCACCCCACGGGACCCCCGCGAGCATCCCACAGGACCCCCGGGACCACCCCACGGGACCACCCCAGGGGACCCCCGGGACCACCAGCACCACCCCCAACCTGAGATACCCCCAACCCCAGCACCGCCTGGACCCCCGACCCCCGCGACCCCCGCGACCCCCGGGACCACGGACTCCCAGGACCCCCGGGACCGCCTCACGGGGCCCCCACGACCCCCGGGACCCCCACCCTCGGGAACCTCCCGGAGGGATCTCCGATCCCAGCACCCCTGGGACCCCCGACCCCCGGGATCCCCGACCCCTGGGACCCCCTACCCCGGGACCCTACAACCCACAAGACCCCCGACCCCCGGGACTCCCAACACCCACCCACGGGACCCTCCTTGCGGGACCCCCGACCCAGGGGACCCCACGAACCGCGGGACCCCCAACCGGATCCCCTGGGACCCCACGAACCGCGGGACCCCCGGCAGGAACCCCCAAATCGCGGGACCCCCAACCCCTGGAGTCCCCCGGTGCCCGGACCCGTGGGACCCCTGACCCCAGAGACCCCCAACCTGCGGGGTCCCCAAACCGCGGGGCCCCCGGGGACCCCCGAGCACAGAGGGGCTCACGGGACACCCGACCCGTGGTGGGGTTGGGGTGCAGGTGTGGGGCTGGGGTGCAGGTGTGGGGTGCAGGTGTGGGGTGCAGGTGTGGGGTTGGGGTACAGGTGTGGGGTACAGGTGTGGGGTACAGGTGTGGGGTACAGGTGTGGGGTACAGGTGTGGGGTTGGGGTGCAGGTGTGGGGTGCAGGTGTGGGGTACAGGTGTGGGGTACAGGTGTGGGGTACAGGTGTGGGGTGCAGGTGTGGGGCTGGGGTACAGGTGTGGGGTACAGGTGTGGGGTGCAGGTGTGGGGTGCAGGTGTGGGGTACAGGTGTGGGGTACAGGTGTGGGGTTGGGGTGCAGGTGTGGGGTACAGGTGTGGGGTACAGGTGTGGGGTTGGGGTGCAGGTGTGGGGTACAGGTGTGGGGTGCAGGTGTGGGGCTGGGGTACAGGTGTGGGGTACAGGTGTGGGGTTGGGTTGCAGGTGTGGGGCTGGGGTACAGGTGTGGGGTGCAGGTGTGGGGTGCAGGTGTGGGGTACAGGTGTGGGGTTGGGGTGCAGGTGTGGGGTGCAGGTGTGGGGTTGGGGTGCAGGTGTGGGGTGCAGGTGTGGGGTGCAGGTGTGGGGTTGGGGTACAGGTGTGGGGTACAGGTGTGGGGTTGGGTTGCAGGTGTGGGGCTGGGGTACAGGTGTGGGGTGCAGGTGTGGGGCTGGGGTGCAGGTGTGGGGTGCAGGTGTGGGGCTGGGGTACAGGTGTGGGGTGCAGGTGTGGGGTACAGGTGTGGGGTACAGGTGTGGGGTGCAGGTGTGGGGTTGGGGTGCAGGTGTGGGGTGCAGGTGTGGGGTTGGGGTACAGGTGTGGGGTGCAGGTGTGGGGTGCAGGTGTGGGGTTGGGGTGCAGGTGTGGGGTGCAGGTGTGGGGTGCAGGTGTGGGGTTGGGGTGCAGGTGTGGGGTTGGGGTGCAGGTGTGGGGTGCAGGTGTGGGGTACAGGTGTGGGGTTGGGGTGCAGGTGTGGGGTGCAGGTGTGGGGTTGGGGTGCAGGTGTGGGGTTGGGGTGCAGGTGTGGGGTGCAGGTGTGGGGTGCAGGTGTGGGGTTGGGGTGCAGGTGTGGGGCTGTACGCGCCCCCCTCGCCCCCCGGTGTCCCCCCCATGTCCCCCCCGGTGTCCCCCCCCCTCCAGGGCCGCCCCGCCCCCCAAGCAGCGCCGGGCCCTGACCCCGCTGCCCCCCCGGGTTATTTTTAGCTCCGGCGTCAGCGCCGGGCCCGCCCCACCCCCCCCAAACCCCCCCCCCACACCGAACCCCCCCTTCCTCGCTGTGGGGCTGCCCCATAGCAGCGTCCAGCGCGACTCTGGGGAGGGGGGGAGTTTTGGGGGGCTCTGTGGGGCTGTTGTGGGTTTTGGGGGGGCTGTGGGGCTGGCTCGGGCTGGGCGCGCTCCTTGGCCGGGGGGCTCCGGGGTGCCCCCCATATCTCTGGGGCGCCCCATATCTCCAGGGTGCCCCACAGTTGTGCCCCCCGTCCTGGGCGTGCCCCACATCTCAAGGCTGACCCACATCCCGGGGAGCCTCGGGCCCCACATTTCAGGGGTGCCCCATAGATCGGGGGTGTCACAAGTTTTCCAGGCGTGCCCCATATCCGGGGGGTGCCCCCCATATCCTGGGATCCCCTCGGACCCCACCCCACATCCCGGGCGTGCCCCACATCCCGGGAATCCTCCTCGTCCTGGGGACCCTTCCCCACCCCACAGCTCGGGGCTGCCCCACACCCTGGGCGTCCCCCCAGATCTCCGGGGGTCCCCCGTGTCCCGAGATCTCCACGGACCCCTCCCCACAGCTGCCCCCCATCTCCACGCCCCCCACCCCCTCCCGGGTGGCCACGGGCCCCTCCCCGCTCGCCTCGGCGGCCTTGGCCGGGGCCGATAAAAGGGGGGGTGGGCGGCGCGGAGGTCCCGGCAGCTCGGGGGTCTCGCAGCGCTAAAAGGGGGGCAGCTCGGGGGTCCCCGCAGCGCTAAAAGGGGAGCGGCTCGGGGGTCTCGCAGCGCTAAAAGGGGAGCGGCTCGGGGGTCCCCGCAGCGCTAAAAGGGGAGCGGCTCGGGGGTCCCGCAGCGCTAAAAGGGGGGCAGCTCGGGGGTCCCGCAGCGCTAAAAGGGGGGCAGCTCGGGGGTCCCGCAGCGCTAAAAGGGGAGCGGCTCGGGGGTCTCGCAGCGCTAAAAGGGGAGCGGCTCGGGGGTCTCGCAGCGCTAAAAGGGGAGCGGCTCGGGGGTCCCGCAGCGCTAAAAGGGGAGCGGCTCGGGGGTCCCGCAGCGCTAAAAGGGGGGCGGCTCGGGGGTCCCGCAGCGCTAAAAGGGGGGCAGCTCGGGGGTCCCGCGGCCATGAGCGCCCCGGGCTGGGTGTGGGGCCGCGGAGCGCGGCGGGCGCTGAGCTCGGGGGTCGCCCCCGGGCCGGGGGGGCCGCGGCCCTTCGAGGAGATGCCCCGCGCCGGCCCCAACCGCTGGGTGAACCTGCTGCGCCTCTGGAGCCGGGGGGGCTTCCAGGACTTCCACCGCCGCATGGAGGGGGGCTTCCAGCGCCTCGGGCCCGTCTACAGGTGGGGACCCCCCCTCGGGGAGGGAGAGGTGACCCCAAATGATCCCGGGGCTGGGGGGACACCGGGGAGGGGGGACAGAGGTGACCCCAAATGATCCCGGGGCTGGGGGGACACCGGGGAGGGGGGACAGAGGTGACCCCAAATGATCCCGGGGTTGGGGGGACACCGGGGGTGGTCGCCAGGGAGCCCCGAACCATCCTGGGGACCCCCAGGGGGGCTTCCAGCGCCTCGGGCCCATCTACAGGTGGGGACCCCCCCTCGGGGTTGGGGGGACACTGGGGAGGGGGGGAGAGGTGACCCCAAATGATCCCGGGGTTGGGGGGACATCGGGGAGGGGACAGAGGTGACCCCAAATGATCCCGGGGTTGGGGGGACATCGGGGAGGGGACAGAGGTGACCCCAAATGATCCCGGGGTTGGGGGACACTGGGGAGGGGGGACAGAGGTGACCCCAAATGATCCCGGGGTTGGGGGACACCGCGGAGGGGACAGAGGTGACCCCAAATGATCCCGGGAATGGGGGACACCGCGGAGGGGACAGAGGTGACCCCAAATGATCCCGGGGTTGGGGGGACACCGCGGAGGGGGGACAGAGGTGACCCCAAATGATCCCGGGAATGGGGGGACACCGCGGAGGGGGGACAGAGGTGACCCCAAATGATCCCGGGGCTCGGGGACACTGGGGAGGGGGGACAGAGGTGACCCCAAATGATCCCGGGAATGGGGGACACTGGGGAGGGGACAGAGGTGACCCCAAATGATCCCGGGGTTGGGGGGACACCGCGGAGGGGGGACAGAGGTGACCCCAAATGATCCCGGGAATGGGGGGACACTGGGGAGGGGACAGAGGTGACCCCAAATGATCCCGGGGTTGGGGGGACACCGCGGAGGGGGGACAGAGGTGACCCCAAATGATCCCGGGAATGGGGGGACACCGGGGAGGGGGGACAGAGGTGACCCCAAATGATCCCGGGGTTGGGGGGACACCGGGGAGGGGGGACAGAGGTGACCCCAAATGATCCCGGGAATGGGGGACACCGGGGAGGGGGGACAGAGGTGACCCCAAATGATCCCGGGGTTGGGGGACACCGGGGAGGGGGGACAGAGGTGACCCCAAATGATCCCGGGGTTGGGGGGACATCGGGGAGGGGGGACAGAGGTGACCCCAAATGATCCCGGGAATGGGGGGACACCGGGGAGGGGACAGAGGTGACCCCAAATGATCCCGGGGTTGGGGGGACACCGCGGAGGGGGGACAGAGGTGACCCCAAATGATCCCGGGGTTGGGGGGACACTGGGGAGGGGACAGAGGTGACCCCAAATGATCCCGGGGTTGGGGGACACCGGGGAGGGGACAGAGGTGACCCCAAATGATCCCGGGGTTGGGGGGACACCGCGGAGGGGACAGAGGTGACCCCAAATGATCCCGGGTCTGGGGGGACACTGGGGAGGGGGGACAGAGGTGACCCCAAATGATCCCGGGGTTGGGGGACACTGGGGAGGGGACAGAGGTGACCCCAAATGATCCCGGGTCTGGGGGGACACCGCGGAGGGGACAGAGGTGACCCCAAATGATCCCGGGAATGGGGGGACACCGGGGAGGGGACAGAGGTGACCCCAAATGATCTCGGGGCTGAGGGGACACCGGGGGTGGTCGCCAGGGAGCCCCGAACCATCCTGGGGACCCCCAGGGGGGCTTCCAGCGCCTCGGGCCCGTCTACAGGTGGGGACCCCCCCTCAGGGTTGGAGGGACACTGGGGAGGAGGGGAGAGGTGACCCCAAATGATCCCGGGAATGGGGGGACACTGGGGAGGGGACAGAGGTGACCCCAAATGATCCCGGGAATGGGGAGACACCGCAGAGGGGGGACAGAGGTGACCCCAAATGATCCCGGGAATGGGGGGACATCGGGGAGGGGACAGAGGTGACCCCAAATGATCCCGGGAATGGGGGGACATCGGGGAGGGGGGACAGAGGTGACCCCAAATGATCCCGGGGTTGGGGGGACACCGGGGAGGGGGGACAGAGGTGACCCCAAATGATCCCGGGGTTGGGGGGACACCGGGGAGGGGACAGAGGTGACCCCAAATGATCCCGGGAATGGGGGGACATCGGGGAGGGGGGACAGAGGTGACCCCAAATGATCCCGGGGTTGGGGGGACACCGCGGAGGGGGGACAGAGGTGACCCCAAATGATCCCGGGGTTGGGGGGACACCGGGGAGGGGACAGAGGTGACCCCAAATGATCCCGGGGTTGGGGGGACACCGCGGAGGGAGGACAGGTGACCCCCAAACCGTCCTGGGGACACCAGAGGTGGTCAGCAGGGACCCCAAATCATCCTGGGAACCCCCGAGGGTGATGGGTGGGGGGTCCCCACTGGCCCTGGTGCCCCCCTCCCCCTTCATTTGGGGGTCCCTGGTTTTGGGGTGCAGGGAGCGGGTGGGATCTGAGGTTGGGTGGTCCCCATTGAGCCCCGTTTGGGGGTCCCATGGGCGGGGTCTCACTGATGGGCTCCCGGTTTTTAGGGTCCCGTTTTTGGGGGGTCTCAGTGGGGGTCCTACTGATGAGGTCCCGGTTTTTAGGGTCTCATTTTGGGGGTTCCGATGGGGGTCCCACTGATGAGGTCCCGGTTTTTAGGGTCCCGTTTGGGGGATTCCGATGGGGGTCTCACTGAAGGGGTCCCGGTTTTTAGGGTCCCGGTTTTGGGGTCCCAGTGGGGGTCCCACTGATGAGGTCCCGGTTTTTAGGGTCCCGTTTTTGGGGTTCCAGTGGGGATCCCACTGAGGGGGTCACTGTTTTTGGGGTCTCGGTTTTTAGGGTCCCGTTTTTGGGGTTCCAGTGGGGGTCCCACTGATGAGATCCCTGTTTTTGGGGTCCCGGTTTTTGGGGTCCCGTTTTTGGAGTTCCAACGGGGGTCCCACTGATGAGATCCCTGTTTTTGGGGTCCCACTGACGGGGTCCCGTTTTTGGCGTTCCAGTGGGGGTCCCGCTGACGGGGTCCCGTTTTTGGGGTTCCAACGGGGGTCCCACTGACGGGATCCCCTTTTTGGGGTTCCAACGGGGGTCCCACTGAGGGGGTCGCGGTTTTTGGGGCGCAGGGACCGCGTGGGCTCCCTGGACTGCGTGAACGTGCTCCTGCCCCGGGACGCGGCGCAGCTGCTGCGGGCCGAGGGACCCTTCCCCCGCAGGATGGGCATCGCCGCCTGGAGCGCCCACCGCAGCCTGCGCGCCCACCGCTGCGGCCTCTTCCTGCTGTGAGACCCCCGGGGCACTGGGAGCACTGGGATGGGGCACTGGGAGCACTGGGAGCGCTGGGATGGGGCACTGGGAGCACTGGGATGGGGCACTGGGAGCACTGGGATGGGCATCGCCGCCTGGAGCGCCCACCGCAGCCTGCGCGCCCACCGCTGCGGCCTCTTCCTGCTGTGAGACCCCCGGGGCACTGGGAGCGCTGGGATGGGGCACTGGGAGCGCTGGGAGCACTGGGATGGAGCGCTGGGAGCGCTGGGATGGGGCACTGGGAGCGCTGGGAGCACTGGGATGGGGCACTGGGAGTGCTGGGATGGAGCACTGGGAGCACTGGGATGGGCATCGCTGCCTGGAGCGCCCACCGCAGCCTGCGCGCCCACCGCTGCGGCCTCTTCCTGCTGTGAGACCCCCGGGGCACTGGGAGCACTGGGATGGGGCACTGGGAGCACTGGGAGCGCTGGGATGGGGCACTGGGAGCGCTGGGATGGGGCACTGGGAGCACTGGGATGGGCATCGCTGCCTGGAGCGCCCACCGCAGCCTGCGCACCCACCGCTGCGGCCTCTTCCTGCTGTGAGACCCCCGGGGCACTGGGAGCGCTGGGAGCGCTGGGATGGGGCACTGGGAGCGCTGGGATGGGGCACTGGGAGCACTGGGAGCGCTGGGATGGAGCGCTGGGATGGGGCATTGGGAGCGCTGGGATGGGGCACTGGGAGCACTGGGAGCGCTGGGATGGGGCACTGGGAGCACTGGGGCAGAGCGGGAGGGGACCTGTCCTGTCCCTCCCCTGTCCCTGACCCCGTGTCCCCCCTTGACCCCCAGTGACCCCTGGCCCTGTTTTTGGGGTGATTTGGGGCAGGAACGGCCCCACATGGCCCTCGGGTGTCCTGGCCCTGTCCCTGTGTCCCTCCCGTGTCCCCCCTTGACCCCCAGTGACCCCTGGCCCTGTTTTTGGGGTGATTTGGGGCAGGAACGGCCCCGCGTGGCGCTCGGGTGTCCTGGCCCTGTCCTCGTGTCCCTCCCCTGTCCCTGTGTCCCTCCCGTGTCCCCCCTTGACCCCCAGTGACCCCCGGCCCTGTTTTTGGGGTGATTTGGGGCAGGAACGGCCCCGCGTGGCGCTCGGACCGCCTGGCCCTGTCCCTGTGTCCCTCCCGTGCCCCTTCTTGACCCCCAGTGACCCCTGACCCTGTTTTTGGGGTGATTTGGGGCAGGAATGGCCCCGCGTGGCGCTCGGACCGCCTGGCCCTGTCCCTCCCCTGTCCCTGTGTCCCTCCTGTGTCCCCCCTTGACCCCGGGTGACCCCCGACCCTGTTTTTGGGGTGATTTGGGGCAGGAATGGCCCCACATGGCCCTCGGACCGCCTGGCCCTGTCCCTGTGTCCCTCCCGTGTCCCCCCTTGACCCCGGGTGACCCCCGGCCCTGTTTTTGGGGTGATTTGGGGCAGGAACGGCCCCGCGTGGCGCTCGGACCGCCTGGCCCTGTCCTGGCCCTGTCCTGGCCCTGTCCCTGTGTCCCTCCCGTGCCCCCCCTTGACCCCGGGTGACCCCTGGCCCTGTTTTTGGGGTGATTTGGGGCAGGAACGGCCCCGCGTGGCCCTCGGACCGCCTGGCCCTGTCCCTGTGTCCCTCCCGTGTCCCCCCTTGACCCCGGGTGACCCCCGGCCCTGTTTTTGGGGTGATTTGGGGCAGGAACGGCCCCGCGTGGCGCTCGGACCGCCTGGCCCTGAACCGGGCCGTGCTGTCGCCGGCCGGGGCCCGCAAGTTCCTGCCGCTGCTGGACTCGGTGGCCCGGGACTTCGCCGAGTCCCTGCGGGGCCGCGTGCGCGGGACCCCCGGGGGGGCCCTGACCATCGACCCCCACCCGCTGCTCTTCCGCTTCACCCTCGAGGGTGCGTGGGACCCCCGGGACCCCCGGCTTGGGGGGGTGGTGGGACCCCCAGGGATTGGGGGAGGTGACACTGGGACCCCCAGGGATTGGGGGGGGTGACACTGGGACCCTCAGTTTTGGGGTGGGGAGGGGGGCTTGGAACCCTCGGGATCCCCAGGGGTGGTGGGGGGTGACACTGGGACCCCCGGGACCCCCGGCTTGGGGGGGTGGTGGGACCCCCAGGGATTGGGGGGGGTGACACTGGGACCCCCAGGGGATGGTGGGGGGTGACAGTGGGAAACCCAGGGACCACCGCCCCCCCAGGGGTTGGTGGGGGTGATATCGGAACCCCCAGGACATGGTGGGGGGTCTATAACAGCCCCCCCACCCCAAATTTCGGGGTGCCGAGGAGATTGGAGGGGGGAGGTGACTTTGGGACCCCCAGGAAATTGAGGGGGGGGGGACAACGGCGATCCCAAGAGGTGGGAGGGGAGGCTCTTTACCACTCGCGCCCCCCCCCCAAATTTCGGGGTGCTGAGGAGATTGGAGGGGGGAGGTGACTTTGGGACCCCCAGGAAATTGAGGGGGGGGGACAACGGGAATCCCAAGAGGTGGGAGGGGAGGCTCTTTACCACTCGCCCCCCCCCCCCCAAATTTCGGGGTGCTGATTTTCCCCCCCCCAGCCAGCAGCTACGCGCTGTACGGGGAGCGGCTGGGGCTGCTGGGGGGGGCGGCGGCGGGGGGGGCGCAGCGTTTTTTGGGGGCGCTGGAGGAGATGCTGCGGACCACGCTGCCCCTGCTCTTCCTGCCCCCCCCGCTGCTGCGCCTGCACCCCCCGCTCTGGCAGCGCCACCTCCGCGCCTGGGACACCATCTTCCAGCACGGTGAGGGGGGGGGCAGCCACCGGGACCACCCCCCCCAAACCACCCTGAGACCCCCCCCCCCCCCAGACTGCGGGGACAGCCCCCGTGGTGCTGCCAATCCGCCCAGGAGACCCCCGCCCTGCAGGGGCTTGTAGGAGCCCACCCCCCCCTGGGTGTTACCCGGCAAAGCCTTGGGACCCCCCCCCCGTGGGACCCCCACCGTGGGACCCCCACCGTGGGACCCCCGCCCTGCAGGGGCTTGTAGGAGCCCACCCCCCCCGGGTGTCACCCGGCAAAGCCTTGGGACCCCCCCCATGGGACCCCCACCCTCAGGGACCCCCCCGTGGGATCCCCACCCACTGGGACCTTCCCCGGGAACCCCCCCTGGGACCCCCCCCCCCGTGGGACCCCCACCCTCTGGGACCCCCCCCCTTGGGACCCCCACCCTGTGTCACCCCTCAAAGCCTTGGGACCCCCCCCCCCGTGGGACCCCCACCCTCTGGGACCCTCCCCGGGACCTCGTCGTGGGACCCCCATCCTCTGGGACCCCCACCCTTTGCGACCCCCACCCCATGGGAACCCCCCCGTGGGACCCCCCCCGTGGGACCCCCATCCTCTGGGACCCCCCCCCGTGGGACCCCCACCCTTTGGGACCCCCCCGTGGGACCCCCCCTGGGACCCCCCCCGTGGGACCCCCACCCTTTGGGACCCCCCCGTGGGACCCCCACCCTCTGGGACCCCCCCCGTGGGATCCCCACCCTGCAGGGGCTTGTAGGAGCCCACCCCCCCCGGGTGTCACCCGGCAAAGCCTTGGGACCCCCACCCTTTGGGACCCCCCCCCTTGGGACCCCCACCCTGTGTCACCCGGCAAAGCCTTGGGACCCCCCCCGTGGGATCCCCACCCACTGGGACCTTCCCCGGGAACCCCCCCTGGGACCCCCCCCCCGTGGGACCCCCACCCTGCGTCACGCCTCAAAGCCTTGGGACCCTCCCCTTGGGACCCCCCCCCCGTGGGACCCCCACCCTCTGGGACCCCCCCCCTTGGGACCCCCACCCTGTGTCACCCCTCAAAGCCTTGGGACCCCCCCCATGGGACCCCCACCCTTTGGGACCCCCCCCCTTGGGACCCCCACCCTGTGTCACCCGGCAAAGCCTTGGGACCCCCCCCGTGGGACCCCCACCCTTTGGGACCCCCCCCGTGGGATCCCCACCCACTGGGACCTTCCCCGGGAACCCCCCCTGGGACCCCCCCCCCCGTGGGACCCCCACCCTCTGGGACCCCCCCCCTTGGGACCCCCACCCTGTGTCACCCCTCAAAGCCTTGGGACCCCCCCCCCCGTGGGACCCCCACCCTCTGGGACCCTCCCCGGGACCTCGTCGTGGGACCCCCATCCTCTGGGACCCCCACCCTTTGCGACCCCCACCCCATGGGAACCCCCCTGTGGGACCCCCATCCTCTGGGACCCCGCCGTGGGACCCCCACCCTTTGGGACCCCCCCGTGGGACCCCCACCCTCAGGGACCCCCCCGTGGGATCCCCACCCACTGGGACCTTCCCCGGGAACCCCCCCTGGGACCCCCCCCCCGTGGGATCCCCACCCTTTGGGACCCCCCCCTTGGGACCCCCACCCTGTGTCACCCGGCAAAGCCTTGGGACCCCCCCCCGTGGGACCCCCACCCTCTGGGACCCTCCCCTTGGGACCCCCCCCCCCGTGGGACCCCCACCCTCTGGGACCCCCCCCCCCTCCTGGCACCCTCCCCCTCCCCACCACCATGAGACCCCCACCCCACGAGAACCCCCCGTGGGACCCCTCACCCCGTGCGACCCCCACCCTTTGCGACCCCCACCCATGGGGGGGCGGGGGGGGGATGCTCAGGGGTACCCAACCCCCCCCCCCTCCTCAGCACCGTGCCCCCCCCCCCAGCCCCGAATTGGGGCTAACCCGGGGGTCCCCGTGCTCGCCCCCCCCCCCCCTCCCGCAGCTGACGAGAACATCCAGCGGATTTACCGGGAGTTCTGCCGGGGGGGGGGGCCCGGGGGGGTCCCCGGGGGGGTCCCCGGGGGGGTCCTGGCCGAGCTGCTGCTGCAGGGGCAGCTCCCCCTCCCCTCCATCAAGGCCAACGTCACCGAGTTCACCGCGGGCGGCGTGGACACCGTGAGGGGGGGGGCACCGTGAGGGGGGGGGGCACCGGGGGGGGGGGGGCACCGTGAGGGGGGGGGGACACCCGGGGGGAATTTGGGGAGGGGGCGGGGGGGGCACCCAGAAGGGTTTTGGGGGGGTTTTGTGGGGGGTAAGGGGCAGGGGGAGGGGAGGGGGGGGGGTCACAGGGGGAATTGGGGGGGGGGGGGGACATGGGAGGTTGGGGTTTGGGGGGGGTCGGGGGGGGGGGTTAATATGGGGGGCATTGAGGGGGTCCCGGGGGGGTCAGTCGGGGTCATTGGGGGGTCAGGAGGTCAGTGGGGGGGGGTCAATATGGGGGGTCCTGGGGGGGTCTCAGGGGGGTCTCAGGGGTGTGTCCCCCCCCCCAGACGGCGATCGCGCTGCTGTTGGAATTGGGGTTCTTTTGGGGGGGGTCCCGGGAATTTCAGAGTGGGGGGGTCCCGGGGGGGTTCCAGGGGGTCCCGGGGGGGTCTCAGGGGTGTGTCCCCCCCCCCCAGACGGCGATCCCGCTGCTGTTGGAATTGGGGTTGTTTTGGGGGGGTCCCGGGTATTTCAGAGTGGGGGGGTTCCTGGGGGTCCCGGGGGGGTCTCAGGGGTGTGTCCCCCCCCCCAGACGGCGATCGCGCTGCTGTTGGAATTGGGGTTCTTTTGGGGGGGTTTTGGGGGGGGTCCCGGGTATTTCAGAGTGGGGGGGTCCCAGGGGGTCCCGGGGGGGTCTCAGGGGTGTGTCCCCCCCCCCAGACGGCGATCCCGCTGCTGTTGGAATTGGGGTTCTTTTGGGGGGGTTTTGGGGGGGGTCCCGGGTATTTCAGAGTGGGGGGGTCAATATGGGGGGTCCTGGGGGGGTCTCAGGGGGGTCTCAGGGGTGTGTCCCCCCCCCAGACGGCGATCCCGCTGCTGTTGGAATTGGGGTTCTTTTGGGGGGGGTCCCGGGTATTTCAGAGTGGGGGGCTCCCGGGGGGTCCGGGGGGGGGTCTCAGGGGTGTGTCCCCCCCCCAGACGGCGATCGCGCTGCTGTTGGAATTGGGGTTGTTTTGGGGGGGGGTCCCGGGTATTTCAGAGTGGGGGGGGTCAATACGGGGGTCCCAGGGGGTCTCAGGGGGGGTCTCAGGGGTGTGTCCCCCCCCCCCAGACGGCGATCCCGCTGCTGTTGGAATTGGGGTTGTTTTGGGGGGGTCCCGGGTATTTCAGAGTGGGGGGGTCAATATGGGGGGTCCTGGGGGGGTCTCAGGGGGGGTCTCAGGGGTGTGTCCCCCCTCCCCAGACGGCGATCCCGCTGCTGTTGGAATTGGGGTTCTTTTGGGGGGGGCCCGGGTATTTCAGAGTGGGGGGGTCAATATGGGGGGTCCTGGGGGGGTCTCAGGGGGGGTCTCAGGGGTGTGTCCCCCCCCAGACGGCGATCGCGCTGCTGTTGGAATTGGGGTTGTTTTGGGGGGGGGTCCCGGGTATTTCAGAGTGGGGGGGTCCTGGGGGTCCCGGGGGGGGTCTCAGGGGTGTGTCCCCCCCCCAGACGGCGATCCCGCTGCTGTTCACGCTGTTCGAGCTGGGCCGGAACCCGGGGGTGCAGCGGGCGCTGCGGGAGGAGCTGCGGGCGGCCGGGGGGGTCTCGGGGGGGGCCCGACCCCTGCCCGAGCTGCTCGGGGCGCTCCCGCTCCTGAAAGCGGCCATCAAAGAGACCCTGAGGTGGGTGCGGGGCACTGGGGGGACTGGGGGGACTGGGGATACTGGGGGGGACTGGGGGGATGCGGGTTGGGGGGCATTGGGGGGTTTGGAGGGGCTGGGAACTGGGGGATACTGGGGATACTGGGGGATACTGGGGGGGACTGGGGGGGACTGGGGGGATGCGGGTTGGGGGGCATTGGGGGGTTTGGAGGGGCTGGGAACTGGGGGATACTGGGGGGGACTGGGGGGACTGGGGGGATGCGGGTTGGGGGGCATTGGGGGGTTTGGAGGGGCTGGGAACTGGGGGATACTGGGGGGGACTGGGGGGACTGGGGGGATGCGGGTTGGGGGGCATTGGGGGGTTTGGAGGGGCTGGGAACTGGGGGATACTGGGGGGGACTGGGGGGACTGGGGGGATGCGGGTTGGGGGGCATTGGGGGGTTTGGAGGGGCTGGGAACTGGGGGATACTGGGGGGGACTGGGGGGGACTGGGGGGATGCGGGTTGGGGGGCATTGGGGGGTTTGGAGGGGCTGGGAACTGGGGGGACTGGGGATACTGGGGGGGACTGGGGGGACTGGGGGGATGGGGGTTGGGGGGCATTGGGGGGTTTGGAGGGGCTGGGAACTGGGGGATACTGGGGATACTGGGGGGGACTGGGGGGGACTGGGGGGATGCGGGTTGGGGGGCATTGGGGGGTTTGGCAGGGCTGGGAACTGGGGGGACTGGGGATACTGGGGGGGACTGGGGGGGACTGGGGGGATGCGGGTTCGGGGGCATTGGGGGGTTTGGCAGGGCTGGGAACTGGGGGATACTGGGGATACTGGGGGGGACTGGGGGGGACTGGGGGGATGTGGGTTCTGGGGCATTGGGGGGTTTGGAGGGGCTGGGAACTGGGGGGCACTGGGGGGGCACTGGGGGATACTGGGGGGCTGGGGTGGCATCAGGGAGCTGAATATTGGGGGAACTGGGTGGGGACACTGGGGGAACTGGGGGAGATACTGGGGGCTGAGTACTGGGGGAACTGGGGGGATACTGGAGAGGGGCACTGGGGGCTGAGTACTGGGGGGACACTGGGGGGACACTGGGAGTGGGGCACTGGGGGAA
The DNA here is from genome assembly GCF_965178545.1 of Coloeus monedula. Lineage (NCBI taxonomy): Eukaryota > Metazoa > Chordata > Aves > Passeriformes > Corvidae > Coloeus > Coloeus monedula. Next base: position 160,373,111 of record NC_138781.1, read on the forward strand.
CTGGGGGGATACTGGAGAGGGGTACTGGGGGAACTGGGGGGACACTAGGAGGGGGGAACTGGGGGCTGAGTACTGGGGGAACTGGGGGGACACTGGGAGAAGCACTGGGGGCTGAGTACTGGGGGAACTGGGGGGACACTGGGAGAAGCACTGGGGGTCTGAGTACTGGAGGAACTGGGGGGCACTGGAGGCTGTGGGGGGACCCTCTGGGGCTGAGTACTGGGAGAACTGGGGGGACACTGGAGGGGGGCACTGGGGGGCTGAGTATTGGGGGAACTGGGGGGAACTGGGGAAACTGGGGGTCTGAGTACTGGGGGAACTGGGGGCGATACTGGGTGCTGTGGGAGAGGCACTGGGGGTCTGAGTACTGGGGGAACTGGGGCGACACTGGGGGAACTGGGGGCAATACTGGGGGCTGTGGGGGAGGATACTGGGGGGCTGAGTACTGGGGGAACTGGGGGGCACTGGAGGGGGGCACTGGGGGGCACTGGAGAGGGGCACTGGGGGGCTGAGTACTGGGGGAACTGGGGGGAACTGGAGGGGGGCACTGGGGGGCTGAGTACTGGGGGAACTGGGGGGAACTGGAGGGGGGCACTGGGGGGCTGAGTACTGGGGGAACTGGGGGGAACTGGAGGGGGGCACTGGGGGGCTGAGTACTGGGGGAACTGGGGGGAACTGGAGGGGGGCACTGGGGGGCTGAGTACTGGGCGAACTGGGGGGCACTGGAGGGGGGCACTGGGGGGCTGAGTACTGGGAGAACTGGGGGGCACTGGAGGGGGGCACTGGGGGGCACTGGAGGAGGGCACTGGGGGGCTGAGCACTGGGGGAACTGGGGGGCACTGGGGGAACTGCGGGGATACTGGGAGAGGGGCACTGGGGGGCTGAGTACTGGGGGAACTGGGGGGACACTGGGAGGGGGGCACTGGGGGGCTGGGTACTGGGGGAACTGGGGGGCACTGGAGGGGGGCACTGGGGGGCTGAGTACTGGGGGAACTGGGGGGACTGGAGGGGGGCACTGGGGGGCACTGGAGGGGGGCACTGGGGGGCTGAGCACTGGGGGAACTGGGGGGCACTGGGGGAACTGCGGGGATACTGGGAGAGGGGCACTGGGGGGCTGAGTACTGGGGGAACTGGGGCGACACTGGAGGGGGGCACTGGGGGGCTGAGTACTGGGGGAACTGGGGGGCACTGGGGGGCACTGCGGGGATACTGGGAAGTTCACTGGGGGACTGGGTACTGGGAGAACTGGGGGCACACTGGGGGAACTGGGGGCGATACTGGGGGCTGTGGGGGGACCCTCTGGGGCTGAGTACTGGGAGAACTGGGGGGCACACTGGGAGAGGGACACCGGGAGCTGAACATTGGCGCACGCTCGGGGTTGTCCCGGTGCCGTTCGGCGGCACTGGCGGCGCAGAGCCACACCCCTGCCTGGGTGGCACTGGGGAAACTGGGCGATACTGGGAGAGCTCCCCCCGTTGCCCCCTCAGGCTGTACCCCGTGGGCATCACCGTGCAGCGCTACCCGGCCACCGACGTGGTGCTCCACAACTACCGCGTGCCGGCGGGGGTGAGCGCCAGCCCGGGGGTCCTGGGGGGTCCCGAGGGGGGTCCCTGGGGGAGGGGGGGTCCTGGCACTGAACCCCACCCCCACCCCGCAGACGCTGTGCCAGGTGGCTCTGTACGCCATGGGGCGCTGCCCCGACGTGTTCCCGCACCCCGAGCGCTACGACCCGCGGCGCTGGCTCGGCAAGGACGACACCACCTTCAAGGCCTTGGCCTTCGGCTTCGGTGCCCGCCAGTGCATCGGGCGGCGCCTGGCCGAGGCTGAGATGCTGCTGTTCCTGGCGCACGTGAGTGGGGGACCCCCAAAAGGCCACCGTGCCTGGGGTTGGGGGGGTTGGGATCGCCATGGCGGGGTTGGGTTCGCCCAATGGGGTCTTGGTTTGACTCAAAGTCTTGGGGTGATTCAAGGAGGGCTTGGCTGGAGCCAACGAGGGCTTGGTTTGACCCAAAGGCTTGGCTTGACCCAACAAGGTCTTGGCTGAACTCAACGTCTTGGCTTGACCGAGCGAGGTCTTGACTTGACCCATTGAGGTCTTGACGGAACCCAACGTCTTGGATTGACCCAACAAGGTCTTGGCTGAACTCAATGTCTTGGCTTGACCCATTGAGGTCTTGGATTGACCCAACAAGGTCTTGGCTGAACCCAATGTCTTCACTTGACCCACTGAGGTCTTGGCTTGACCCATTGAGGTCTTGGCTGAACCCAACGTCTTGGCTTGACCCAACAAGGTCTTGACTTGACCCATTGAGGCCTTGACGGAACCCAACGTCTTGGATTGACCCAACAAGGTCTTGGCTGAACTCAATGTCTTGGCTTGACCCATTGAGGTCTTGGATTGACCCAACAAGGTCTTGACTGAACCCAATGAGGTCTTAACTCGACCCAACAAGGTCTTGGCTGAACCCAATGTCTTCGCTTGACCCACTGAGGTCTTGGCTTGACCCATTGAGGTCTTGGCTTGACCCATTGAGGTCTTGACTTGACCCAACAAGGCCTTGGCTTGACCTAAAGGCTTGGCTTGACCCAACAAGGTCTTGGCTGAACCCAATGCCTCGGCTTGACCCATTGAGGTCTTGGCTTGACACAAAGACGTCTTGACTTGACCCAACACCTTGGCTTGACCCAAACAGGTCTTGGCTTGACCCAACGTCTTGGCTTGACCCAACGTCTTGGCTTGACCCAAAGAGGTCTTGGCTTGACCCAAAACCATCTTGACCCAAAGAGCTCTTGGCTTGACCCAAAGAGGTCTTGGCTTGACCTGAAACCATCTTGATCCAAAGAGGTCTTGGCTTGACCCAAAGAGGTCTTGGCTTGACCCAACATCTTGGATTGACCCAAAGAGATCTTGACTTGACCCAAAGAGGTCTTGGCTTGACCCAAAGAGGTCTTGGCTTGACCCAAAACCATCTTGACCCAAAGAGCTCTTGGCTTGACCCAAAGAGGTCTTGGCTTGACCCGAAACCATCTTGACCCAAAGAGATCTTGGCTTGACCCAAAGAGGTCTTGACTTGACCCAAAGACATCTTGACTGGACCCAAAACCATCCTGACCCATTGATGTCTTGGCTTGACCCAAAGAGGTCTTGGCTTGACCCAAAGAGGTCTTGGCTTGACCCATAGAGGTCTTGACTTGACCCAAAGGTGCCTTGGCTTGACCCAACGAGGTCTTGACCCAAGGAGCTCTTGATTTGCTCCTGATATCTGCCCTGGACCCCACATTTTGGTTTGATCCCAATTTGTTTCGACTCGCCCCAAAAATCACCTTGGCTTGACCCAACGTCTTGGATTGACCCAACAAACTCTTGACTCAGCTCAACCATGTTTTTTGACCCAACGACACGTGCCCTTGACCTGACAATTCGGCTTGACCCCAAACCTCCTTGGCTTGATCCCAAACCATCCTGGCTTGACCCCAAACCATCCTGGCTTGACCCCAAACCTCTTTGGCTTCACCCCAAACCATCTTGGCTTGACCCCAAATCTCCTTGGCTTGACCCCAAACCTCTTTGGCTTGACCCCAAATCTCCTTGGCTTGACCTCAAACCATCCTGGCTTGACCCCAAACCTCCTTGCCTTGACCCCAAACCATCCTGGCTTGACCCCAAACCTCCTTGCCTTGACCCCAAACCATCCTGGCTTGACCCCAAACCATCCTTGCCTTGACCCCAAACCATCCTGGCTTGACCCCAAATCTCCTTGGCTTGACTCCAAACCATCCTGGCTTGACCCCAAACCATCCTGGCTTGACCCCAAACCTCCTTGGCTTGACCCCAAACCATCCTGGCTTGACCCCAAACCTCTTTGGCTTGACCCCAAATCTCCTTGGCTTGACCCCAAACCATCCTGGCTTGACCCCAACCCATCCTGGCTTGACCCCAAACCTTCCTGGCTTGACCCTAAACTGTCCCTGCCCAGGTCCTGAGCAACTTCACCATCGAGGCCGTGTCCACCGAGGACGTTCCCACCGTCTTCCGCTTCATCCTGATGCCCGAGAAGTCGCCCCTGCTGACCTTCCGCACCCTCGACTGACCCAGCGGGGTCCCTGGGGGTCACCGAGGGGTCCCTGGGGGTCACCCAGGGGTCCCTGGGGGTCACCGAGGGGTCCCTGGGGGTCACCCAGGGGTCCCTGAGGAGGGTCCACCCCGTGCCACCCCCCAGGATCACCCTGTGCCGTGGGAAGAGCCGCGGGGATGGGGGTGGGGCAGGACCCCACGGCCCCCCCACCCCGAGCGGTGGAAGACGTTATGTAAATCACATGCAAATCACATGCAGATCGCACGCAAATCACATGCAAATGAGCTCCCCGAGAATCCCAATAAAGTCGTGTTGCAGGCACGATGCTGGCTCAGCTGGGGGGGGGGGGGGTGGGGACCCTCCAGTGCCCCCCCAGTCCCCCCAAATTCCCCCAAACCTTCCCAAATCTTCCCCCAAATTCCCCCTCAAATCCCCCCCAAACCTTCCCAAATCTCTCCCCAAATCTCTCCCCAAATTCCCCCCAAACCTTCCCAAATCTTCCCCCAAATCCCCCCAAATCTCCCCCCAAATCCCCCAAACCTTCCCAAATCTCCCCCCAAACCTCCCCCCAAATCCCCCCCAGACCTTCCCAAATCTCCCCAAATTCCCCCAAACCTCCCCCAAATCCCCCCCAAACCTTCCCAAATCCCCCCAAATCTCCCCCCAAACCTTCCCAAATCCCCCCAAATCCACCCAAACCTTCCCAAATCTCCCCCCAAACTTTCCCTCAAATCCCCCCAAACTCCCCCCAAATCTTCCCAAATCCCCCCAAATCCCCCCAAATCTCCCCCCAAAACCCCCCAAACCTTCCCAAATCTCCCCCCAAATTCCCCCTCAAATCCCCCCCAAACCTTCCCAAATCTCTCCCCAAATCTCTCCCCAAATTCCCCCCAAACCTTCCCAAATCTTCCCCCAAATCCCCCCAAATCTCCCCCCAAATCCCCCAAACCTTCCCAAATCTCCCCCCAAACCTTCCCAAACCTCCCCCCAAATCCCCCCCAGACCGTCCCAAATCTCCCCAAATTCCCCCAAACCTCCCCCAAATCCCCCCCAAACCTTCCCAAATCCCCCCAAATCTCCCCCCAAACCTTCCCAAATCCCCCCAAATCCACCCAAACCTTCCCAAATCTCCCCCCAAACTTTCCCTCAAATCCCCCCAAACTCCCCCCAAATCCCCCCAAACCTTCCCAAATCCCCCTCAAATTCCCCCCCAAATCCCCCCAAATCCCCCCAAACCTTCCCAAATCTCCCCCAAATCCCCCCAGATTCCCCCCCAAATCCCCCCAAACCTTCCCAAATCTCCCCAAAATCCCCCCAAATTCCCCCCCAAATCTTTCCAAATCCCCCCAAATCCCCCCAAATTCCCCCCCAAATCCCTCCAAATCCCCCCAAACCTTTCCAAATCCCCCCAAATCTTTCCAAATCCCCCCAAACCTTTCCAAATCCCCCCAAATCCCCCCAAATCCCTCCCCAAATCCCCCCAAACCTTCCCAAATCCCCCCAAATCCCCCTCAATTCCCCCAACCCCCAAAACCGCGCTCCGCTCCGCCCCCTCTGCCCTTCCCGCTCTCCCATTGGCCGCCCCTCAACCCGCCCCCCTTCCCCATTGGCTCCCCTTTCCCCGTACTCTCTTTCTATTGGTCGCTCCCCCCGCCCATCACAGCCCGCTCTGCGCCGCCATTGGTGAAGGTGTGTGGGCGGGGCGTTGCCAGGTTACAAAGGGCGGGCGCGGCCGGGCCGGGCCCAGATGGGCGAGCGCGGGGGTAGCGCGGGGGCCGCGGCCCCGGGGGGCGACGGCGGCGGAGCCCCGACCCCCGGCGGGGGCAACGGGGGGGCCCGCAGGCGTCGGGGGGGACCCTCGAAAGCTTCACCCGCCTCCGCTCACGGCGACAGCGCCGATGACCTCGCCGGAGACTTCAGGTAACGGGCCCAGCGCGGGAAACCGGACCCTCCCCTCAAGCCGGGAGCGGGACCCCTCAGGGACCCCCCTCCCCTCAGGTTGGGAGTGGACACTCAGGACCCCCCTTGCCCTGTCTGGGGACATTCGGGACCCTCCCCCCGGTTGGGCCTGGGACGCTCGGGACCCTCAGGGACCCTCGGGGAACCCCCTCATGTTGAGAGCGGGACCCTCAGGGACCCCCCTCCCCTCAGGTTGGGAGCGGGACACTCGGGACTCCCCTCCCCCCCTCACCTTGGGGACACTCGGGACCCTCAGGGACCCTCGGGGAACCCCCTCATGTTGACAGCGGGGCACTCGGAACCCCCCCTTTCCCTTTCTGGGGACATTCGGGACCCCCCTCGACTGGGCTTGGGACACTCGGGACCCTCAGGGACCCCCCCCCCCCTCAGGTTGGAACCGGATACTTGGGACTCCCCCCCCTCACTTTGGGGACACTGGGAACCCTCAGGGACCCCCCCTCAGGTTGGAACCGGATACTCGAGACCCTTCCTCCCCTTTTTAGGGACACTCGGGACCCCCCCCCCCGGCTGCGCCTGCCACACTCGGGACCCCCCCCCGGGACCAACCCCGGGACAGGGACACTGAGGATCCCCCTCCCCACCCCTGACCCTCTGTGTGTCCCCCCGGTGTCCCTTTGTCCCTGTGTCCCCTCCCTCCCCGTTTCCCTGTGCCACCCCGCCGTCCCTGGGGTCCCCGGTGCCCCCTGTCCCCGGTGCCCCCTGTCCCCGGTGCCCCCTGTCCCCGTGTCCCGGGGCGATGTCCCAACCCTGCCCCGCCACTCCCGGTTGCGACACCGCCGGGACGGGCGCGGGGCGGCCCCGACCCTTCCGTGTGCCACCCCCGTGTGCCACCCCCGTGTCCCTGTGCCAGGGGGTCCTGACCCCTCCTTGTGCCCACGGGCTTTGGGGGTGGGGGGGCTCTTTTGGGGAGGGGCGCGGGGTTGTGACCCCTCCCCCGCCCCCCAGCAGTGGCTGTCTCTGGTTTGGGGTCCCCCTGTCCCTTGGCGGGGGTGGGGTCCCACTGTCCCCTGGCCCTGTTTGGGGTCCCCAGGGGGGTCCCACTGTCCCTTGCTGGGGGTCTCAGGTGGGTCCCTTGTCCCTCCTTGGGGTCCCCCGTTCTCTGCCCCGGGGGATCCCCAGGAGGGTCTCTCTGGCCCTGTTTTTGGGGGGTCCCCCTGGCCCTGTTTGGGGTCCCCAGGAGGGTCCTACTGTCCCCTTGTCCTTGTTTTTGGGGTCCCCCTGGCTCTGTTTTTGGGGTGTCCCCCTGGCTCTGTTTTTGGGGTGTCCCTCTGGCTCTGTTTTTGGGGTGTCCCTCTGTCCCTGGTTGGGGTCCCCAGGAGGGTCCTACTGTCCCCTTGTCCTTGTTTTTGGGGTCCCCCTGGCTCTGTTTTTGGGGTGTCCCTCTGGCCCTGTTTTTGGGGGGTCCCCCTGGCCCTGTTTGGGGTCCCCAGGAGGGTCCTACTGTCCCCTTGTCCTTGTTTTTGGGGTCCCCCTGGCTCTGTTTTTGGGGTGTCCCCCTGGCCCTGTTTTTGGGGGGTCCCCCTGGCCCTGTTTGGGGTCCCCAGGAGGGTCCTACTGCCCCCTTGGCCTTGTTTTTGGGGTCCCCCTGGCTCTGTTTTTGGGGTGTCCCTGGTTGGGGTCCCCAGGAGGGTCCCACTGTCCCCCTGTCCCTGGTTGGGATCCCCCTGTCCCTTGGGGGGGGGTCCCCTTGTCCCTGTTTTTGGGGGGGGTCTCCCTGTTGCCGGTTTGGGGTCCCCTCTCCGTAGTTTTGGGGGTCCCCTTTGTCCCTGCTCCTGGTTTGGGGGTGTCCCCCTGTCTCCTGGTTGGGGTCCCGTAGAGGGGGGGTCCCGATGTCCCCTGTCCCTGGTTGGGGTCCCCAAGGGGGTCTCGCCTGGGTGCCCCAATCCAGGAGCCCCAAACTCCCCCAGGGCCACCCCAAAGACCCCCAGAGTTACCCCAGCTCCCCCCCAGGGCCACCCCAAACTCACTTAGGGCCACTCCAAACCTCCCCAAGGTCACCCCAACCCCCCCCCAGGGTCACCCAAAAACCCCCCAGGGCCACCCCAAACTCACTTAGGGCCACCCCAAACTCGCTTAGGGCCATTCCAAACCTCCCCAGGGCCACTCCAAACACCCCCAGAGTTACCCCAATTCCCCCCAGGGCCACCCCAAACCCCCCCAGGGCCACCCCAAACTAACTTAGGGCCCCCCCAGGGCCACCCCAAACCCCCCTAGGGCCACCCCAAACCTCCCTGCACCTCCCCAAACACCCCAGGACCACCCCAAACACCCCCAGAGTAACCCCAAACCCCCCTAGGGCCACCCCAAACTCCCCCAGGGCCACCCAGAGTTACCTCAAACCCCCCCCCCCCCCAGGGTCACCCCAAAACCCCCCAGGACCACCCCAAGGCCACCCCAAAACTCCCCCAGGGCCACCCCAAACTCACTTAGGGCCATTCCAAACCCCCCAAGGCCACCCCAACCCCCCCCCCAGGGCCACCCCAAACCCACTTAGGGCCACCCCAAACCCCCCCAGAGTTACCCCAATTCCCCCCCAGGGCCACCCCGAACTCGCTCAGGGCCACACCAAACCCCCCCAGGGCCACCCCAAAACCCCCCCAGGGCCACCCCAAACCCCTCCAGGACCACCCCAAACTCGCTCAAGACCACCCCAAACCCCGCCAGGACCACCCCAAAACCCCCCCAGGGCCACCCCAAACCCCCCCCAGGGCCACCCCAAACCCCCCCCAGGGCCACCCCAAACCCCCCCAGGACCACCCCAAAACCCCCCCAGGGCCACCCCAAAACCCCCCCAGGGCCACCCCAAACCCCCCCAGAGTTACCCCAATTCCCCCCCAGGGCCACCCCGAACTCGCTCAGGGCCACCCCAAACCCCACCCAGGGCCACCCCAAAACCCCCCCAGGGCCACCCCAAACCCCCCAGGGCCACCCCAAACTCGCTCAGGGCCACCCCAAAGTGGGGGGGGGTGGTCAGGGGGTGACCCTGCCCTGGTGACCCCCCCTCCCCCCCCATCCCCACCCCCCCTCGGGGCCCGTCCCTGACCCGCTGCACCCCCCCTAATCACCCCTTAATTACTCCTTAATTACCCCATATGTTATCGGGGGGGGGATGGGACGGGACTCTGGACCCGGACCTGGCCGTGCCACCGCCCTGTCCCCTCCTGGGACACCCCTGTCACCCCCCGGGGGGTGTCCCCAAGTTTTGGGGACCCCTCTGGGTGTCCCCCCCCCCCGACCCCTTGGGGGGGAGGGGGGGGGCGGGTTTGGGGCTGTTCCCGTGTGTGTCCCCCCCTCCCCCACTGACTGTCCCCAAATTGTCCCCAAATTGTCCCCCAGGTGTCACAAGGTGCAGGAGTCGCTGCTGAGCTCGGCCAGCGGCTACAGCAACTACCGGGGGGTGCTCAACTGGTGCGTCGTGATGCTGGTGAGTCGCGATAGTCGTCCCCTCCCCCCTCTTCGTGTCGCGATAGCCCCGCCCAGCTCGCCCCGCGGCCACTTCCGGGGTAATGGGAGTCGCTGGTGTGACGTCACCTCGCTGGTGTGACGTCACCACGCTGGGGAGGGAGGGGGCGGGGCGGGGCTGGGCGCTTCCTGTCGCGATAGAGCCCCGCATGTCGCGATAGTCGCGTCCGGATCGCGAGGGGGGTGGGGTGGGGGGGGGTTTGAGGTGGTTAAAAGGTGACAGGGACGTGGCTCTGGTGACACCAGGGTGACACTGGGACCCCACCCCTGTCCCCAAGAGGGTCCAGAGCCCTCTTGGTGACCCTGGGGTGACCCTGGGACCCCGTCCCTGTCCCCAAGGTGGGTCCAGAGCCCTCTTGGTGACCCTGGGGTGACCCTGGGGTGACACTGGGGTGACCCTGGGGTGACACTGGGACCCCACCCCTGTCCCCAAGGTGGGTCCAGAGCCCCCATGGTGACCCTGGGGTGACACTGGGACCCCACCCCTGTCCCCAAGGTGGGTCCAGAGCCCTCTTGGTGACCCTGGGGTGACCCTGGGGTGACCCTGGGGTGACACTGGGACCCCATCCCTGTCCCCAAGAGGGGTCCAGAGCCCCATGGTGACATTGGGGTGACCCTGGGACCCCACCCCTGTCCCCAAGAGGGGTCCAGAGCCCCCATGGTGACCCTGGGGTGACCCTGGGACCCCACCCCTGTCCCCAAGGTGGGTCCAGAGCCCCCATGGTGACCCTGGGGTGACCCTGGGGTGACACTGGGACCCCACCCCTGTCCCCAAGAGGGGTCCAGAGCCCCCGTGGTGACCCTGGGGTGACCCTGGGGTGACCCTGGGGTGACCCTGGGACCCCGTCCCTGTCCCCAAGAGGGGTCCAGAGCCCCCATGGTGACCTTGGGGTGACCCTGGGGTGACACTGGGACCCCGTCCCTGTCCCCAAGAGGGTCCAGAGCCCCCGTGGTGACACTGGGGTGACCCTGGGACCCCACTCCTGTCCCCAAGGTGGGTCCAGAGCCCTCTTGGTGACACTGGGGTGACCCTGGGGTGACCCTGGGGTGACCCTGGGACCCCACCCCTGTCCCCAAGAAGGGTCCAGAGCCCCCATGGTGACCCTGGGGTGACCCTGGGACCCCGTCCCTGTCCCCAAGGTGGGTCCAGAGCCCTCTTGGTGACCCTGGGGTGACCCTGGGGTGACCCTGGGACCCCACCCCTGTCCCCAAGGTGGGTCCAGAGCCCCCGTGGTGACCCTGGGGTGACCCTGGGACCCCGTCCCTGTCCCCAGGAGGGGTCCAGAGCCCCCATGGTGACCCTGGGGTGACCCTGGGACCCCACCCCTGTCCCCAAGAGGGGTCCAGAGCCCCCATGGTGACCCTGGGGTGACACTGGGACCCCATCCCTGTCCCCAAGGTGGGTCCAGAGCCCTCTTGGTGACCCTGGGGTGACACTGGGGTGACCCTGGGGTGACACTGGGACCCCACCCGTGTCCCCCAGGGGGTTGCACACCCCGAGGTGACTCAGCCGGTGCCACCACCCCGGCACAGCCCCGGTGACGCAACAGCCGCCCCGGGGTGACAGCGGGAGGTCCCCAAAGGGACGGGAGGGGTTGGGGACCCCTCTGTGACCCCTCTGTGACCCCTCTGTGACCCCTCTGTGACCCCCCTGTCCCCTCGGTGTCCCCTCGGTGTCCCCTGCAGGTGCTGAGCAACGCGCGGCTCTTCCTGGAGAACCTCATCAAGTGAGGGGGGACCGGGGTCTGGGGGTGTCACTGACCCCAGATGGGTCTGGGGGTGTCACTGACCCCTGGGTGGGTCTGGGGGTGTCACTGACCCCAGGGTGGGTCTGGGGGTGTCACTGTCCCCAGGTGGGTCTGGGGGTGTCACTGTCCCCAGATGGGTCTGGGGGTGTCACTGACCCCTGGGTGGGTCTGGGGGTGTCACTGACCCCAGATGGGTCTGGGGGTGTCACTGACCCCAGGTGGGTCTGGGGGTGTCACTGACCCCAGATGGGTCTGGGGGTGTCACTGTCCCCAGATGGGTCTGGGGGTGTCACTGTCCCCAGGGTGGGTCTGGGGGTGTCACTGACCCCAGATGGGTCTGGGGGTGTCACTGACCCCAGAGGGGTCTGGGGGTGTCACTGTCCCCAGATGGGTCTGGGGGTGTCACTGTCCCCAGAGGGGTCTGGGGGTGTCACTGTCCCCAGATGGGTCTGGGGGTGTCACTGTCCCCAGGTGGGTCTGGGGGTGTCACTGTCCCCAGGTGGGTCTGGGGGTGTCACTGACCCCAGATGGGTCTGGGGGTGTCACTGTCCCCAGGGTGGGTCTGGGGGTGTCACTGACCCCAGATGGGTCTGGGGGTGTCACTGTCCCCAGAGGGGTCTGGGGGTGTCACTGTCCCCAGGGTGGGTCTGGGGGTGTCACTGACCCCAGAGGGGTCTGGGGGTGTCACTGACCCCAGGTGGGTCTGGGGGTGTCACTGACCCCAGATGGGTCTGGGGGTGTCACTGACCCCAGGTGGGTCTGGGGGTGTCACTGTCCCCAGATGGGTCTGGGGGTGTCACTGTCCCCAGGGTGGGTCTGGGGGTGTCACTGACCCCAGAGGGGTCTGGGGGTGTCACTGACCCCAGAGGGGTCTGGGGGTGTCACTGTCCCCAGAGGGGTCTGGGGGTGTCACTGTCCCCAGATGGGTCTGGGGGTGTCACTGACCCCAGAGGGGTCTGGGGGTGTCACTGTCCCCAGGGTGGGTCTGGGGGTGTCACTGTCCCCTGGGTGGGTCTGGGGGTGTCACTGACCCCCAGATGGGTCTGGGGGTGTCACTGACCCCCAGAGGGGTCTGGGGGTGTCACTGTCCCCAGGTGGGTCTGGGGGTGTCACTGACCCCAGAGGGGTCTGGGGGTGTCACTGTCCCCAGAGGGGTCTGGGGGTGTCACTGTCCCCAGATGGGTCTGGGGGTGTCACTGACCCCAGAGGGGTCTGGGGGTGTCACTGTCCCCAGGGTGGGTCTGGGGGTGTCACTGTCCCCTGGGTGGGTCTGGGGGTGTCACTGACCCCAGATGGGTCTGGGGGTGTCACTGACCCCAGGGTGGGTCTGGGGGTGTCACTGTCCCCAGATGGGTCTGGGGGTGTCACTGTCCCCAGATGGGTCTGGGGGTGTCACTGTCCCCTGAGGGGTCTGGGGGTGTCACTGTCCCCAGATGGGTCTGGGGGTGTCACTGACCCCAGGGTGGGTCTGGGGGTGTCACTGACCCCAGATGGGTCTGGGGGTGTCACTGACCCCTGGGTGGGTCTGGGGGTGTCACTGTCCCCAGGGTGGGTCTGGGGGTGTCACTGACCCCAGGGTGGGTCTGGGGGTGTCACTGTCCCCAGGGGGGGTCTGGGGGTGTCACTGACCCCAGGTGGGTCTGGGGGTGTCACTGTCCCCAGAGGGGTCTGGGGGTGTCACTGTCCCCAGAGGGGTCTGGGGGTGTCACTGACCCCAGATGGGTCTGGGGGTGTCACTGTCCCCAGAGGGGTCTGGGGGTGTCACTGTCCCCAGGTGGGTCTGGGGGTGTCACTGTCCCCAGATGGGTCTGGGGGTGTCACTGTCCCCAGGTGGGTCTGGGGGTGTCACTGTCCCCAGATGGGTCTGGGGGTGTCACTGACCCCAGGGTGGGTCTGGGGGTGTCACTGACCCCAGGTGGGTCTGGGGGTGTCACTGTCCCCAGATGGGTCTGGGGGTGTCACTGACCCCTGCGGGGTCTGGGGGTGTCACTGACCCCAGGTGGGTCTGGGGGTGTCACTGACCCCAGGTGGGTCTGGGGGTGTCACTGTCCCCTGGGTGGGTCTGGGGGTGTCACTGACCCCAGATGGGTCTGGGGGTGTCACTGACCCCTGGGTGGGTCTGGGGGTGTCACTGTCCCCAGGGTGGGTCTGGGGGTGTCACTGACCCCAGGGTGGGTCTGGGGGTGTCACTGTCCCCAGGGGGGGTCTGGGGGTGTCACTGACCCCAGGTGGGTCTGGGGGTGTCACTGTCCCCAGAGGGGTCTGGGGGTGTCACTGTCCCCAGAGGGGTCTGGGGGTGTCACTGACCCCAGATGGGTCTGGGGGTGTCACTGTCCCCAGAGGGGTCTGGGGGTGTCACTGTCCCCAGGTGGGTCTGGGGGTGTCACTGTCCCCAGATGGGTCTGGGGGTGTCACTGTCCCCAGGTGGGTCTGGGGGTGTCACTGTCCCCAGATGGGTCTGGGGGTGTCACTGACCCCTGCGGGGTCTGGGGGTGTCACTGACCCCAGGTGGGTCTGGGGGTGTCACTGACCCCAGGTGGGTCTGGGGGTGTCACTGACCCCTGCGGGGTCTGGGGGTGTCACTGACCCCAGATGGGTCTGGGGGTGTCACTGTCCCCAGGTGGGTCTGGGGGTGTCACTGTCCCCAGGTGGGTCTGGGGGTGTCACTGACCCCTGGGTGGGTCTGGGGGTGTCACTGTCCCCTGGGTGGGTCTGGGGGTGTCACTGACCCCAGGGTGGGTCTGGGGGTGTCACTGTCCCCAGGGTGGGTCTGGGGGTGTCACTGACCCCAGAGGGGTCTGGGGGTGTCACTGACCCCAGAGGGGTCTGGGGGTGTCACTGTCCCCAGAGGGGTCTGGGGGTGTCACTGTCCCCAGGGTGGGTCTGGGGGTGTCACTGACCCCAGAGGGGTCTGGGGGTGTCACTGACCCCAGAGGGGTCTGGGGGTGTCACTGACCCCAGGGTGGGTCTGGGGGTGTCACTGACCCCAGAGGGGTCTGGGGGTGTCACTGACCCCAGGGTGGGTCTGGGGGTGTCACTGACCCCAGATGGGTCTGGGGGTTTTAGGGGTGTCCTAAGGGATGTTTTGGGGTGTCCCAGGGTTATTTTTGGGGTGTTTTGGGGTTTTTGTGGAGTGTTTTGGGGTTTTTTTGTTGTTTTTTTTTTTTTTTTTTTTTTTTTTTTGGGTGTCCAGGCAGTATTTTTGGGGTGTTTTGGGGTTTTTTTTTGGTTGTGTTTTTTTTTTTTTTTTTTTTTTGGGGGTGTCCCGGGGGTGTTTTTGGGGTGTTTTGGGTTTTTTTGTTGGTTTTTTTTTTTGGCTTTTTTTTGGTTTTTTTTTTTTTTGGGGTGTCCCGGGGGTGTTTTTGGGGTGTTTTGGGTTTTTTTTTTTTTTTTGGGGTTTTTTTTTGGCTTTTTTGGGGTTTTTCTTTGGGGTGTCCCGGGGGTGTTTTTGGGGTGTTTTGGGTTTTTTTTTTTTTGTTTTTTTTTGGCTTTTTTGGGGGTTTTTCTTTGGGGTGTCCCGGGGGTGTTTTTGTGGTGTTTTGGGGTTTTTTTGTTTTGTTTTTTTTTTTTTGATTTTTTGGGGTTTTTTTTTGGGGTGTTTTGGGGTATTTTTGGGGTGTTTTGGGTTTTTTTTTTTTTTGGGGTTTTTTTTTGGATTTTTTGGGGGTTTTTTTTGGGGTGTCCCGGGGGTGTTTTTGGGGTGTTTTGGGGTTTTTTTTGGTTTTTTTTTTGTTTTTTTTTTTTTTTTTTGAGGTGTTTTGGTGTATTTTTGGGGTGTTTTGGGGTTTTTTTTTGTTTTGTTTTGGTTTTTTTTGGTTTTTTTTTTTTTGGGGGGGGTCTTTTTGGGGTGTTTTGGGTTTTTTTTTGGGGGGTTTTTTTTTGGATTTTTTGGGGGTTTTTTTTGGGGTGTCCCGGGGGTGTTTTTGGGGTGTGTTGGGGTTTTTTTTTTTGGTTTTTTTTTGGCTTTTTTGGGGTGTCCCGGGGGTGTTTTTGGGGTGTTTTGGGTTTTTTTTTTTGGGTTTTTTTTTTGTTTTTTTTGTGGGGTTTTTTTGGGGTGTCCCGGGGGTGTTTTTGGGGTGTTTTGGGTTTTTTTTTTTGGGTTTTTTTTTTGTTTTTTTTGTGGGGTTTTTTTGGGGTGTCCCGGGGGTGTTTTTGGGGTGTTTTGGGTTTTTTTTTTTGGGTTTTTTTTTTGTTTTTTTGTGGGGTTTTTTTGGGGTGTCCCGGGGGTGTTTTTGGGGTGTTTTGGGGTGGGTTTTTTTTGGGTTTTTTTTTTGGCTTTTTTGGGGTTTTTCTTTGGGGTTTCCCGGGGGTGTTTTTGGGGTGTTTTGGGTTTTTTTTTTTGGGGTCTTTTTTGAATTTTTTGGGGTTTTTTTTTTGGGGTGTCCCGGCGGTATTTTTGGGGTGTTTTGGGGTTTTTTTTTGGGGTTTTTTTTTGATTTTTTGGGGTTTTTTTTTGGGGTGTCCCGGGGGTGTTTTTGGGGTGCTTTGGGGTTTTTTTTTTTGGGGTCTTTTTTGGATTTTTTGGTTTTTTTTTTTTGGGGTGTCCCGGGGGTGTTTTTGGGGTGTTTTGGGGTGGTTTTTTTTTTGGGTTTTTTTTGGCTTTTTTGGGGTTTTTCTTTGGGGTGTCCCGGGGGTATTTTTGGGGTGTTTTGAGGGTTATTTTTGGGGTGTTTGGGGTTTTTTTGGTTTTTTTTTGGGTTTTTTTTTGGGGTTTTTTTTTGGTCTGTTTTTTTGGGTTTTTTGGGTTTTTTTTTGGGGTATCCGAGGGTTATTTTTGGGATGTTTTGGGGGTTATTTTTGGGATGTTTTGGGGGTTAATTTTGGGGTGTTTTGGGGGTTATTTTTGGGGTGTTTGGGGGGTTTTTTTGGGATTTTTTTGGGGGGGGTTTTTTTGGGGTTTGTTTTTTTGGTCTTTTTGGGGTTTTTTTGGGGTATCCGAGGGTTATTTTTGGGATGTTTTGGGGGTTATTTTTGGGATGTTTTTGGGTTATTTTTGGGGTATCCCGGGGTTATTTTTGGGATATTTTGGGGGTTATTTTTGGGATGTTTTGGGGGTTTTTTTTGGGATGTTTTTGGGTTATTTTTGGGGTGTCCTGTGGTTATTTTTGGGATGTTTTGGGGGTTTTTTTTGGGATGTTTTGGGGGTTACTTTTGGGGTGTTTTGGGGGTTATTTTTGGGGTGTTTTGGGGGTTACTTTTGGGGTGTTTTGGGGGTTATTTTTGGGATGTTTTGGGGGTTTTTTTTTGGGGTATTTTGGGGTATCCCAGGGTTAGTTTTGAGATATTTTGGGGGTTATTTTTGGGATGTTTTTTTGGTTATTTTGGGCTATCCCACAGTTATCTTCGGTCTTTTTTTTTCGGGGTGCCCCGCAGGTTATTTTGGGTCATTCTGGGGTGTGTTCCTTTATTTTTGGGGGGTGTCCCACCTCCGTCCCCCCCTCTCTTCCCCTCCCAGGTACGGCATCCTGGTGGACCCCATCCAGGTGGTCTCACTGTTCCTCAAAGACCCCTACAGCTGGCCCGCCCCTTGCCTCATCATCAGTGAGTTCCATCCCCAAATCCCCCCCCAGGACCCCCAATTCCACCCCTAAATCCCCCCCCCAGACCCCAGAGGGCACCTCCACGAACGTCAGAGACCCCCCCAAAAAACCCCAAAACCTCCCCAAATCCCCTCCCTTTTTTTCTTCCCTCGCAGTCGCCAACGCCTTCGCCGCCGTCGCCCTGGCGCTGGAGCGGCGCCTGGCAGCGGTGAGGGGGGGGGGGGTCTGGGGGTGGGATTTGGGGGGTCCTGGGGGGGGTCTGGGGGGATTTGGGGGTGGGATTTGGGGGGCCTGGGGGGGTCTGGGGGTGGGATTTGGGGGGCCTGGGGGGGGATTTGGGGTCCTGGGGGGGTCTGGGGGTGGGATTTGGGGGGTCTGGGGGGGGAATTTGGGGTCCTGGGGGGGCCTGGGGGGGGATTTGGGGTCCTGGGGGGGTCCTGAGGGTGGAATTGGGGGTCCTGGGGGGGTCTGGGGGTGGGATTTGGGGGGTCTGGGGGGGGAATTTGGGGTCCTGGGGGGGTCTGGGGGTGGGATTTGGGGGGCCTGGGGGGGTCCTGGGGGGGGAATTTGGGGTCCTGGGGGGGTCTGGGGGGATTTGGGGATGGGATTGGGGGGTCCTGGGGGGGGATTTGAGGTCCTGGGGGGGTCCTGAGGGGGGAATTGGGGGTCCTGGGGGGGTCTGGGGGTGGGATTTGGGGGGCCTGGGGGGGTCTGGGGGGATTTAGGGGTGGAATTGGGGGGTCCTGGGGGGGGATTTGAGGTCCTGGGGGGGTCTGGGGGGATTTGGGGATGGGATTTGGGGTCCTGGGGGGGTCTGGGGGATTTGGGGATGGGATTTGGGGTCCTGGGGGGGTCTGGGGGATTTGGGGATGGGATTGGGGGGTCCTGGGAGGGTTTGGGGGGATTTGGGGATGGGATTTGGGGGGCCTGGGGGGGTCCTGAGGGTGGAATTTGGGGTCCTGGGTGGGTCTGGGGGGATTTAGGGGTGGGATTGGGGGGTCTGGGGGGGATTTGAGGTCCTGGGGGGGTCTGGGGGGGTCCTGAGGGGGGAATTTGGGGTCCTGGAGGGGTCTGGGGGGATTTGGGGGTGGGATTGGGGGGTCTTGGGGGGGGAATTTGGGGTCCTGGGGGAGTCTGGGGGGATTTGGGGGTGGAATCTGGGGGTCCTGGGGGGGGTCTGGGGGGGGAATTTGAGGTCCTGGGGGGGTCTGGGGGGATTTGGGGATGGAATTGGGGGGTCCTGGGGGGGTCTGGGGGGATTTAGGGGTGGAATTGGGGGGGCCTGGGGGGGGCTGGGGGGGAATGGGGGGTCTGGGGGATTTAGGGGTGGAATTGGGGGGTCCTGGGGGGGAATTTGGGGTCCTGGGGGGGTCTGGGGGGATTTGGGGATGGGATTTGGGGGTCCTGGGGGGGGGATTTGAGGTCCTTGGGGAGTCTGGGGGGGTCCTGAGGGGGGAATTTGGGGTCCTGGGGGGGTCTGGGTGGATTTGGGGGTGGAATTGGGGGGTCT
Organism: Coloeus monedula; assembly: GCF_965178545.1. Lineage (NCBI taxonomy): Eukaryota > Metazoa > Chordata > Aves > Passeriformes > Corvidae > Coloeus > Coloeus monedula. The sequence goes on from NC_138781.1 coordinate 160,391,427, forward strand.
TGGGGGGGGATTTGGGGTCCTGGGGGGGTCTGGGGGGATTTGGGGTTGGGATTTGGGGGGCCTGGGGGGATCTGGGGGGGGAATTGGGGGTCCTGGGGGGGTCTGGGTGGATTTGGGGGTGGAATTGGGGGGTCTTGGGGGGGGATTTGGGGTCCTGGGGGGGTCTGGGGGGATTTGGGGATGGGATTTGGGGGGCCTGGGGGGATCTGGGGGGGGAATTGGGGGTCCTGGGGGGGTCTGGGGGGATTTGGGGGTGGAATTGGGGGGTCCTGGGGGGATTTAGGGTTGAGATTTGGGGGTCCTGGGGGGGGGATTTGAGGTCCTGGGGGGGTCTGGGGGGATTTAGGGGTGGAATTGGGGGGTCTTGGGGGGGGATTTGAGGTCCTGGGGGGGTCTGGGGGGGTCCTGAGGGGGGAATTTGGGGTCCTGGAGGGGTCTGGGGGGATTTGGGGGTGGGATTGGGGGGTCTTGGGGGGGGATTTGGGGTCCTGGGGGGGTCCTGAGGGTGGGATTTGGGGGGGGATTTGGGGTCCTGGGGGGGTCCTGAGGGTGGAATTTGGGGTCCTGGGGGGGTCTGGGGGTATTTAGGGGTGGAATTGGGGGGGCCTGGGGGGGGATTTGAGGTCCTGGGGGGGTCTGGGGGGGGGATTTGGGGTCCTGGGGGGTCCTGGGGGGGGGATTTGGGGGGGGATTTGGGGTCCTGGGGGGGTCCTGAGGGGGGAATTTGGGGTCCTGGGGGGTCCTGGGGGGGGGATTTGGGGGTCCTGGGGGTGTCTGGGGGGATTTAGGGGTGGAATTGGGGGGTCTTGGGGGGGGATTTGAGGTCCTGGGGGGTTCTGGGGGGATTTGGGGGTGGGATTGGGGGTCCTGGGGAGGGGATTTGAGGTCCTTGGGGAGTCTGGGGGGGTCCTGAGGGGGGAATTTGGGGTCCTGGGGGGGTCTGGGGGGATTTGGGGATGGAATTGGGGGGTCCTGGGGGGTTCTGGGGGGGGAATTTGGGGTCCTGGGGGGATTTAGGGGTGGAATTGGGGGGTTCTGGGGGGGGATTTGGGGTCCTGGGGGGGTCTGGGGGGATTTGGGGATGGAATTGGGGGGTCCTGGGGGGTTCTGGGGGGATTTGGGGATGGGAATTGGGGGGTCCTGGGGGGTTCTGGGGGGATTTGGGGATGGGAATTGGGGGGTCCTGGGGGGGTCCTGAGGGTGGAATTTGGGGTCCTGGGGGAGTCTGGGGGGATTTGGGGGTGGAATTTGGGGTCCTGGGGGGGACCAGCCCCCCTGACCCCTCCCCACCCCAGGGGGATTTTTGGGGGTCCCCCTGACCCCTCCCCACCCCAGGGGGATTTTTGGGGTTCCCTCTGACCCCTCCCCACCCCAGGGGGATTTTTGGGGTTCCCCCAACCCCTCCCCACCCCAGGGGGGGATTTTTGGGGTTCCCTCTGACCCCTCCCCACCCCAGGGGGATTTTTGGGGTTCCCCCAACCCCTCCCCACCCCAGGGGGGGATTTTTGGGGTTCCCTCTGACCCCTCCCCACCCCAGGGGGATTTTTGGGGTTCCCTCTGACCCCTCCCCACCCCAGGGGGATTTTTGGGGTTCCCCCTGACCCCTCCCCACCCCAGGGGGATTTTTGGGGTTCCCCCCAGCCCCTCTGACCCCTCCCCACCCCAGGGGGGGATTTTTGGGGTTCCCTCTGACCCCTCCCCACCCCAGGAGGATTTTTGGGGTTCCCTCTGACCCCTCCCCACCCCAGGGGGATTTTTGGGGTTCCCTCTGACCCCTCCCCACCCCAGGCTGATTTTTGGGGTGTCCCCCAGCTCCCCTAACCCCTCCCCACCCCAGGGGGATTTTTGGGGTTCCCTCTGACCTCTCCCCACCCCAGGGGGATTTTTGGGGTTCCCTCTGACCCCTCCCCACCCCGGGAGGATTTTTGGGGTTCCCCCTGACCCCTCCCCACCCCAGGAGGATTTTTGGGGTGCCCCCTGACCCCTCCCCACCCCAGGGGGATTTTTGGGGTTCCCTCTGACCCCTCCCCACCCCAGGGGGATTTTTGGGGTCCCCCCTGACCCCTCCCCACCCCAGGGGGATTTTTGGGGTTCCCTCTGACCCCTCCTCACCCCAGGGGGATTTTTGGGGTGCCCCCCAGCCCCCCTAACCCCTCCCCACCCCAGGGGGATTTTTGGGGTTCCCCCTGACCCCTCCCCACCCCAGGAGGATTTTTGGGGTTCCCCCTGACCCCTCCCCACCCCAGGGGGATTTTTGGGGTTCCCCCCAGCCCCTCTGACCCCTCCCCACCCCAGGGGGATTTTTGGGGTTCCCCCTGACCCCTCCCCACCCCAGGGGGATTTTTGGGGTTCCCCCCAGCCCCTCTGACCCCTCCCCACCCCAGGGGGATTTTTGGGGTGCCCCCCAGCCCCTCTGACCCCTCCCCACCCCAGGGGGATTTTTGGGGTTCCCCCTGACCCCTCCCCACCCCAGGGGGATTTTTGGGGTTCCCCCTGACCCCTCCCCACCCCGGGGGGATTTTTGGGGTGTCCCCCAGCTCCCCTGACCTCTCCCCACCCCAGGGGGATTTTTGGGGTTCCCCCTGACCCCTCCCCACCCCAGGGGGATTTTTGGGGTTCCCCCTGACCCCTCCCCACCCCAGGAGGATTTTTGGGGTTCCCTCTGACCCCTCCCCTCCCCAGGGGGATTTTTGGGGTTCCCCCTGACCCCTCCCCACCCCAGGGGGATTTTTGGGGTTCCCCCTGACCCCTCCCCTCCCCAGGGGGATTTTTGGGGTTTCCCCTGACCCCTCCCCTCCCCAGGGGGATTTTTGGGGTTCCCCCCAGCCCCTCTGACCCCTCCCCACCCCAGGGGGATTTTTGGGGTTCCCTCTGACCCCTCCCCACCCCAGGGGGATTTTTGGGGTTCCCCCCAGCCCCTCTGACCCCTCCCCACTCCGGTTCCCCCTCAGGGGACGCTGTCGGAGGCGGCGGGGGCGGCGCTGCACGGGCTGAACCTGCTGAGCATCCTCTGCTTCCCCGCGGCCGTGGTGCTGCTGCTGCCCTCGGTCACCCCCGGTGAGGCGGCCCGAGGGGAGGGGGCTTCCATCAGAGGGCAAGGGGGGGGTCCCACCCTCTTCAGGACCCCCCCTCACCCTCTTCAGGACCCCCCCTCTGAAGCCCATCCCTCACCCCCTTGGACCCCGCAGTGGGCGCTGTTTTTGCGCTGGCCATCTACACCATCCTCTTCCTCAAGCTCTTCTCCTTCCGAGACGTCAACAAATGGTGCCGGGAGGACCCCAAAAAAGGCCTGAGAAGCTCTGAGGGAGGGGCTGGAGGTAGCGGAGAAGGGGGGGTTTGGGATCTTGGATTTTGTTGGGATAGCGGGGAAAAAAAGGGTTGGGAATCGTTTTGAGGGGTTGGAAATGGAAAGCAGCGTTTTTTGGGGAGGTTGAATGATTGTGGGGAGTTTTTATGGAGTTTTAGCGGAGGGATGGAGATGCTGATGTGGGAGTGAGGGAGGGGAAAAGTGGGAGTGAGGAAGGGGAAAAGTGGGAATGAGGAAAAGTGGGAATGAGGAGGAGGAAAAGTGGGAATGAGGAGGAGGAAAAGTGGGAATGAGGAAGAGGAAAAGTGGGAGAGAGGAAAAGAGGAAAAGTGGGAATGAGGAAAAGAGGAAAAGTGGGAATGAGGAAGGGGAAAAGTGGGAATGAGGAGGAGGAAAAGTGGGAGTGAGGAAAAGGAAAAGTGGGAATGAGGAAAAGAGGAAAAGTGGGAATGAGGAAGGGGAAAAGTGGGAATGAGGAAAAGAGGGAGTGAGGAAGGGGAAAAGTGGGAATGAGGAAAAGTGGGAAAAGTGGGAATGAGGAAGGGGAAAAGTGGGAATGAGGAAAAGAGGGAGTGAGGAAGGGGAAAAGTGGGAGTGAGGAGAAGTGGGAAAAGTGGGAATGAGGAAGGGGAAAAGTGGGAATGAGGAAGGGGAAAAGTGGGAATGAGGAAGAGGAAAAGTGGGAATGAGGAAGGGGAAAAGTGGGAGTGAGGAAAAGTGGGAAAAGTGGGAATGAGGAAGGGGAAAAGTGGGAATGAGGAGGAGGAAAAGTGGGAATAAGGAAAAGTGGGAATGAGGAGGAGGAAAAGTGGGAATGAGGAAAAGTGGAAAAGTGGGAATGAGGAAGGGGAAAAGTGGGAAAAGTGGGAATGAGGAGGAGGAAAAGTGGGAATGAGGAAAAGAGGAAAAGTGGGAATGAGGAAGGGGAAAAGTGGGAATGAGGAGGAGGAAAAGTGGGAATGAGGAGGAGGAAAAGTGGGAATGAGGAAGAGGAAAAGTGGGAATGAGGAGGAGGAAAAGTGGGAATGAGGAAAAGAGGAAAAGTGGGAATGAGGAAGGGGAAAAGTGGGAATGAGGAAGAGGAAAAGTGGGAATGAGGAAAAGTGGGAATGAGGAAGGGGAAAAGTGGGAATGAGGAAGGGAAAAGTGGGAATGAGGAGGAGGAAAAGTGGGAATGAGGAGGAGGAAAAGTGGGAATGAGGAGGAGGAAAAGTGGGAATGAGGAAGAGGAATAGTGGAAAA